>NC_091023.1:12425892-12728923 GCF_041296385.1 Aphelocoma coerulescens
TAAAAGTGATCTTCATCTTTCACTGATACATATTTCTTCAACTTCTCCATTTCATTCCCTTTATAGAAAGTATGTGAAAAATAAAAGAAGAAAAAAAATTCACAGGACGGAAAGTGTTGTCACCTTTGGTACAAAAAGTCCAGACACTACAGACATTCACAGCAAGCACATCTGTTTCATTTGCAGCCTCATGGTAAAGTGCCCCAGCTCAGAATTCAGCTGGATTCTAGTTACAGCTTCCTGTTTCTCTCTTAAAGCTGCCCTGTCTCATTTTTATTGTTACGATTGTGTTGCTGGACTGCGCTTGCTCTGGCTGTGGAAGCCCAAATTGCCTCCAATTTTAGAAACTCTCAGTTTCTAAAATTCTGTTGTAAAAATCAGTGTGTGTTCATAATGTTTTTTCCCTGTAATTTAACAGCACAATCTGAATCATAAAAGTCATATTTTGTCTTCACAGTTTAAGATGGAAAAAAATTATGTTAAAAAAATAGCATAGCAACCTTTACTACATTTTGGAAGTTTAAGAACCTTTCCTCTTTCCCACTTTCCCATATTTAAATGTAAGCAACATAGAATAAAGGTGGTGCTTTACTATGGTGCAAAGACAGAAGAAGAAAAAGAAATCAATGAATAAGGATTTCAAGACTTAGGCACTTGTATTGATCCTGCCAGAAGACTGATATCTGTAAAAGCAAGGGTCCAATTATCTAGAACTAGAAGTGCTTACCCCCCCCGCCCCCCCAGTGAACTGAATAAAGTGTAGTGGAATATACTTTTCATCATTTCTGCTGTTCACAGGTTTTGATTTACTCAATTCCTTATTCAGTTAAGCCAGAAAAACAAATACTCTATGTAGAGCAAATGCTCCTGCATGCTTTTCTGTCTGAGCTCAAGGCTGCAATGCATGTATATACAGAGAATTTCAAACAAACTTTATTCTTTATCAGAAAAAACAGCAATTCTGCTTCTCATTATAAAAAGATAATCTTCTCATTATTTGATGTTAAAATCCCATTTTTTAAAAATACATTTTGGAGGAAACTAATCATTACAGAATCCATTCCAAGTCAGGTAAGTGTCGAAGGTGAATAACCCAGGAATACCCAGCTGTCTCAGTAATTCTGGGGCTGTAGTTCATAGCAGAGAATGTTCCTGAGGAGGTCCTGTTACTTCAATCAATCTACCATGTTTTAAAATATTTTTTTCTTGATAATCAATTAATTGCATCCTCTGTATAAGCTAATTTCATCCCTTTTACAGGTTTCTTCTTTTTACTTTCACTTTGTAAGAAAATTATTTTCCTTCTAGTTCTTTTTAATTAATGCTTTTCTTTGCTTACCAGATTTTTTTTCAACTTCTATAAGTGGTTTAACTTTGTCCTCTTCACTGTTTCACTATTTTCTCTCCTTTGTGTTTCCCTCATTTTCTCTTTCTTTTTGTAGTTTTACCTGATATTTTGCCAACACCGTCAGGATTGTTTAAGTCAAAACTGTATTTCTGAACTAATTTTCAAAGGAGTCTCTGTGAGATGCAAAGCTGGCAGAAACCAGATGACACCTCCCAAATTAAAAAACCGTGTGACTCAATTTTAAGCGAGGGTAATGATGCTAACCTGTATTTCTTGAGAATTATTCAATGCCGTATATTTAGAATTAAAAAATAATGTAAGGGAATTAGGTGTAGCAGTTTCATTATACAACTGATGCAACTGTTTAAAAAATGTTAGTCACATAGCCAAGGCTTATAACTTTCATAGAGGAGAAAAAATAAAAATGAAGGCTTGATTTGCTTTTCATATTCACAATTTAGAAATGACAGTGACCTCAATTTTGTGAGTCTGATCATCCATCTCCAATGTAGAAGTATCAAAAGCAAGCAAAAAAATCAATTGAAAAGAATCACATTCAGTTTCTTTTTCAATAAAACCCAAAGATTTGTTTATTATGAGAGCCAGTTCTTTCCCACCCTGTCAAATAGGTAATTTGCGTGCACTTATAATGAAATCAATGGAGAAGAAGCACAAAAGAGTGAAAAAAGGTAATTTAATCCTGATAATATCAGTGATTAGACTATTCACTTCAGATTTGGGAGCTAGGCTCATGTTTTTATTTGAATTTACCTGAACTCGTATTTTTCACCAAACAACAAGGAATTCCTTAGTCTTACTGCTAGAGCAGAGTGGTTTGAAATATTTGAAACACGTAAGTGTTAATTTCCAAAGCTGCCTTTTCCCTTTTGCAAAATAGGGTTATGATTCTGCCCTATCTCAGAAGATGATCTGATACATGTTTGTGAAGCAATCACATGTGACAGCAATTTGCACCAGGCCAGAGCTTAAATGAAAACAGAATTTCAGGTTTAATATCAGGCTTGCAGGTGTTGGAGTTGGGGCTTATATTCTGCCAAAGCTCCTTATATAATTTTGGGGAGGTCTGGTTTATATAGCACTTGCCATGTTACAAGATTGGGGTTTCAGATGTTGCTTTCCTCTCAGAGATGTAAGATAGTTTCAAACCAGCTTTCCAGACACAGCCACTCATCATAGTTACAGCTTCTGAGGAATCCAGAAATGACGTCTAAAAACTGTGGTTTTTCTTTGCATTCTCAACCATTGTATTAATTATTACTATACACTATCTGAAATATGCAAAAGGTATGATGACTAAGGCAGGATAACTGTTGCAACATGTTTGTAAGTGGGAATTTTATACATGCATTGTTGGGGGAAATATACTGGAATTAAGTGGTGCAGGACCTTAAGAGTGCTTTTTGCTTTTAATAATCTGATGACGTTTGGCACCTATAGACTACTCACAGGGATGCCTCAAATGTTCAGGGTTTTACATGGAGAACAGCTAATGTGAAACCTGTAAGTAATAGAAGAGCTGGTATGAACTGTTTCAATCCAGCTAATTTTGTTACACTTTGTGCTAATTGGTGGGGATCTATTATTGTTCTCTGTATGCCATGTGATTTTATTCACAGAGCCAGATACCTCTTGAGCTAAATTAAGCCAAATCACTTCTCCAGTGTTTTTAGCAAATTTTTGCTATACATAGTTTTGTAAACAAGGATGAGTCTGAGTAGATGAGGAGCAGCTCTACTGAGAAAGTAGAGCTATCTATGAAAAATATACAGAAAACCAGTATGGCCTTGGTAAACCTTATCTAGGTTTGCAATAAGATCTGACTTGGAAAACTGTTGGCAATGGGGCCAGGTAATCTGATTTTTTTTTGTGCTTAGGTCTTTCCACCATTTTCAGCAGTATTCAGGCCCTTCAGTAATTTCCCTTCCTAAAAATAAATAACTTCTCTCCAGGTTTTGGCAGTTTTCCAGGTTAAATAGGAAAACTGTTGCAACAGCTGCATCATATTTCCAATATTTATAACAGATGATAAATTAAGAATGAAGGGAACTTGATAAAATAGAAAGTTACATTTTGGCTTTAAGAACAGGCTACCAGGTGAATGAAGAAAGTTTTCATGGGAAAGATATTTTGAATATTACCTAACAGGGCCAAGGACACAGACAAAACAAGTGAAAGTTTCTGTGGAAGAGAGTATGTTAAGTAATTCTCATAATACTGTGTTCTTACTACAAATATTATTTTCTTTATCTCCTCTGGCATGTAATTTTAATGAACAAGAGGTAGTAGTCTTACTTACTTTCTATGTTCACCTTATCAACTCTATGGGTTTCACAGAACAATAATCCTTTCCTCTCTTTGCTCGGCAGATGTAGAAGTCTGCTCTTATAGAAACTATCAAGATGGAACAGAAAGCAAGAGGAGTCTTGTAAATCAGTAGAGGGATTCTCACCTTGGAAGATGTAAAGTCAGAAAAGGAGCATAATGTAAAAATTGTAATTAATTATGGTTAGTGGGAATTCCAAGCAAAGATACAATGCTTTATCACCACTTGCAATCCTGCAAGCATAGGACAAGTACAGACAAGAGTAAAAGCAAACATTGAAAACAAGTGCATCTGTATGTGTTATTAAAAGACCAAGCAAAACCAACTCTGAGAAATCAACCATATTGTGAGTACACAGATAACAAATGTTCTGTCACAGCTCGCTTGACTAAAATCCCCAGACAGACTGGAACAGGATTAGTGGGATCACAAGTGATTATCCTTCTCTAATCCATTCCAGCCAAGAAGATCTCCCTTGCTAGCTCCTGTTCTCATACACAACTGCCCAGGAAATACTGTGGGCTAAGGCCACTTAAGGCCACTAAGCCTACAGTGGTGGGCTAAGTGTCATTTATAACTGCCAGGCCTCTGTGCATTTTGTGCATTTTAAAATCTCTTCTACTGCTTAGAAGAGTCTTCCTATGAAATCAGTTTATTTGTTGGTTGCTATTGATCTTGTCTTTTTTTCTGAGGTCAGACTCTGGTTTACTATTGTTTATTTGATATTGCTGGTATTCAATCTACATGGGTCACAGGGCCTCTAGAGACAGAAATAAATCCACATAATCTATGTATCTTTTATGTTACAGCTATTACACTTAGCTAAAAAGTAGCTTTAAAAATAATTTCTGCTTACTGGAATACAGCTTTTTATCCAGAAGGTGAAGTCTGTTTTGGTTTTTTTTCCCTCTGTGGTTGAGAGCCTGTTTTACTGACTTATTAAAATACTGTACTAATTATGATGAATATACATTGAATTGAGTGGAACTGGACTTTTAATCTCCCAAGACTTGTGATACTTCTGCTTATATGTCACTGTCTCCAGGCATTGTATTAACACAATACACAATGTCTTTTCTCCCTTTTGAGCATGAATGAATTTGATGCACCCTGTGATGTAACAAGCAGATGTAATCATCTTGCTGGAATCTTCCTTCGGAGACCAAATTCAGTTTAGACAGAGTTGAAATGCTCATGTGTGCTTTTCTCATTGTGAAGACAGAAATGCCAGCATGCCTGAAGAAATGAAAGCTCTGAAAGGCAGAAAGCACTTTGGTTCTAAGAGTTCTTATATGAGAGTTAATCTGTTCCAGTTTAGACAGTTTTAGCCAATAGGTTCAGAACTAAGATGAATTCCTATGAAAATTGTGGGAAACTGATATTACCTCTTCATGCAATTTAAATTAATCCACACAATTGAATATCAGGAGGTATTTCCAAGTTTACTTCTGTGGATTTAATGTTCATTTTCAGCTTGAACTGCTGCCCTGTGGTATTTTTAAAAATATTTTAATAAACTGAAAAACAATCTAGATAATTTTTATCTTTACTATTTTAAGTTAAATTTTTCTAAGTTACAATTTCCTGGTGGTAGACTACCTTGGGGAACTGACTCATGTTCAGCTCTTAGAACCATGGACTTGTGCATATCCACTGGTTTAAGTTTAGTGTCCTATAAAAGCAGGCAGTGCATCAGTCTCAAAGACTATGCTGCAGGCTGGAAAGTGTGTACTAAAAACTGATGCAAAAAGGTCGTTGAATTCCTTTGTCTTTTCCATGTCCTTGTCACTAGATTCTCTGCCCCACTCAGCCTGGGTCTACACTTGCAGGAGGCACTTTTGCTGCCCTTTTCCTTATATCCTTACTGAGTTACAACCCTGTTTCTCTGTTTG
Source organism: Aphelocoma coerulescens (assembly GCF_041296385.1). NCBI lineage: Eukaryota > Metazoa > Chordata > Aves > Passeriformes > Corvidae > Aphelocoma > Aphelocoma coerulescens. The sequence goes on from NC_091023.1 coordinate 12,431,477, forward strand.
ATCAGAAAGTGTCTCTGTATTCCTCCTGTGTTACCTGTTTCTGCTTCCATTTCTCTGCCTCCTTTTCCCATTTGAGCTCAGCCAGGTGTTCTTTCTTCATCCACACCAGCCTTCTGCCATGTTTGCTTGACTTTCTGCATGTCGGGAGTTCTTCATGGTTTGAAGCAGCTCTCACTGAGACCAATCTCTCCTGGGCTGTTAGTATTAATACCCCATGCTTCCACAGTGATGGTGATATCACATCACTGATCGTTGTGTTAGGTAAACATCAACTACAGAAATACAGCTGAATTCAGGATTTCCACACCACAGCAGCAAACATCCTGACTGTCATTGCCATTTAAGGCTTAAAAAAAACTCCCAAAAAACCATAAAACCCCCACCAAACTCCAAAAAAAAAAAAAAAAAAAAAAAAAAAAAAAAAAAAAAAAAATCAACCCCATACCCCAAAAGCTGCTTGAAAATGTATTTTGGTACAGTGCTTTTTGTTTTACTCAGTTTCATAGTTCATCAGTGTGTCATTTGGTGACTTCTGTTTCAGATACAACCCAGTACAATGTAATATAATTTGTAACAAAATGCTAGTAAGGAACGTGGGAACAAATATCTGATTTAACTGCCTTGCATGACATGGCAACTCTTTTCAATGAGTCGAACCTGAAAGCACATCCCACAAGAGGGCTCTCGTTACACATGAAATGGAAATCTGACTCCAGCACTCCTAGGTCTCAATTTTTCAGGTTAAACATAGGTTTTGGTTTATTTAGACAAAGCATTGTAGTGCCTCAGTATACTGGATTGGATCCCATTTGGAATACATAATTACTTTTGTGACTTTATTTTCAGAGGAAGCATGCTGATCCAATTGAATTATTTTTAGTTTGTGTACATGAACATTTTGGATAATTCCTAATTAAATAAAATATTGTACCCAAATTCTTATTTCCATTAGATCAGTAGGAATCAGCTAGTCTGAAGTTGTTATTTTATAGATTCTGCCAATATCACTAAATTTTTTTTTGTAGGGACTTAATGTTTACATATGCTGGCCTTTCTTATATGCAGATAACCCTGCTATCTTCCTACCTCAGAGCCCAAAAGCATATTTTACAGAAATAGACCTATAATTAACAATGCTGTTTTCATCCCTATCAGTATCCAAACAGCAGCTGTTCCTTTTTTCATTTCAACACTGTTTAAAAACTTGTAAATAAGTAACATTAAGAACAGTTCATCATCATTTCTACATAATTGTACTGTGCTATCAGCAGCAGTGTTTCAAGAGAACACATTGTGTTCTTCCATTAAGAAGAGAAACAGGGCTATGTTTGTAAAGGAATGTGGGCACAAGAAGGGCAGGTGGGTGCTTTTGAAAAACCTGGTGGACTGTAACTCCTGTTGCCGACAAAGTTTGGCCCTGAGTCTCTTTTGTAGTTACTAATTTTTCTTTAAGAGAATTATGTCCAAAGCATAACTAATTTAGCTGTGGTAATATCTCTTTGGAGTGCCACGTTGCTTTCCTTACCCAAGGGAAAGCCCTCTCTTGTCTCCAGTTGAGCCCTTGGCCTGTGCTCTGTCTTCCTTTCCGGTTCACCCTATATGTTCAGGACAACTATTTCTCTTTACTCCGAGCCATGTTTTACCCTTACGTTGCTTTTGCTTCCAACCTCTTTATTCACAAATCTCTTTTCTTCCAACTGACAGTTTTCAAATATTTTTCTCTTGTTCTCTGGAAAGTCTAGTTGCTATAGAGACACCTGATGACTACAGAGACAGTGACTACCTTTGTTAGAACCTCAGTTGCTATAGCAATGACTGTTGGCTGTGGGTTCAATGAAATCTGCTACATGGTTCATGCCCTTTTATACAGCAATATAACTTGTAAAAGCTTCTTTTAATTGTTATGCTCAGTAATGAGACTGTGAGCCAAATTCTGTTCTAATTGAAGTCAGTGGGAGTTTTGCCATTAACTTCAGTGAGACCACAGTTTGATCCTAAACTCCTCTGTCCATAAATAACAAAAGGAATCCACTTTCAGCACTGTGGCCAACAGAGTACGGCTTCATTTAGTCAGTAACCGCTGAACCTGGGAACAAAGCTTTGATGTCTGTGACTGTATTTCAGTAAAGTCCGACCTAAAAGATACTCTTTTTCTTTTGAATATTATAGAAATTCTGTGCTTAAATAGTCAATTCTCAGATCCAACATATCATAGTCCTTGTGGGGACCTATGTGTATTCTTTTAAATAGAGGAATTGTAAAACAAAAATGTAATCTTTAAAATACTTAGACCATTTGCTTTCCTTCCAGCAGAAATGTTTCCCTTTTGTTGCTTTGTGGAAATAGTGACAAGAAAGGTTTCAAGGAGGTATCACCACTTCACAGAAGAAGTATCCCTACTGAAAAGGTAGATATAATGTTGTTCTTCCAAAGGATGTTACTTATTGGCAGTTTACCTGGATTTTTTTTGATACTATGGGAATGACCTCTGAAGAATGTCTTAAAGTCAACTTTGTCTTTGAATTATTTCTGTTCTATTTAAGGTATCCTGGAGATTCTTTTAAAGCCAGAGGAATCCAATTCAAGTAGAAGTTGAGGTTAAAAAGCACTGTATTTGATATGTCTGTCCACAAATGTCTGTTTTATTAGGTTATACCCAAATTATCCCATATTATGACTGTTGTAGTCATTTGTGCCTTCATCTGACAGCCGTTTCAGGAACTCATTATTGTTTTCTTCTTTATCCAGTGTTTCTGTGGAGTTATAGGGAAATTTGCTACAAGTTTGTGTCAGAGCAGTTCTTCCCCTTGATCCCCTCTATAAGGGTTAAGTTACAGGCAAGATTACAAAATGTCCAATTTTCAGCATGCCCAGAATAACAACTCTGACATGCCCACTTCAACAGCTGCTGCCAAACTAAAAACCAAAGAAGTCCTCTTACAGACTTCTACCATGCATATTTTGTATGAAAATCTGCTCATTTTAAGCAGTCATGACTAGATGAAAGAAACGTACCCAAAATAACTGCCATTGATCTCTTTGGAAAGAGCTGGCCAGAATGAACAATGTAGAGTTTTTCATTTGCTAAGGGAAAAGTAAGAAATGGAGAAACATTGCCATTACAACTGAAAAACTCAAGTGACACCTGGTATCAGCACATATTGTGTATACATTTCTACAAGAGTCACTCCCCAGGTACTGTCAGATACACACAGAGCATCAAGACTCTGTGTGTACTCAGATGCTTTTGGTGTGCTCACTGCTCTGTAGCATTTTTTGTACCCAGACCAAGAAACAGAAGGAATCCAGACTCACTTATCTCTCCTTTCCCTTCATATAATTTCTTTAAAACTTGACATTTCTTCTTGCTGCAGCAGACATTTTTATTTCTCTTTCTTCTGCTCTCCAAAGATAAGCTGTGGAAGACTCCTAAGATGAATAAAGAAAAAAATCCTTTCTTATGAATTCTGCTCTCCTCTGGTGATCAGTCTCATCTGCTTATCGAAGTCCATTTAGGTATTTCTTTGTTTTAACACCAGCCTTTTGGCCAAAGTGGTTGTTCTTACTGTTTATGAATGCCAAGCTTTCTGTGAGGAGAGGCTCATGAATTGTCAACAATGGTGTATTATGAACGCTGTGCAATTATCTTTTAAAATTTCTGATTAATTTAGCACCAAAAAATCAGAATGAAAGAATAATTCAGATTTTCAGGGACTTCAGGGGTCATCTGGTCCAAGGTCTGAACCAGCTTAGGTCAGGCTCCAAGATGCTCAATGTCTCGCTGTGGGTTTTTTTTTGTTTGTTTTGCTTTCCTGGGTATTTGACTTGCAGGTGTAAGAGAGAGGAAGCAAAAAAGTATTGCATTCAGTAACATCAGCATTTTGAGTTATATACACAAAAAACATTTATAATGTAGAGATGAAATTCAAAAGGCATATATAAACTTCATCGTACTCAAAGCATCTTATGGTGACTCCTGCATTTTCATTCCTCTGTCACTTTGGACATGGAATAACATTAGAACTGTTGCTTTTCTTGCTTAAGTTAGACTTTACATGAACATCTTTCACCAGTCTGTTATGGAAGACACAGGACACTGAAATACTAAAAGTTCTTGGGGACCATTAATTTTGGCAAGATTTTCTGCCTTGCAAGAAAAAGCTTTATGAATTGTGTTCTGTGTAATCTATTACTGAGCCTTGTGAGGAATTTTGTCCTGTCTTCTAACATGCATACACAATGTATTTTGGATTATTCACATAGTCTGTTTGGATGTCTAGTGAATTCTTGTATGATTTATAGACAAACCATGTTCTGGTATTTGAAAGAGAGATATCATTTTCCTATCCTCCTAGTAAAAGTACATTATCTGACATGAGCAACAAATAAACTCAAGGCTGTGTTTGTTGCTATCAGAAGGCAAACAGATGCTAATTCCCTGTTTGAGGCTGTTCTTTCCATCCACGACCCACGTTAAAACTCGCAGCAGTTCTCTGGCCCTGTCAGGGAGAGGAACTGCAGGGGCTCACCATCCCTGGGTACTAAAGGCTTGGAACAAAGCTAGATTTGTGTGTCTTCAAATCACACCTGTTTCCTGACAAGTGCTCCCTAATAAATGCTCCACTGATTAAACAGTGCACTCCCAGGACACTGAGACTGCTGTGGATATTCATGTCTCTCACAGGTTAGACACTGTTTAGGAAGAAACAGCATATCTGCCCAACATCCTTACAAGTATGAGAAAACAATTTTAGGATAAATCAGCTAAGTATCCCAGACAGAAGGTGGTAGGAAGTTATTCAAGTTGAGCCAGCATTTGTGGCATCCCTGCTTTGTTCTCAGATTTGCTGTTTACAGTGTTCTTTATCCACCTTTTCCTTTCTCTTGCCAGTCTTCTGCCTTCACTGCAGGTCAGAAGAAACAGTTGCTCCTTATAAAGCAGCTCTAGCAAGAAAAAAAGGAGAAAGGGTGTTTGACTTAGGTTTACATACCGTTGCTGCTTGATATGGCTTCTCTGGAGCACAGCCTGAACTGTTCCACGAAAGTTCTGTCCACCATTTCTGACAGTCTAAGCCTGGCAACACTCTACCTGCTGAGCACAGCCCTGCAGGTGTGCAGAAGACTGCAGGGTAGGGCCTCACCTACCAGAAACAAGATTCTGTAAAATGGGAAGACCCATAAATGAGGGATTATTAGATCAATGTCTCACAGCAGTTGTTTTAAAATTTGTTTTGTTAGCAGCAAACCCCAGAACTTCTGTGCATCCACATACTCTGTCACTTCAAAGAGGAATCAACTGAACTGGTCGTGGAAAAGAGAAAAATTGGAACTTACTGACCAGCTGCCTTTTACTAGATTTGAAGGCAGAACAGTCAGAAAGATTGAGCTCCATCTTGTTGTTGCTTAGATCTTCTTTCCACCTTCTAAATGTATAGAGAAATAGTCTTTGAATGTAGTTCTTCATATATTTCACAATATTCTTCATGAAAAAAACCCAGGGCACTTTTGGGGTGTTAAATGGGATCTATTACATCATAAAACATGTTTGCCACATTCTTGTGCAGGCTTAAAGGTTCTCTTTGTGACTCTGGAAGACTCTGCCAGCAAAACACAGGCTATTAGGTCTATCTGTTCTCTGGTTTTGAATATGGCCTTTTGTTGAAAGATACATTTCAACATGGGTGAGCAAATGGTCACTTACTGCCTCTGAAAGAAAGCAATTCATTGAGTTCCATTTGTATTTTGCATACTGATTTAATTTTAGTGGTTTTAAAAGAAGTAAAACTGCAAATACAATTATCTGACTTTGGGAGTTGTTCCTCTATCGGAATTATGAGTTTAAGAATATAATACTACTTATAAAAACATTTGGAATGTGTATATCATAATGTTTTATGACAATAGGTATTTTTCATGTCTTAAAAGAGTAGAATAAAACAGTATGTTGATATTCTGATAATACAATGGGTTGCATTTTCTCAATGAAAATTCAGATTTCAAAACCTCCTCTTGAATCCCCCATAGAAAACAATTCCATGGAACTTAATAATTCACATCTCACATAAGATCTAGACTTTTTAGGAAAAAAAGTTAGCAAAAATGTTTTAATATATTATTTAAAGTTACTAAAACATCATTCAGCATATCCCCAAAATGAAATAGTGCATGCTGAGACATACCTCTTACTATACTGCTTTTTTTAAAAGAAAATGTATCATGTCACTTTTCATGTTTTTCATCAATATTTCAACAGATAGACAGCATTTTAAAAGGTAGGTTAAGATGTGATTTAAGATTGCTGTCATGGTAGACAAATAGAGGAATATTTGGATACTGAATGGGAATTGGAAAATTTATATGTCCTTCCTCAACATTTTTAGAATATATATTAAAATTTTAATTTTGTAAAGGAAAATAGTACAATTTTTGATATTGCAAGAGCCCCCCTGAGACAATCCTCAAATTTATCACTCATTTGCAGTGGATGGGAAGAGACCATAAGAATAGCTAGCCAGCTAAACAATGTATTTTAAACCGAACTTTTGCTCAGGAATTAAATCTAGACTTATCTTTATTTGCCATCTGCTTGGCCATAAATTATTGCTGTTTTTGGCCTGGCTTTTTCTTTCTGTGCAATCTAAATATAAAGCAGACACATTTGTTTTGCAGTTCATAAAGGTGATATTGCCATGAAAACAAACAATCACTACTTGTTACTTGTGTTATGTTATTCTACCTGAATTCATTATAAAAGTAAATCCCATTTGATATTTTTACATATGAATTTAGCCATTTTAGGCTGCCTTTTTTTTTTAAATACCACCTAACACGGTTAAATAGAGTATGTGCTTTGTCCTAAGGAAGCAGTAAGATTAAATAGTCCAAATATCTTCCTGTAAGTGCGATAACATTTTCAAAAGTACTGTAAATATGGATTTTGTTTCCAGCATTCATCTGTAAGCAAAAGTTGCCTTCTGAGCTTATGTTGCAAGGCAAATAGAAGTCAATACAATGTGACTTAATGGGGAAAAAAGATATTTATTTCTTAAATAATAGGAAAAATTTGGGGCTTTATAAATAGGATTTTTTCCTCCTAGTCCTTTTCACAAAATATGATATTCTTAAAAAATCCCAACCAAACATAAAACAACAACAAAAACCAGTCAGTGATTAAGAAACCTTGAAGGAAAATGTAAAAGGACTTCTGGAATTAAACTACTCTTCACAACAAATCACCACATATTTTTCCATCTTGCTCTTCTTGAGACATTGGACAACAGTTACAGCTCATGGTAGTACATCTACAAAGAGAGAGTGAATTGGCCCCATCTCTCTTTCATGAAGAAGCAGAAACCATTTCCTATGGGACAGTCACATTGTCTTGTAAGAAAACTCATACAGGAAGGACAGGCAAATTCAGCTAATATGTAAAATCAAGGAAACACACTGAGCCCTCAATACCAAGACTAGCGTCAAGATGGAATTGGAAGCAGGAAGAATCACTCAAAAATACGGATCCTGTAAACCAAGAGAAAAACTGTCCCAAAAGCACAGAGGCATTAGGAAGCCACTTCTAAATAACTGAGTATTTTTGTTTTTTCTTTGAACCCAGCATGACTATTTTGGGGGCTATGGCACTTCTTTTTCAGAAATTGATCTTTTTTGGCAGGATAAACTCTGAGTGAAATTTGCTAATAATAAATGCAGAGCTAATGATGTCAACTTCTTCTAAAGTCCAGAATGAGAGAGATGAGACATCTGAATTCCTTGCCTGACTTTGCCACATACTTTCCATAGGGTAGTTATCATATATGTCTCGTTGTGAGATATAATTTAGTTCTGTTTACAAATGATTTTGGGATTCCTGAGTAGTTACAGTACATGTGTTCAGAAGTGTAAGTGAAGAATTGCCAAGTAATTCAGCATTTGTCTAAAGTAACACATCCTGCTATGGAAGGAGGTTAATATTCTGATGTCACCATGCCCAACCCTTTACTTGGATATGCCATTCAAGAAATGCTGCCAATAGTTATACAGAAGACTTTCCTTCCAACTGCCCTCTGCTTCAGTCCCATTTACAGTAATCTAAGGTGTCTTTGTTCTCTAAGCACTTAACTATGGAGTGTAACTCAGAAGCCTCCATTTTTAAGTTACTTCCACAGTGTACAGAGGTCTACTCCACGGGAGAACGGCATTTCTAAAACTGCAGAATCACAGAAAGCTGGAACCTTGCCTGTAGGAGTACAAAATTATGGTTGTCAAATGCGAGTATATACAATTTCTTTGTGTACCTCTAAGTGTGAGATGTATATTAACTCCACTGAACAATATTGTATCATAATAGGGTTGAAGGAGAGCCTTCTGTTCACTTGAATACTGAATAATGTACTGAAGAAGACAAAATCAACACCAGTCAGTGCCATACATAAATGTGGAGAAAAACTAGGATGGAATCTTTGTATTAAAAGGTATTTTTCAGAATAACAGACCTGGATGTTTAGCATGTCTTAATACATGATGCTTTTACTATAAACTCTGCAGTCCTTTTTTCCTTGTAGCATTAATGTCAAGGAAGCAAGATTTTCATCTGCAACAGCAGCATTTAGACAGATACTTTAAAATTTTCATTGAAAGAAAAGAAGCTGTTGAAGTGAGTTGGTTTTCTATCCTGTCCCTGCTGGAGACACAAGGTTGGATTCTGAGTTGAGTCACAAATGAAAGAGTAATTTTATTCCAGTCACCATCTGTGCAGCATCCCAGCACTACCACACATTCGAGCATCATTCCGAATGCTCTGAAATCAAAGTTACAGGGACACGCATCCTTGCCTCAGTAGTGAGAGGTACTGACAGTGCTGCTTGGGAACACTTAAGCAGCAGCTGCATGATGGTTTATTCTGTCACTGCTTCACGTCTTAAAAGCAGATCCTCATCTCTCTTGTATCTGAGGAAAACAAGATCACAATTTGGCACCATAACAGTGAAATAACTCATCTGCTGCTTAATGCATGATTCCATTAAGCATCAATATACCAACCAGTCCCAGATATAATCCCCTACTTTCTGTTTTAATCCTCCTGCACTTTCAAATATACTTCCAATGTTGGAGATTTTTTTTCTGCATGGAAATATAATTACATCTTTAAGTTTGGGCCATGAAACATTTGCATCTGACATGAGTGACTTTGATACCTACAGATAAACTGCATTAAACTGACTTTGCTGCTGAAAACTGACAGGGCTTACAATTATGCTGTCACTGGATCTGCAGAAGCAGAGCAGGGAAGCAGCATTTGTGAGGCTGCTCTGTGCCAGATGGCACACCATGGCAGAAAAATCTATTTGAGCCCTTGTGTTCTTGCGTTATAACCAGCAGATTGTCAGCTGGAGTAAAGTACAGAAAGTGTGTAATTTAACTGACCTTGTATTTATAGGAATTTTCAGAATCAGAGGATGAAACTATTGATGCTTTTCCTTGGTGAGGCCATTTTCTTTTTTCTTCTCTCCCTCATATGAGATGTATCAGTGGTTGATAAGGACTGCTGCAAAACTAGCTCTGAAATGTGAATGATTTGTGAACTTGAAAGGCATGCCATTTTAATAAAATTGCACAATATAATACTGCTGCTCAATCCTATGACCTCAGATCACTAAAAGTAAGTTTCTTTGGACTGCAAATTACAAAGTAAAGCTCTATTTGTTTTCATAAGTGCATGCTAGAAATTATGTATTTTCAGATTGTGATCTTTAAGTCAAACTTCAGACACAAAGTCAGGCTGCTTTGTAATTCATCTGCAAACTTCCCTGGATAAACCACTTTGGTCTGAAGACCCAAAGCCCCTTGTGAGGTAACACAGAGTGGCCAGTAAGTAGCAGTCTTTGAGCTGAATTTGCTGTAGTTGTGTGGACATAACCAATTTCAGGAAAGTCTGAGGCATGAGGAACCATGATCTCTTTATTCTAGTCATCCTTATTACAAGGTCTGCAAACATGTAGGCCTTGTTACTGTGTCCATCTGCAAAGCTGGGTAAGCACTGTATGTTTTTCCGTATGTGAAACTGTTGGCTGAAGCAAAAACTAGCTAGAACTGGCTTTTAAGTTACGCCAACTTGACAGCAATTTGTTATTTATTTCTCAGAAAAGCCTCAGTAGAGTGTTAAGCAGATGATTGTATATATCAAACACATTTTTCTCCTTCCGGTACATCTACTATTGTAACATATAAAGTTGGGTTGCATTTTCATGAGCTTCATACTTTCCTAGAGCAGAAAGGACACTAAATCATACAGTTAGGTGTCTTACATACTACATGCAATTAAGACAATTAATTAAGCTAAATCCATTGCTTAACTGACCAACAGTTTATTCTGCAAGGGTGAATTGGAAAAATCACAGAACCACAGATTAATTTAGAATGCAAAGAAAGTCAGAAGATCATGTAGTCCATTTCCCTCATGAATGTATGCCCAGTGTGGGTTGTTTTCATCTGATTCCATGAGACCCCAACCCTTCTAGGCTTGTTATCAACTTGTTATGAGACCTTGGGAGAGCAGTGGAATGGCTCTGTGGAGTTTTACAGATAGATGGGAATGAACTGTCTCCGTGGTGAGAGCTGGTGTCAGATGCAGTAGGTGCTGACTGACACAGTGGATTCCACCTCTCAGTAAATTTTTTTTTTCCAAACTTGTAAACCAGCCTGCAACATTGAAAGAGAATTCTGCTTCCAAAACACTTTGGTTGTTTTATTGAATTCTTAAGAATCGTCAGTTGTTGCTTGACTAAGAAGAAGGAAAAATCTGCCTGCATAAGCCAAAGCAAAATTGTTCTAGAGAATTATTTCCTTGCTGGAGGTAAGTTTCTCTTTTATAGACAAACACTTTGGAAAGAATTTTTCCTAGATTAAACTAATCCATCTCATGGGACAATGTGGAACTTTTCAGAGCTCCTATATAGTAATAGTGCTGATTTGGAACTAAATAACATTTTTAACAGTTAAGAAAAAAAATTACATTCTTTTTTGAATAGTACTTTTTGGGGAAGAGGTGGGCTAATTTCTTATGTGGTCAGGCTTTTCTTTGAAAGCATGGGCCTTACAATTTTTTAAAATTTGTGTATCCTGGTGTGGTTCATTATTGTGTCTCTCAGGTTGTGTCTCTATGTGTTGTCTTTCATATAAGAGTAACAAAACTAGTTTGGTTTTATCCACTATTGTAAGATGTAAAAGCCTCATTTCATCTTTTGTGGATTTTCTCCATTCCATAGAAATCAAAGCTTTATCCAACACTTAGCATTAAAGCAGAAATACCTCAATTCCCTTCAGTAGTGCTGTTTTCAGTGACTCAGCCTTCCAGGTCTTTTAAAAAAACCCTCTACCATTTGTTGCTTTAACACATATTTCCTTTATGCTCTTGCTTATCAGATATAGCTGTGTTTAAAGTGAGTGGTTCGTTTATCATTGACACTTGAACCTGCAAGGAATTAGGACTGGTGCCTCCAGAACACTGCAGCAGTGCTGACAGCTGAGTCGTCTGTGACTTCAGTTATGACCGAGGCAGGAGACAATAACTTGGGAAGAATCCTCACAGGGAAAAAAAGTAGCCTTAGTTAAGGAGGGGCATGTCTGCTATTAGTGGATCTTGGAAACACTTCCAGCGTTTAATCCTTTACTTTGGAAATCTGATTTTGACTGCAACATGTTGTAATTAGAAGCTAATTTCAGATCTTCCCTTGCTAAGCAAATAATCTAAAAATGGTGCAGTCCTTTGACTATAATTATTTACAATAGTTTGCAGTGTTGTCAGAAGCTCTACTTAAAGATGCAGTCATATTGGCAGCCCTGTGCTAAGGCTTGAGCTTATCTACCAGTTTCTACCTGTGTTCTATCTTTTCTACATCAAATCTTAATTTTTAAATGTAATTATTGCCATGTAGTATGTTCTGTTTTCATTCTTTGTATTTAACCCACCTTAAAAAACTTAACTCCTAGTATCATAGTTTAAAATTTAATTTTATATTTCTCATTACCATTATTCTCATTAGCTGTCATAAATGGTTCTAGCACATACTTTGTACCACAGTAAAATTTATTTAATTTCTCTTTTACTTTAGGTAATTATTTATCTGCTAGGTGAAGCTTTACGATTGTTTGGCAGGTATACCATATTCAAATATTCAATTTTCTCAAAGATTTCTATATTGGGTTTATACGGCAAGGTTTTGCTTGCAGGGGCGTGGTGTGTGTGCTGCAGGGGTGGTATGAACATACTTTAAGTGATAGCCATAAAGGAATAGAAAAAACCTCAGCTATTAAAAAAGTAGCATCCTTTGTGGCAGCTATTTCTAAGTCAAGTCCTGCATTTCATTACTGTGGTAAGTACTTTCAGTCGCCAACTGTTCCTTTGTTTCTTCTAGTATGACTTAATTTTAATGAACTCAGTGATTCCACATTATGTTCCCTACTCTTGGAAGTTATCAAAATGCAGTTAAGAGAACTTCTACATCCTTTAGAAGATTCATCCCAGCAGCAGCAAACTTTCAATTAGGTTTTAAAAAATATATCAATAAATGGACATGAAAGCAAGTGTTTAAGCTCTTCAGTTTACACTGAAGTTGAAGCATTTGAAGATGCAATGTTTTATAAACAGAATAATAATGGACCTACTGTCAAACAGTTGATCTGCCAACAATGTTCAAATATTTGCATTTGTTTCATGTGTGAAAACCAAATATAGTCAAACTAAATATCTTATAGTTGTTTTATACTTTGAAAGGCGATGCTGTTTGCAGGGTACGGACACTTAGGGACAAGCCTACTGGGCCAAAGCAAATATCCATGCAGACCAGTAGCCTGTCATTAAGTGTATCCAGGAAATGGATGTCTAGGAAGCAGCACGAATAGGGTGTACATATAATGTTGCCTAATACTTCTGCAGACTTTTTTTTTTGCACGTGAGCAATCCTTTCAGCTCAGAGACTTCCAAAGCCAGTTTCCATGTACTTGGTTAGCCCCAATGTGCTTCTCTTTTGTGAACTGTCCATTCTTTCTGAGAACCAACAGAAACTCTGGGCATCTGCAATGCCCTTTGGCCTGGAGTTCCACAGCTCTGTTACGCATTGCAGCACTCATTGCTCTGAAACAGGATCCTACAAGCTTAACTTGGGGGGGCCAGGGTTAATTGGTTCTTGTAGTTCTGGTGATAGAGAAGCTGAAGAACTTGTGAGACATATCCACCCATTCCATCACACTCACCATCTTGTATTTTATCATATCCTTCCATGATATCTTTCTCTCAAACCAACAGTCCTAGTTTACTTCATGGCTCCTAGTGAGGAAGTTGTATTTTTGGGCAACTTTCAGCTCTTCTCTGAATCTTTTCCAGTCCTAGTTTATGGTTTGTTTTTTTTAACAGGACCAGCACAACAAACTGTAAGTTTGGATTTTAATTCTTTCAACTCTTTTCTATGCCACGTAATATTCTACAAGTAATACTAGAGATTTCAATCTGACTTGTAATCCTCATCTTTAAGGAAGGGATAACATAAAATACTTCTCTGGCTAGATTTTTAGGAAGATGAATGTGATTATTTTACTCTGACACAAGGAACACACTTCATATTTCCTCTGCCCACTGGACCAAACGACACACTGTTTAGGAAGTGTCTCAACGGCACAGCAGAATGGCATACCTTAGACCTAAAGACATCTCTGAAATGTTAAACAGAATACAGCACAGAGCTGGAGGACAACTGACTGGATTTTAGTTCTTAGAGTATGGGACATTAAAAAATGGAACAGAATCCCCAGTTATAGATGCCTCCCAGAAAGGCTGGCAAGGGACAAAAACTTCGTAACTATTGACTGTAATTTCTAGAACAATTAATAAGTATGAATAACAAAGGCATTTTTTGAAACTGAATTACTGGAAAATCTTCTCATGTTTTGAATTTGACAGAACAGTATGGAAGAGTAACTTCTCATGGCACAAAATCATGTTAAAGCTAATGTTTTAGCTAGTTTTCAACAACTCTAAGACTGAAACAAAAAAAAACCCAAATAAACCTAACTCACAGATTGGCTGCATTTGACATCAGATGTGTAGTTTTTGAAATGCTGATGTATTTTTTTCCAGCTACACATGTTAAAATTGAATGAAGAGGCATTGTCAGCTTTAATGTATATATGCAACAGCAATGAAGAGCAAGCAGCTGCTGTTGTGGATCCCAGTTACCATGGCAATGCATTCCCATAGACATCTTCAAATTCATTTATAATAAGAGTGCCTTTAGTAAACAAGAATGCAAAGTTGCTGATAGCATTCATGTGGTTTCTTGTATTATGGATTTTAGATGTTTACAATAAGATAACTTCATTAACAGATGGACAGTCCCCACTGAAGGAACATGATGAAGTAAATTATATTTTGAATCAGTTACTTCAGACACAGGACAACTCATTAGAAGTCCAAGCCAATGTCCAAACAATGATAAATTAAATTTCTTGCTGTCTTACCAGGTTCATTCTTATAGAAAATAATACAAAAAGAAGAATAAATTTCACAAGCCCACAACTTCCATGCCATGAAAATTCTGATTAGTATAATATAAACCAGTCTGATTATTGAGTGGTGTAGAGAAAGAAAGAAATAATCCAACCTAAACCCTCCCAGCAGACAAACCTGAAAGTCCATGTTAAGCAATGATACTTCTAGGTAAACAGATGTCAGATACTATATAATGCATGTAGAGCTAATTAACCAAAAAAAGAGACTTACACATAGAAGCAGCAAAATTCTGCACTGGAAGCAAAGATATTATGTGTTTATGGTAAAACTATTGCGTAAAGTTCAAAGATGAAAACAATTTCATTGAGAATCTCAAAATTTCCATCAGAAACAAAATAAGTAGACTTTACACAAGGACATAAGCACTGTCACCCTGTTCGTACACAAATATAAAGAACATACAGCACGAAATCAGGATCAAAATAGATGTTCACTTTAAAGACCATCCTTAATCTAAACGTGAAGATGTGAGGAAAGAGAAAGGAGAACCTGAAAATACTTTTGCAGCTTTTGATATTCAGTTTCAGTGCAATAACCAGGCAATGTCCAATTCATGATGATAAAGCACATTTGCAAGGATGTTGATTCAGGAAAATAATCTGTAATGCTGTTCAGCTGCTCAAAGGCTGTAATAGGCAGCAATTAAAAGGAATAAGAAATTGAGGAAAAATGCCAGATTACTAAAGGCAAAAATTCTACAGAGCCAGTATTTCTGTGCTACATTGCACCAAATACAGTATGTTATGTGCATAAAATTCAACACAATTAAAAATGTTATGATTATTTATAAAAATTGTCATCTTGTTGCTTTTTCTCATTCTGGCTTGCACTGTAAGCAAGAATTAGTATTGTACATAGACAATTAAAACTACAATTTACTGCAATTTTTTATTGGTTAAAGAAGGACACTCCCTTCCACTAGTAAGATGAACAGACTAACCTAACCCACATTTTAGGTGTTATTTTTCCAGAAGCACAATACTAATTTCATTTTGTTATGAGTAAGTGGTACAACATAACAAAACAGATTTTCAATCTGCAGAAGGTAGAGCACAGAACAGAAACTGTGCTACACAGCCTCAGACAACTGCAAACAGTGTCCTTCCCTCTAAGATGAGCGTGATGGATGCTTGGTTGGATAGATCCTTTACACAGTCAAGCCATATACCCAGATTCCTTCAGATATGTTCTACTTTCTGCTCAAGGATCAAATCTGAAAGATGTTTGTCCCAACCTGTGGCTATCCCCCAAACATAAATGGTAAAATATTCAGAAATCTCAGGCATGCCCACAGCAGCCCTTGCTGGGACACGGGCATCTGAACTATGGGTATGCAGTCAGCCTGATGGATGTGAACATAAATATGTAAACTCTGGGTTATACAGGCGCAGAACTTAGAATAGTTTTTCCCAGCACATCTCTCAGTGCTGCCTGGTTAAAGTGATGAAGATCCCTATTTTGAAAGCAGCAGGGTGATTTGGTGATTGAGTGTGGGAATGAGTGTCTAGATAATTAAGAAAAAAAAGATACTCTAAACTGTTTTGCAGTATCTGCAAGGATTTTGAGATAACTGCCATTTTGAACAGCTGCTTACTCTTTAGTTTGAAACAAGAGCTGAGTGACGTGCCCTAGTAAGGGAGAGTCTGTTATCAGTTCTTTCACTAGAGCTGCTGGATTCTCTTTTCATTCTAAACTGTTTAAATTCTGGGTGGGTTGTTGCTTTCTCATTCTGGAGGCCTGGATCTATTCAAGTTTTCTTTCAAATCAATATACCAGGTAATTTAACGTTGTGTAAGACATCTCTGCAGCTGAAGAGTCTGTGATCACCACGCGGCCTCTTGATGTCTCTGAAAACAGTGGGAATATATTCTGTCCACTTGTATAAAAGGTCTGTGCTTAACTTGAATACACCATTGTTATGGGAGATGTAAAAAATCCCGGGTCGGAGGCAGCAATAATAGGTAATTGTTGGAATGGCACTTCATACCACAGAGCAAACTGAGACCCTGTTGCTGTGCTATGGCCCAGCCCTTTGTAAGAACCTGCTAAACATCAGAGAACTGCACTGGCACTCCACTGATGGCCTGTGTTTGCATCCCAGCCACTGCAACCTTTGATGAATTACACTGTCATATATAATGAAGTCTTCACAGGAAAACTACTGTAGTTGTTTTTGAAGGCTAGTCAGAAGGTGGCAATTCTAGAAAGACGGGAAATGCATGCATTATAATGCATTACCTAGTTTATTTTGCATTCCCTTGCACTTTGATCATCCACAAATCAGACTTTCTAAAAGCTACAAGATATATCTGTCATTCTTTCAGAATTAACCATTTTTTACTCAGTTGGTCCCCCTCCTTTGCTTTTTCTTTCCAACTCTGCCTCAACCTTTTTTCCCCACATTTTAGTCTTCCAAATGGTTGCATTTTCCCTTCAGTCTCCTTTTTCTCTTTACCCAAAATTCATAAATCTGTGAAACCAAGTTAAAGACATGTTGTATAAAAAGGCAGCCTCCACCTTCCTTTATCCCTCACAAACAACCCCCAGAGTCTCCAGTGAATGCCAGTGAAACCAGAAATAGCTACAGAACGAGTTTTCTGATCTGTTTAAAAACAGATTTATTTGTTTATGAATTTGCAATATCAAATGCTTTAAGAAGACTACATTGTTGTTGAAAGAGCATAATAAATGATTTAAATGATTCTTTGTACCTTAAAATGTTTTCATCTAGTAAAGAATAAAATATTCTGTTCATGTTCAGAAGGATCAAGCTGTTTCCCTATAAAGGAGCAAATAAGAAAACTTGAGAAATAAGCAATGCAGAAAATAAACATTAATCCAGTATATTTGTTTATATTTGGATTTGTTAGTGATTTAATGACTTTAGGACTAGATATTGTTAGATAAAAAAAACCACTACCACCATGTAAAGACCAAACACGTTTAGCTAGTGAGTTTGGAGCTTACATGCAGGAAAAAAAAAAAAAAAATCAGTTCATCTTTCAGGATCAATTACGATTATACGAAATACAGCCTCAAGGAGTGCATACCCTATTGAAGACTTGAGTTAAGGGAGATGATATATATTTGTTTATGTATATACTTATTTTGTAATAAACCCACTAGTTTGTAGACCAGAATTTGCTGATGGAATGATTTGACCCTATCAGCAGCATTTAACAAGGCATGTTGAATCAGATACAGTGACAAAATCTCAGTATGATAAATACTTTAGACTAGACATAAAAATGTCAAAACGCAATACATAGGGATATCAGTACATGCTAATATAAAAAGACAAATGTGTGTCCAATATTCTAGATACTAAGCACTTAGATTTTAGTATAACGCATATGGAATAACTGGAAATTATGCCATCTGCTACACTTCTCTCCCAATGATATCCCTACTACACGTTTGGAACTGAACAGGTAATGAAGTGAGGTACTTCTCACAATATGAAAGTTGTCTTTAACTGGTGAGGGCACAGTATCAAACGAGATCAAGACTTTCACCCTTTTTCTTAATCTCTGTTATCTGTTTTGTGTTAAGTTTTATAGAATGGCTCTGAGCCTGAGGCAGTGCCGGGGACACCACTCACAGGGACGCTGTGGAGGCAGCCTCACAGCACGGTACGCTCCTCAACAGGGTGACTGCACGGTTCTTCCCCCCCGGAGTGGGATGGGACGAATGCATTTCGAAGGATCGGGTATAGTGTTCCAACGATAAAACGAGACACACCAACTGCCCCTTGCCAGCACTGGGAAAGAGAAAACCTGTCCCGTGGCACCAGCAAGCCAAGCTGGGACGCGGCGGTACGGCCAGAACTGCGGCGGGACCTGTGAGGGCGGGCGGCGCGCGCCCGCAGCGCTGTGAGGCTGCGGCGGCCACACGGAGAGTGGCGGACACTGCTGGGGCAGCACGGCCGTCCCGGGCCGGCCTCGGGCAGGGCGGTTTCCGCCGGTAGCGGGCGAGCGCTGGTGGCCCGGACGGAGCGGGGGCGGGGGCGGAGGCGGCGGGTGGACACGGACACAGAGTCTCACACACACACACACACACACACACACACACACACACACACACACACACACACACACGCACACACACACACGCAACATGGCGGCAGCCTCCGCCAGCGTCGCGCCCCCTCCCACAGCGGCTCGAGAGTCCGGCGGGGCCGGGGGCTGAGGGGCGGGAAGGGCGCCGCGCCCCGCCCCACCGCGCGCGTGGCGGCCCCGCCCCCGGCGCCGGGATGGGGCGGGGAGGGGGCGGGGCCGCACGCGACTGTGCGGCGTCACGCGCAGCCAACCGCTGGCGGCCGGCGGGGCTCGCGCTAGGCCCCGCCCCCCGGAGGCGTGTCCATCGGCGGGAGGGGGAGGAGCCCCCTGGGGCGGGGGGCTCGGCGGCGGCGGGAGCGGCGGCGGCGGCGGAGCCCGAGCCCCTCCCCGGGGGCGGGTCCACCCGGGCCCGCGCGCTGCAGGCACCGCCCCCCCTCCCCTGCCCTCCCCCTCCCCGCCGGCCCCTCAGTAACTTGGCCGCCTTTTATCGGGCGGGCGGCGAGGCGGGGAGTTTATTGGAGCCGGAGCCGCGGCGCGGCCGGGGCGGGCAGCGAGCGCGGCGAAGGGCGGGGGGCCCGGCGCGGCCCGGGACGATGCTGCGGCTCGTGTCGCTGAAGTTGGGGCGGCTGTACCGCTACGTGAAGCTGGCGGTGCTGGGCAGCCTGGCGGCGGCGCTGGTGCTGAACACGCACTCGCTGCTGGCCTCGCTGCAGCGCAACGAGCTGTCGGAGCGGCGCTTCCTGCAGCTCAATAAGTGCCCGGCCTGCTGGGGCACCAGCTGGTGCCGCAAGTTCCTCAACGGGCAGCTGCGGCTGGAGAGCTGGGGCCGCCTGCGCCTGCTGGACTTCTTCAACGTGAAGAACGTGTACTTCGCGCGGTACGGGGAACCCCGTGAGGGCTCCCGCCGCGTCGTGCTGAAGCGCCTGGGCTCGGCGCAGGAGCTCGCCGACATCGACACCAAGATCTGCCGCCGCGCCACCGGCAGGGGCCGCTGCGACCTGCTGCAGGCGCTGCCCGCCACCGAGTTCGCCAGCCTGAACGGCGACGTGCGGCTGCTCACCCCCGGCGCCGTGGAGGGCTGGTCCGACCTGGTGCACTGCCCCTCGCAGCGCCTGCTCGACCGCCTGGTGCGCCGCTACGCTGAGACCAAGGATTCGGGCAGCTTCCTGCTGCGGAACCTGAAAGACTCGGAGCGCATGCAGCTCCTCATCACCCTCGCCTTCAACCCCGAGCCGCTGGTGCTGCAGGTAAGGGCGGCCGGCAGTGCCCGAGTGGGCGTCCGCCTGCCCCCGCCGGTGCTCCCGGTGCTGCCCGTCCCGGCGGGACCCTCGCCGGAATGGCCCTTCCAGCCCCTCGCCGCTGCCGCCGTGTCTGCGGCCGGGGACTCCCGGGCAGCTGGCCCCAAATCCCGCCGGATCGCGGGGGCCGCCGCTGGCTCTGTGCCCTGACTGACTCTCTTGCAGAGGTACCGGCGGGGCGGGCTGAGCAGAGGGTCTCGGGTCCCTGCCTCCGGGCAGGAGGCGTTTCTTTAACTCGCTCAGCCTGATCAGCTCTCCTTCTGCCTTCCTCCCTCAAAGACTGCATGTGTTGTCCCGATTTGCCGTCCTCCTCAGGGTTTTAACTCCATCCCCATACCGCTGTGCTGTCGGGTACCGAGCGGCAGCCGCCGTCCCGCAGGAGCGCGGCGGGTCAGTGCTGGAGGCTGGTGCTCTCTGCTTACTTGTGCCTTTCGCATAGTTCGGTGTCAGCGTGTTCCACAATTGATATATTCCCAGGGAGCTGTGGGTGCCCGTGATTCATTTCTTAAGGTCTAGTTTAAGAGAGCGCGTAGAGACTGTGCTGCGATGCTGTTGTGCTTTCCTTGTCAGAAACTGACTCATATGCTATGTCATGTTCTTAATGTGAACTAAATATAGTTACTGCTGGTAAAAATTAGAGATAGGTATTTGAAGTCCGAAAATAGACCGACGAATAAATGAACAGTGTTCTCTCTTCAGCGGTTACCTATTTCCTAGTCTTTAATTAGGGGCATGGGTTATGTGCACCTACCTGAAATTTGTGCTTTAATATGTTACGTAAATTTTTAGGTGAAAAATGCATAGGAAACTTCTATTCTGTGGCATCACGCAGTTGCTTCTATTCTATATATATTCAGATGGGGTGCTTTGCATTTTGGCTTTTAACATGATCAAGGGAATTCCCAAGTGTGCCTTTAGTATCTAGGTTTGGAATAAGAACTGTTTTGTCTAACTACTGAACTGTCCTTGCCTTTATCCAGTCTATGATTAAAATAATATTTGAAAATATGTTTTGAAAACATCACCTCATGATTACTGTTAACATCTGCTGTTTCTCTAGTGAGAGGCCAAGAAATGCTCAAAAAGCAGTGCTACAAGGCTTTACCCCCCAGAAAGTTTGCCTACTGACTAATTTCTAGAAAATCAATTTATGAACTTAATTACAAATTACATATGTTTTTGGGTGGTATGCCTTCTACCCTTCAGTCTCTCCATGTACAGCTCTTCAGTTTTGTTTACAAAGTGTGTTTCCAGTTTGCTTCTCAGCAGACTTGAGGGAACAGTAAGTCTCTTCCATTTTGCTGTGAAGTTGCTCCTGAGCACAGTGAGAAAGGAAACTCCACTTAAGTAAGAAAATCAAAACTGCTTTGCTTCGCTGAGTATATTCGGAAGTTCTTTGAGAAGTGATTTGTTTTGGCTGTGTTTCATACAACTTACTTTTTTGGTTTTGAACAGTGGTTCCAACATACTGAGCGTAGACCTAGATGGCCAGAGAACAGCTGTGTTTCTTCATAATTCAGAGGGGCAATGTAGTCTTTACAAAGGGTATGGTACACTTGCAGCATTTACTGTAATGGGCTGGATCGTAAACAGTGGGTTGATTAAGAGTCTTGATTCCTCTCAGCTTCTTGATGAACTGTAGAAGAGTCCTGAGATTGTCAAGCAAATTTGCTAAAGAGAAAATCTTGGATGGACTTAAGCATTCTGCTCGACATTTATTTTAGCAAAGGTGCATCTGAGAACAGAGCAGATCAAATTGGTGGGAAGTGATGCAGCTTTTAGCAGTTCAGAGCATAGTAAAGCAAGTCTGCCACCTTTTAACAGATCAAAAATGTTTCATAGTGTTGTAAATGTTGATGTTTAGGCATAGCTTGGACAATATTTCTGGGGAGCTTCAGGCCAGCTTTGTGTGCTTAAACACTCCTAGTGGTTTCTCCAGAAGAGTGTTAATTAACTTTGGTAATGGGTACTCGAGGTTTGAAGACCTTCCCTCAATTAGGAATGAAATATCTAAAATACATGAATCTGTATGAACTCTTCCCATACCATAGTACTCCAGGCTCTGTGTCTACCTGAGAAACACATAAGGAACGGGTAATTCTGTATTCTGCAGCTCTTGCAACAGCAACGTGCGAGAGGTGGTTACTTTCTAGAATTGATAACTGACTACTGAGAAGGTTGTTTGTATTAGTACATAACATATATAAAACATTTTATGGTATAGTTTCTGCAGTGTTGATGAAGGCAGGTAGTGCTATGGGAATGAAACTTATAGGCTTGTTTTAAAAATTAGCTGCTTCCAAGAAAAGAAACCTACACAATGTTATATGAAGAATCAGATTTTAATTTAAAATAAATCAATAAATAGATGGATTTAACTCATGCTGTCTGTCACTGGAGGGCACAAGGAAAAATATTGCTTATTTTTGCCTTGAGCCTTTCATGGAACGCTACAGTGACTGAGCACTGTTATTCATAACAGTTTTGGTTTAGAAGTGGAGATATGTCTAAACTCCTGGTGTACAGTGCATTCAAGTTCTGTGTTGCTTAATTGCATTACAGCTAAATGTAAATAGGTAATTTAGTAGGAATTCAAAGCTTGATCTTTCATTTATAATAGAAAATTCACTGTAGTCATCTACAAGAGCCAGCAATTTATGGATTATGAGGCTTTTCATCAGCGACTGGGATTTTAGCTTGAAGCCTGTGTGGAGTATGGATTATTCCTGAAGCGGTGTTGCTCATGAACTGCATCGTCACAACTGATTTACAACTTCTGCTGTGGGAATTTTTCAGATGAGGCTTTAACTCATAGCATGATGTTACTGTTCATCAAAAATGTAACACTGCACAGTTTAGTATAGATTACATGTTGTAATCCTAACTCACTATTTGTGTTTTTTATAACTTTCTTGTTTACCTTTGTCCACATCTATTGTCCAGGTGTACTCAGGGAAGAATTCAGACCCTTTTGCCATTTTACTTCATTAAGCAAATGGAATGACAGCTGTAGTATTGTTCAAGTACAATTCACATATTTTTTGGGGGTATTAAAACACTAATATTTCTTCTGTAGAATCTTGCTAAACTACTCACTAATTAAATCCTTTTGCAATTTTCATATGAATTCACATTTGAACGAAAGAACTTACATGCTAAAGATTTAACTTCTGATAGGTTTGGGGTTTTTTCCTCTCTCCTCCTAATAGCTGTTTTCTGCAATAAAGATGAATACTTTTTAGTAAAATAAGGTCAGATTTGTAATCAAAATGCTACATCTAAACCAGTATTTCATATAGGCATGAACATTGTACTTGGACAAAAGCAACAACAAAACTTGGTGCTGTTTCAATTCGTTCACTGATTAGCAGAGTGTTTTAAATGAGCATCACCTGGAGGATAGGATCTATGCATGGTATCTTATTTCCAACTGAGTATGATGATGGTGTGCATCAAGCACTTGCAAAGATAGGTTGGCCGAAGTTGCCTTAGGAAGAAACAGAAAAATTTAAAAAATAACTTGAATTACAGACTGAGTGCAGTGTGACTGTTCGCTCTTTGCAGAATTCATAGAACCGCCATGGATGTAAGCAGATTTATCCTTGTCCTGGGACTTGATATAAACCACCCAGCTTCTAGTTTGTCTTGTAAAACAGATGCGGTGGAGAAAGTTTTTGAAATTTTTTCAACAGTGATATCTGCTTAAATAGTGGATGTTATTCAACTTTATCAAGTAACTTGATTAATTTTTATCTTCGCTTGCAAGTTGGAACATAAACTTACTGTTAATAGAACCAAAAGGTGTGGTACCTCTTATTTTTCATAGAGCTCCTGCCCTGATCCCTGTCAGCCTCCAGATTTCCTCTTTGGAGGCACTGTGGCAGTCTCCTAACAGTTTTGGATAACAGTTCTTGAGCTGCTGCTGTCGTGCCACTGTAGCTGCCATGCTGTGAGCCATGGTGTGCAACCACGCAGTGTCTGACACATTTTGCCAGTGGCAAAGTTTTAAGTTTAGTACTTAAAACAAGAAAAAACAACAATGCCCCAAATCCAGGGTAAAACCAGAAAATTTTTGTTCTCAGAGAAAGTTCAATCTGGCTCAGGACTGCTGAAATAAGAAATTGTTTCTAGATAACAAAACTGTTTTTCAGTTAGGTTGTATTTCTCCTAAGATCTTATGCTTACCTGAAAAGACAGTTTATGTCTGTCCTGGCAAAACTAAAACACAGGATTTATAAGTTGTTGTCACAAAAGTGCACGTATAACTGGTCTTGCAACCCTCAATCTTGCCATTGTGTTGTTGGTTTACAGTGTTGCCAGGTGCCATATGGAAATGTCATTGTGTTTGCTTTGTTTTCAGAGTGTTGTGGTTTAACCCCAGCTGGGAACTCAGCCCCACGTAGCTCCCTCCTGTCACACTGAGATGGGGGAGAGAACTGGGAGAGTAGAAGTGAGAAAACTTGTGGGTTGATACCAAGACAGTTTAATAAGGAAAGCAAAGCCAAACAAGGGATTTGTTCAGCAATTCCCATGGGCAGGCAGGTGCTCAGCCATTGCCAGGACAGCAGGGCTCCATCACATGGAACGGTGACTTGGGAAGATGTGCTGTTGCTCTGGATGTGTGTCCCCCCTCCTTTCTTCTCCTTCCCCCCAGCTTCACATGCTGATCATGATGCCATATGGACTGGAATATTCCTTGGATCAGCTGGGATCAGCTGTCCTGGCTGTGTCCCCTCTGAGCTTCTTGTGCACCCCCCCAATCCCCTCACTGGTGGGATGTGGAGCAGAAAAGGCCTTGGCTCTATGTGATTGCTGCTCAGCAACAGCTGAAGCATCCCTGAATTATCAATGCCATTTCCAGCACAAATCCAAAACACAGCCCCACAGCAGCTACTATGGAAAAAATTAGACCAACACAAAGCAAACTTGAAATTTGCACACATACTTTGCTGTTAAGATGAAATGCTTTCACATAATGAAGATTTCTTCAAACTATAGAAGGTATCTGCCAATTAAATCCAGAGTGCATTAATGCAACTTTGTCTCAAGCTGTAGCTTTTAAAAACCAGTTTAAATGACAATTCTTCAAAGAATGATGGTGAACATTTGTGTCTGGGATTTAAATTACAAGTCTCAAGGTCTTTTATTTCTCTGACTGTAAGAGGAAATGCCAATCTCTATGTGCCAAATAGTAGTATTTCTGCATCTTTAATAGCCTGTGTAAATCATTGCCCCTCCCTCAGATATGGTTTTAGTTCTCTAAATGCTTAAGCTTTAATGACTTTATTTTTCTCACAACTTCTGATCATTCTTATTCCTTGTGGGGAAAAAGCAAAACAAACCAAACCCAACAGCTGTATCTCTATTCCTAGTATAATTACTCTGCATGAACAGTCTGTTGCCACATAACCTAAAATTCTTCTGGTTTCTCTACATGTCATCATTGGGTTTTCTGTTTGATTTTGTTATGCGGAGAGCAATAGTTGACATCTGGTAAACATATATTAAAACTTCAGCTGATCAATTTGAAACAATTTCTTGTACAGAATTCACTCAAAGTAGCAATTTAGCCAAATGTTCCACGGAATCTTTTTGCTGATCTAGACATAAGAAGTAAATGGGCAAATTCCTCTTTTCTATTTTTTCATACACACTCTTCTAATCATAAGTTATTTTCTGTAGTTCTATTCTAAATACATTGGTAGAATGTAGAATGGCAATTCAGTTTTAATACTTGGTACCCTTTAAACTTTCTTCTTTACTCAGTTTGGTGTTTCTAATCTGTAATTCTGCTGCCATAAACCAAGTAGTGGATTTAAGGCAGTTATTTGCACTACCTGACATGTCCTTGAGTGGACTTATTTAAGTCCTGGCTCATACAGATACTAGGATTTTAATAGACTGAATTTCCATTGTGAATCTTTTTAAAAGGAACGGAAAATTGTTCTTTGTTGAATTAAAATGGAGTGGCCTCATGTTACAAGAATGTTCCACTGATTTGGTTGTATTGAAAACTGAAGAATCATTTTTTGCAGTGACATATGACTGTACATATTAGACCAGAACTGGCTTGTACTTGTCATGTTAACTGTCATATTTAATTATGTTCCTTAAATTATCAAAACTATTCTCATTCTTCTTTCTAGTGAAAGTTCCCTAGAGTGAAAACATGTAGGGTAAATTATAAGGGATATTTTAAAATAGTCTAGAAATTCTTGAAGTTATTGTGGGGTGTGTATTATGATGAATGGCTGTCTGAATTTAAAGGCTGCAGGGAAGTCACTATATAGACTTAAATATAAGTTCTCCTGAGAAATTCTTACTCTTGTAGTTTTCAGTAGCAGAAAAATGCTTGTTACCCCGCATTAGAAACCTTGTAATACCAATGTTATTCTGGTATGTCAGATGTATAGGGGGAGTTGTTTTTTACTTCCCTGAATTAAGTAATTGAGGCTTTGTTTTAGTCTCACTCACTACTGATGAGAAGTAAATACACAGTGATTATTTTCATCTGTTGCAAATTTAATCTGAGGAAACTTTTATGAACTACAAGCTAATTTGAACAGGTGACAACCAATAATGACATTAAATTTGCTTTACTATGGTTCTCGAGTTTAATCATTGTTCATTAATTTAGAAAAGAGGCATATCTCTGCTGGTATTGTGAAATACAGCTTTTACAGCTGAAGTGTTCAACTTAAAAATTGAGTATTTAGAATTTTGTGTATTTTTGTCTTATAGTATGTCAATTAAGCCTGGTATGTACCTCTTGTTGTCATGAATTGTATGTAATAACTGTTTGAAATGTAGTCAAACTTGAACAGCGGTCAAATAAATAAAAGAAACATGGTTTCAATGGGAACACCAATGTTTGGAGTACTCAGTGAAATCCATTGTTCACTCTGTGTGTGTAGGCTATATATGTATAACTTTTGTGGGATTTCTAGGTAAATGTCAAATGGTGTGGCATATAGTTCAGAATTAAATGGTTTTCATTGTACTCACTAGCATTCAAAAACTCATTTGAATACATATCTTCCAGAATGCAGATCAATTCCTGACAAAAGGAGGCATCTGTGTTTAGACTGTGCTTTGTAACTCCTTTGATCCAAAAAGCATCATTGTAAAATCTGCTCTCCAGCTCTTCATGGTTCCAGAGCTCTGCTTATTTGCCTCGGTGACTAATACAAGTGCTACTTTTGTTTACACTGCAGAATCAGCAGTGCTCTGAGAGAGAACTAATTTTCCTTTTGAGGAAGAACATGTTATTTAAATTCTCCGTGCCATGCCTGTTTGTGCCTGGGCAGATGCAGTTTAGCAGGGTGATTTAATGAAGGCCTCAGGGAGAGGGTAATTTTGCCATGAAGTTCTTCAGGGTCCCACGGAGAGAAGTCCCCACTCTGTTTTGTGTGTGTTTTTTAAAATTTCATCACATATAAGAGGTAGGTCTTTGTTTGGGCAGATTTTGTCTAGGGCATTTTTTCTGAGCTGGAGCTCACTTCCTGCAAATGTTGGAGGTGACATATAGAGAATCTTCTGGAATAGTTTTGAGAATGAAAAGCTCGGATTTTAGTGATACAGTGGAACAAAAATGTCAGTTGTTACTTAAGCTGGTCTGGCTTTTTGGTCTTGATTATGAGGATGAATTATATGCTTCATTATGATAAACTAATATTCTTTTAAGTGTTTAATTCAAAGGGGATTTGTGTTACTGCAGAATACAATAGGCCTTACAAGCTTCAAGCTGGTGAGTCTTCATTGCCTGATCTAATTCACAGCTCTGAACAAAATGCACTGGCACATTTTTGTATCTTCTCAGGTTTAGACAGATGGAAGTGAGGAAGACAAATTCACTGATAGTGTGTTTTGTGCTTCAGTGAAGTGATAAATTTGCTCTGTTAATTCTTAATATTTATTCTGAGACTACAGTGTATTTTTTTAAAAGGCATAAATGCGGTATTATTCTTTCAGGAACAGCATATCTGTTGTCCTTTTGACAGGGTTTGTTTAGGTTTTTAAGCCTTGCTTAGAGAGATATCTTGGAGCTACACTAATTAGAGCAAGCAAAATATGTTTTGGGGCTGTGTCAGTGGGAATGAGGGTAGCAGAAGTTTTTGGTATCTTTACTGTTTTCCGTCTTTCTGTTAGAAGGTTATACATATTTCTCTGAATACAGAAAGATAACAGCGTTATTGAGGGGAAACTTACTAAGCTACCTATTTGTAGTTTTTGATATGTGTTACTTTATTTTAAAACACATTAAAAAGTTTAATTATCTATGGTTTCCATGGCATTTATGTGTATGTTCACAGATGAAATGTGAGTGGGCGCATCAGAATCAGAATCTTTTGTCACAAAACAGCTGATTCTGGTTTTCAACAAGAGCTTAGTTTTTACCTTAGTTGTCAAATGCACATTTTTAAGTCTGCAAATAGCATATTCAAGTACAAAATTATCTAATTAAATATTTAGACTACTGATAATTTGAGAAAATAAAACCTAAAACAAAGTTATGCATTATTCCACAGAAGTCAGATTTTTGACAGCAATCTATGAAGCTTCTTGTTTCTAAATGCAACTTGTTCATGGAAAACATGTTTATTAATCATACAGATTTGTTTTCATTTCTTACTTTCAAAATTTTAATACATGAACAAAAAAATCCTTGTGTTAAGTTAGCTGCAGTTTCCTCTTAGAAAACACCTTTCAAAATAGAATAGTACAAAAAGTTACAAATCGCTGCTTGCAAAGGCACGAGATGTGCACCTCAATTAATATTCTTGTCAAATTCACTGAGTGAATATAAAAACTGCTGAATGAGGCACTTGTACATATTTTTATCCCCTTCTTCGGCTACTGACTTGGGTAATGAAGTGTAGATGTGGCTGTTACATGCCAGTTGGAAGGGGGCCAAAGCAGAGATGTTGTTTGTACATGTGCAGATGTTGGCAGGATTCCCTGAGCTCCTGTTGTCAAAAGATGTTTTTACTGCCACAGTGTTATAAATATATCTGTTACAGCATGGCATGTAGATATTCTACTGGTAACATGAAGGTGTGCACTTCTGAATAAACCAGACTGCTCCTAGGATTTCTTGTCTGAAATGAAATTCAGTGTACACAGTGCAGGAACCATAATAGATATATTTGGAAGATCAGTGTTTAAAGCTGTACCTTGAAAGTCAGTTTATCCATTACATAAATCACTGCTGCTGGAAAAGAAAAGTCCCCTTAGCTCCTTCTCTCTTCTGCACTCGGCTGTTGAGGCCTTCTCCCTTCCTCTCACCAGTACATCCCAGCATGAGGTGGTGATGTGATGATATGGATCAGGCTCTGATCCAATGGAGCACCAGCCCAAAAAGTACCAGCCTTGCTTTCCTAATGATGTGCAGGGATTGAAATGAGTGTGCTTGGTGGGTTGGAAGGGAGGGACAACTTTGCTTCAAATGGTAGCACATCCTTTGCCAGGTTCAACTGTTTGTGGTTGAATTTGTGTTTGAAAAGGGAGGCAGAGTCATAAGCAGGGTAGGATTGAAACACAGAAAAGGGGAACCGTGGAAAAGGAGTGGGGTGGTCCAAAGTAATATTTAAATAGAAATATTTAAGCATCATTGAATTGTGTGCTGATACAATGCAGCAATATGAAAATGTCATGCACATTTGGTGAAATTAGTTAAGCCTGTGCTTATCAGGAAATAGAATCAGGTAACTTTTCTTCAATTTAAAGAGGAGTTTATATGATGCAGGTAAAATAAATAATTTCATTTGATGGAGAACAGCCATTTGCTTCTTGTTTTGTTTTGGTTCAGGACTGAATACAGTCATGATAAATGCACATGAAATACCCCTTTGGTGACCTTTATTGATGCCACAGCCATGTTTTTATTATATAGTCAGCTTAGAATAAGCAAGGAACACTGAATTAGCACATACTTCAGTTGTTGGAAGGTTATTTTGTTAACCACAAAACAAGTGAAAAAGAACCCCAAAACTCTCTTAACTGTGGAATGTGACACTTGACTTGACCTGAACTGGCAGATATTTGGCTGTACTTACCACCTTCATTAATTGCCCTGAATCCTGCAGGTAAATAAGCCTGGAGGCTGGATAATGTCTTCCTTATTGCATGGTAGATTTAATTACTGAGAGAGATTTAGTTCTGCTGAGTTATGTGGTATCACAGCTTGAAAATGCCATACTGGTCTCAAATCTGTGAAATTAGTTCTGTATTATCCTCAGGATTTATCACAACCTGTTTTGCTTACGTGAGTAGATCACGTGATAAAAATAGAGTTGAAGTTCAGACGTACAGGCATGTCAAAAACTTTGAACCTATTCTGTAATTAACATGGCTCTTTTGCCCAACCAAGAAGGGTGGTTCTTTGCAGTGGTAAACATGGTTACTTACCCAGAAATTGTCTTCTACGCTTTGCCACCTTAGAGAGCAGCTTCATGCCTTTTGCCATAAAAATGGCAAACGTTGTCAATTATGTATATTAATTATGATTTTAGTTTCTTCATGTGTATTATATAGACAAGGTTTGTTCTGTTAGGCACCTCTTCCCTGCATGGTCTTGTAGTTCAGATCCGTCTACATGAGGTGTTTCCTTCCAGTCTCTTTCCCCAGTTTACAATAAATGTTTTCTTCCATTGTGGTTTCCAGGAGGTATAAAGCTTTCATGCATCCTGAAATGCCACCATGCTGTTCACCCCAACTGTGGTAAAACCTTTGCTACATCATTGCTGCAGAATTGGTCATGAGTTGTGTCTGGTGACATGATAGCAAGGTAGAACACGAGGAAGGGGCATGGGCACGTGGTATCTCCTGATAGTTAAAATTAGTGTACATCATACTCTTAGAGTGCTAACTTCTATAAATTTGTGGTTTCTTAAATTAGTGCTTTTGTAGTTTCTTCCTGTTGCATTCCTATTCAGCATTCCTCCACAGTTTGGAGGGTACTTTTTAAGTGCTTGTTCATATTGAAGTCCTAGGGCACATTCAGCATAGCTGAATTAGGAAAACCATGCTGGTGTGTTGTGGGTTGTTTTGTAATTGCTTTTAGTGTGTCATTTCTGTTCAGTTTCTTGTGTTAACTTCACAGAAAGGTACTGTTGGAGACAGATTTTACTGTTGATAAAAATTTTAAGTGGCCCTGTGTAATAAGCACACAGTATAAATATAGCAATTAATCAAGAGATAGACTGTTAAGGTATATGAGAAAAATAAAAAACCTCAAAAGAATCCCATCAACTAGGAAAAATGGAAGGGATGGTGATGGAGAGGAGGAGGTGCCACTTAGTAAAGTTTTTTTTCTTTAGATTATTAAAAGAATTGATTTTAATTAAAAGATCAAATGCAAGAATATCTTGATGGGAAATATACTTGAATTACTACAAGAGATGTGTAATAAAACACCAAGAGAAAAAGATGGTTGGTGGAATTGTGTGTGTGAATATATGTGAGTGTGTGTGTGTATATATGAAAAGCTAGATATGGGTTATGTATTGCTTCAGGTCATCCAACTTTTTCCCTTCACTAGTTCAGCAAGGCCTCTTGCTCACATAAATACATTTTGTATTGTTTTTCCTTTCCCTTTGAAACTTAGAAATATATGGATTATAGTGTTGATGGGTATTTACAGTTTTTTCTTCTAAGTTTTATTGAAAAGCCTTTTAAAATCTAAACTGCTTTGTATTAATTAAAATGTTAAAAATTTTTTATATACAGAGTTTTCCATCTGATGAGGGTTGGCCATTCGCAAAGTACTTGGGAGCATGCGGAAGAATGGTGGCTGTCAACTATGTGGGAGAAGAGCTGTGGAGTTACTTTAATGCACCATGGGAGAAACGAGTGGATCTGGCCTGGCAATTAATGGAAATAGCTGAGCAGCTGACAAATAATGACTTTGAATTTGCACTCTACCTCCTTGATGTCAGCTTTGACAACTTTGCAGTGGGACCAAGAGATGGAAAAGTTATCATTGTAGATGCAGAAAACGTTCTGGTAGCAGACAAAAGGTTGATCAGACAGAGTAAGTTTCTTCTTTCACTCCCCTCACCCCAAGTGTCTCACTTCTTTCTCTGCAATATTTAAAGTATGTGTGGCTGCTAAATACGTATTTTGTTGGCTTTACAACTAGACTACTAATTAACAAACGAATTCGCTTTCTTCTGCAGTTAGACTACTAATTAGCTTGACCAATTTGTCAATTTCATGAAGAGCGTACCTGGACACTTTTAAGTACTGTAAAGCTGCATAAAGGAAGAGATGGGGATGGGAAGAGAGTGTTGATGCTGGGTGTGTTTGGACAAATGGACAGCAGCCTGGCTGTCTTGTCTACCTTAGCTAAGAGAGAGAGGTCCCTTTTGTCTTTTTTCAGAAGCACTTTCGGAGGTCTTGGAATTCTACTTTCCGTAAGTGATTAACAGTGTTAGTGCCTGCTTTGCCTTAGTCCCATAGCCTGACTTTGGTTCAGTGGTTCCGGTTGGTTCTCTAATAATGGAACTGAAGGAATGGGTGATTATAGTGCTGTTTCCAAATTAATTTTCTTTCTGTCAACTGTAAAAGCTCAAAGCAGTGGCAGCAGAAGAGGTGTTTGACAAAGTGGCATCACATAGGCTTATATTCTTTTTGAGCTTATAAGGAAGACTTAACAGACCTAAGGGCTGGATACATTGAACATGAGACCGTGGATTCTACAGAAGTTCATGGCAACAGGCCAAGTGATTCCAGTTTGCTTCGGGTGAATGGATTTATTAAGCTTTGCATATAGGCTTCATATGTTGTGCTGCAGAATTAAGTTTTGGACTGTGTTTTTCTATCCACACACTTTTCTACAAGGAAATGCGTTTTGGGACTGTTTGGTTGGTTGTTTTTTATTAGATTTATTATATGTTCTAAAGCTTAGATGAAAACTTTATGAGC
Organism: Aphelocoma coerulescens; assembly: GCF_041296385.1. NCBI lineage: Eukaryota > Metazoa > Chordata > Aves > Passeriformes > Corvidae > Aphelocoma > Aphelocoma coerulescens. The sequence goes on from NC_091023.1 coordinate 12,464,317, forward strand.
CTACCAAGGAAACCTTTTAATGTGTTGGATATCCAGTATATTTACTTTAGAGCTCTGTCCGTTCCATTCCTTTCTGTTCTGTTCCTTTCCTTCCCTCTTAAAATAATATTACTGAAGGCTTTCATTTTTGGAGCATGTCTGAATTGCTCAGGCAGAAAGACGTCCAGATGAACTCTGAAAATGTTGATATGTATGTGGAATAGGAGCGAGTAGCTCCTTGCAGAAGCTGAATGCTGGAAGTGTCACATCTGTTGTCCCAACCAGGATTTTGGTGTGTGATTTATGATCTAACAATCAAGAACACAATAACTTGTGTTGTGGTTGACATTTAATACTGATTTCATGAATCTTCTGGAAAGTTCCATTAGACAATCTCTGTCCAGAATGATCAATATGCCTGTTTAGATATTTCGGTGTGTACGTTCTATCCAGTTGCACTCTACAGTAATACCTGATTGTACTCTGTGTGGGCTATCATGTTTGAATTTGCTGAAGCCCTTTTTTCCCATTCTCCTTTGCTGGATTTTTTTACACATTGAATTTGCTGTTACTTCTACAGATCTTACACAATGTTTTTATAGTTTTAACTGTCATCCTTCAGTACTCTTTCTTTTTTCTAAACTGTCAGTGTGCCGTGAATGAGAAGACCAATAGTCAGGTCAGAGACCAGCCAAGCACAGATTAATTTTTTTTTTGTACCTCACACTGCTAAGAGAGATCTGCAAAGCTATGGGACTCCATGACAAGGACCTCTTCTCAAAGCTGGCAGTAGTTTGAAAACTTAAGATGAAAGTTTTCTAGCAATAAGTAGTAAGAACTCATGAGAGCTCACACTTAGTAACCTTTTAAGTATTATTACTGCATAAGGTATGTTATGTAGATCAGGTTTTAAGTTAAAGAAAACTACCAAGGAGAAAGGTTTGTACTTGTACATAAATGCCATTTGCTTTTCTGAATTTTACTTTCTTCAAAGATTATAAGTAATGCATCTGCTTTTTTATATTCTTAATGGTTACTGCCATGTCGAAAGTAAGATAGAAGATAAAGTTTCAGAAGTTTATAGCAATTACTTTGGAATGTTGTTTTAGGCTTTGGTAGACCACTTGCCAGCAGTAGTTTCCAGGGCAACTGGAGAAACCAAATCTATGTTGCTAGAATAAATCATGTTGCTTGTTTGTTTTTCTCTCAGCTTTGGCTGTGGATTGTTCTCTGGTACTTGCTCATGCTACATTTTTTCCTCTGGGTATGTGTGAATGTAGATTTCATGTGTTTACTCAGCAAAGAGAAGGAAGCAAAACCAGCAGCAATCTATTTTGCCCTCTTTCTTTCTTTCCCTTATTTTTTGTTTTGTCAGGACCATTTCAGCAGGATGTACCAAACTATCAGATGCAGTTTTAGGCCAATACATTTCAGAGTTTATCTAAACAAAATTGGTTTGTAGTTTAAATGTTAGCAGTTTGCTGTGTATTGAGCTTCTGATGGTATTCAGACACGCTCCTTCCTCCCCTCTCTCACTTCTTTTTCCTGTCTCCTTATATTTCACAGATAAACCTGAGAACTGGGACGTGTGGTACGAAAGCAAGTTTGATGACTGTGATAAAGAAGCTTGTCTGTCCTTCTCTAAAGAGATTCTTTGTGCTCGTGTCACTGTGGACCACAACTATTACGCCGTTTGTCAGAACCTTTTATCCAGACATGCCACATGGCGTGGCACTTCAGGGGGGCTCCTCCATGACCCCCCAGCTGAGATTGCCAAAGATGGGCGCCTGGAAGCCCTGCTGGACGAGTGTGCCAACCCAAAGAAGAGATACGGTCGATTCCAAGCCGCCAAGGAACTCCGGGAATACCTTGCACAACTGAGCAACAACGTGAGGTAGTCCACAGTGAAATTCTTTTGCAACACTGGCTAAAACACTATTGCAAAGACACATAGAAAAAAGCAGCTTTGGACTCATGTGTTAAAAAGAGAGAATAAAAAACCCTAGTTTATCAGTTTTCTAAATACTGTAAAAATAGAATTTTATGGTGTTATAATGTTCCTTTGCAAACAAACAAGGTACTTACTGAATTAAAACTTGAGCTACTATTGACTGTCCTCCCTAACTGTTTGAAAGGGAGTAGGTCACAAAAGACTGTGATAGCTTAATTGACAGCTTGTGTGTCAAAGGGTACTTTACATAAAACTGCATTAGTGTCACAGTTTTGTGAAACTGATGTTCTTACTTGGAAAGTCAAGTTAGACTGGCGGCCTGTTTTAAAGGCCTTTTTCCTGACATCATTGTCTCATTTTTGTGTTTGTTTAAACACCTTGAAGTGGCATTTACATCCAGATAAATCTAGCTGTCTGCATTGTTTCAAACTGAACAGGCTTTCACGTCAATGCTGTGCAGAACATTCCTACTGTGAGTACAGGATTCTGAAGTTTACTGTCTAATTTTAGGGGGTTTTACACTGTATTTTACCATGCTTAGACATTGTGATTTGTTTTTTTAAGATCATCATAAACTCAAATTTCACTTGAACTAACATTTGTTTAATGTCTTCTGTGGTTCTGCTGTTGGAAATATCACTTGATGTAACTATTGTACAAAACTTACCCTTCATGCCAGTATATACTCATGGCTGTTTAACAGAAAATCATGGTATGAGAAAACTCTTATTTTTAACAGAGATAATTTGAAAATTGGAACAATAAAAAGTTCAGTATTAATTCGAATTGGGGATAGAAGATTGACTAAAAATAAAAAATTACTAGTCTGGTGTAGTTAAGCATAAACCAAAGAAAATGGTTTTGTTTATTAGTTTTTGAACACATAGTAAACAAAAAATGCTATACTGTAGTGAATCTAATAATTTTCAAAATTCAGATTTTGATAGTCTTAGGTTACTTTCTGAAGAACTTCTAAAACTGTGTACTTATTCTAGAGAAAACCCTAATTTGAATAATAATGTCAAGCAAGTTAGCAGTTTGTTTTACATCCTTCGAAGTGTGTTGAATGGAATTTCCTGAATATTCATCTTCTGGCTTACCAGTAAGCTGTACTCATTCTAGGTACCTTTTCATGAGCTAAGTTTGACTATTCCCAGTGCAGTTGAAATGGACTTGTTGAGGTTTGTGTAAATACGGAGCTGTTCTCATAAATCACAGTTTTTGTAAAAGCCTCAGTTACTGCTACAAGAACTCACTTGAAAGCTTGCTCCTCAGTTTTTGGTTTTGTTTAATTTTTACAACTACTATGCTTCATTTTCCTGAAATCTTGTTCATACAAAGATACTCTTAGGAAACGTGTGCATATTACTTCTTGTAACAGTAATGAAGGAAACTAATATTTCTTAAATGCGTGTATAAAACACTATTTTGTACAAGCTAAACATAGTTCTGAGCAAGGTAATGTGTGCTACTTCCAAGAGCAGGCTGCTCTGCCTCCTGTACTGCATCAAAGCCTGATGGAAATTGTTCTGCAAGTGCAAGTGAGGGAAATTGCAAACTCACTGACTTCTTTCTCAAAGCTCAGAGTGGAGCTATGCAGAGATGCAGAGTGCTCTTTGGTTTCTTAGGTCACTGTGTTTTGAGGACATGGTTTAATGGTGAAGATGGTGGTGGTGCTGGGTTGCTGGTTGGACTTGATGATCTTAAAGATCTTTTCCAACTTTAAAGATTCTATGATTAAGTATATTTTAGAATTGGAAATTCTCACTCTTACATGATCATTGCCACTGTAGTCTTAATTTGTTCCCAGTCCCTTGTCTTGTTTTCTGAAGTTAGAATGTCCAGTGCAGCTTTTAATTTTAATTTCTCCCCTCATTTGAACAGTTTTATGTGCTTGTTCTGGCACAAGCTATTGGAGAAGGTTCATGTTATATTTCTTCATAAAATCCACTTATTTGAAGAGAATAGACTAATCCTCAGAATAAGTACTATCACCCTACCATAAAAGCCTTGACTTACCACTACAGTTGATTTTTAAACATCTACCACATTTTCCCAAAGAGAGAGTGGAGTATGATTGTTGAAGTTGTGAAAGAATCAAACACTGCCAGTTTTGGTTACTACTTGAGACAGTTCTGTAACTGTCAGAATGTTCTGTTAGATTTTGTTTGGGGTTTAGTCCCTCCAGAAACAAGTTACTGAAGCTGCTTGTAAAAGGAACTTTGAAGTGAAAAGAACACAAGTCCCAAAAACCCCCACTACAACAAAAACACTACAGGGAAAACATTGTGGAGAGCAATAAATCTTGTTCCATTTGCACCTGTGAGATATTTATTGTACAATAACAATTTATATTTTTAGTCATTGCCCATTATTATTGATGAACATGGTGAAATATTTTTGAATGAGATGTTTGGGGTTTGTATGTGCATTAAAATTGTCCTTTTGTACTGTAAGTTACTGTTTGTTTGGAATATTTTATCAAAATTGTCTCCCTGTGCCTTTATATTATAAGAAAGTTGTTTCTGCAACTTCTAATGATATTAATAAAGAATACTTTAAGAACCTTGTCTCATTTTCAGGTTATTCATTTTCAGGTCAGTAAGTCTTTTAGGATTAAGTGAGTCTTTTGGGATTGTCTTAGTCTAGCATGCATTAAAATATACATAGAACTAGTTTTTGTAGTGTTCCAGAATGCACCATCATCAGAAGTGGGGATTTTTGGTAGTTTCACATATTAAAAAAATTGTTTACTGTTACAAATTAATTTTGATTTTCTCAGTTAGAAGAAGGGCCTACCTCCTCCATCAGGAGAGGGCATGGAAAAATATGACCAGAATTCTGAGCAAAGAAATCGGGGGAATATTGCTGGGGAATTGAATGAAGGGAAACTTGCTGACTTCAGTGCCTCACAGTAGAAAATTAGTATACCAATAATGGGCCTAATTATTCCCTTTCTTATAGAATATTGGGAGCAATTCTAATTGTTTATTTAGATACACTCATTTGAGAAGTTATATGTGGAGATGGTTGAGCTTAGCACACTCATGCTTGCTTTCCTAAGGGTAAATTTAGAGCTCTGGCAGAAAGCACATTTAGTCATCAACAACTTTTAAGAGTTGCTCTCTTCTTTATCGACAGCCAGCACACTTTGTGAGGAGTGGAGTTTGTACAGTGAGTGCACACAGTTACAGGATTATGGCAAAGCACACTCTGGGTTTTAATCTTGAGTTTCGCATCCTTCTTTTTTTCCAGTTCTAATATGAATCAATATTCTGTAAAAAAAGTCTCATTTGCTTACTGTTTTATATAATCAAAATATGTAAACACCTGTCAGCTCTCAATTTGTTTTAGAGGAGGGTGAGACTTGACAACGGTTAGGAAAATGCACTCTTTTGTCAGACCACCTTCCTGCATTCTTTGACCAAGATGTTCTTGGTTGTGTTTATTTTTGTTGTTGTTGATGTTTTGTTTAAAAAATTCCTAGTTTACAAAGGAGGAGAACTTGCCAGGGAAGATAGTTTAGTAACTATTCCTTCAGCTGTTTACCTTCCTGTCCATCTCAGCTGTACATACTTTTGCAGTTCTCCCCAGTCTCTCTTGTGGATATTGTCAGCAGTCCATTACAATATTTTCCCAATTATTTTTCTAATTACTTTTTTCCCCCAAAGCTATTATACAAAACATATTAGGGTTATTGTTAACATCTTCCTAGAAGAGGTGGTACTTTGCCTCTGCCAAACAGTAAAATTATGTATATATATGTTAATTAAATTGTGTTTGTCTTTGATCTTTATATATCCTGTTTATTTTCAGCATAATTCAGGACTATTATAGTATAAATAGACTGGATTTGCTTTCTGCTAACATTGTCTTTTTTTCGTAAATAGTTAATTGGCAATTGAAATAGAAGTATTAGGGTAACCTCATTCCTTTCAGGAAGGTGGGGTTTGGGTAAAAAGCTGGCTGGTGGGAGTGTGGTGGTGTTCAGTGTTTGAAACGTGAAAACACTGTGGAAGTACAGACCAGTCCTGAGTGTTATGTGGCACATACTTGCTGTGATATGCACCTGCTCCAGGACCAAATATGTTATCAGAAATGCTTTTTGTCATTTTTGTAGAAATTGCTTGTGGACACAGCTGTCTGAATTTATAAATGACTGCATTATCCAGGTGCTAGACCAGCAAGTGCAGCAGGAAGGAGACAAAAGCTGAGAAGGTCTCTGTGCCCTGAGCAGGGCCTCTCTCCCCTGGCACTGCCCTCTGCTCCTTCGGGGTTGGGTTGCCCTACGGATCCCTTCAGTGCAGGGCTCAACAGACTGACAAAAGTCTCTGCATCCTCAGTGTGTGCATGTCTGAGATCTGCCTCAGCCTAAACTGGGACTTGTCTCCTCCACTTAACATCTTCAGTGTGTTTTTGCTCAATTAGCAGTTCCAATTTATATTTGTTTGGGCTTGGAAGACATTTGGTGTGTACGTGGGTAAGAGCTGCTGGCAAGGAACCTGGTTCGTGTGCATCAACACTGCTCTGCAACCAAACCAGCACCTGGAAGCAGGAATAGGATTGAGAGATTCATTTCAGATCTGCCTTACTCCATCTGAACAGGGTTAATATAAACCCAGACTGAGAGCTAAATGTGTTCTTCACTAGGCAAAATGAGGACCCTGCATTTTGACTGAGCTTCCTCAGAGTTAAGTTTATATATTATTTATCTATTAGTTTTTGCTAATGTCATATTCAAATTTTATCTGTATATACAAATGTATATACATGTATATACCATATATGTGTATTTAGCCTAAGCTGCTATTGCAGAATTCAGATTGGAATTCAGGTTCTCAACTAATGATGTTTTACTCAGTTGAAGTGTTTTACTTGTGGAAAGTCTAATAACATAATTTCCCTACCTTGTCTTTATCTATGCGACTGCTCATCAGATCTGATGTCTTAAGGACCTAAAAACTGATTTGTAACCAGCTATTATTTGGAACAAACTAATGATCTTCCTAGTCTTATTTTAAGTCGTTTCAAGTTTAAATTTTTGATTTGCAATGTGATAACTGAGCTTACATGCTACTGTTGTATTTATATTTTGGTGCCTTACTGTAAAGGAACTGTGGCTTCTGATTGTTTTGGTAGTTATAAAAGTGTTTTGATTTGGAATACTGCTCTTCTAGACTTTCAGATGTTTTGTTAGCACTGTGAGAGAAAGATTGCAGCTCTGCCTTTTAGACATCCAGCATTCCTCAGCAGAGTCCAGTGTAGGAATTCTGAAATGCTCTTACAAGTACCGCATCTCTTGTAATTCACTAGATGCAGAATTGAGGCAGACTGTATCTTTTGATGCCTGGATTTTTGAGACATGAGAAACTGTAACCCATCTCCCTTAAGGCAAAAGCATTCTGAAAAGGAGAAAATATATTGTTATGGGTGATTTTGTGTTTGTTTTTATTTTTTTTGCATTATTCTGTACTTGTCTGGAGTTCAACTGATTACGTTTTGTGAGATGAATCTAATTATGCTGCCTTTATAATGTTAAAATCTTGCAAAAGTCACTTTTTAGCAATTTGCATTAGTGCCTTATAAATAGAATATTTTAATTTTAATGTGATGTGTTTCCATAAATAAGCAGCTAATTACAAACATTTTTGTCAAGTGTAACTACATTTTTTTCTATATTTGGGCTAGCAATTTATTCCGTACACTGACCTTTGTCTGCCCACCAAAACCATCACTAGTATCACGCTTGGATTTACCCAGGAGGCACTCTTTTTTTCATGCCTGCTATTGCTAGAATTGATGTGTATCAAGGACACAATTGCAGTTACAAATGGAGTAGGGGTCTGTTCCTCGTCTCTAGCACAGCTCTTTAGTGGTAGATTATCAGAACTTCTCTGTTCTACAGACAACTAAGCAAAGTGCTGCACTGTTTCGGTTCAAGTACATGAGCCACAGTCTGAGGTATGTTGGTGTGAATTGAAAGTAGCTGGTAAGGTTAGGTAGAGTGGGTTAATGAACAATATACAAAAGCAATGGGTTTGAAGTTAAACCCTCACTTCACGTACATTGCAGGCAGGGTGAATGATGTTTAAAATAACCCACACATTGGAAAGTCATCCAGAGAGAAGAGCTTTTGTTCCCATGAGCTACACATGGCAATTTGCATGTGGTATACAATGACATCAGCATATGAATTGCAGGAAGAGCAGGTATTGGGGGGTCAGGATCTGTTTTGAAGATTTATTTGTGCTTAATATTTAGCAAAAAGAAAAGAAGTATAATTAGAAGACCATGAACCAGGGTAAGAGTTTTTTCTTCCCGAGCAGAAACAATGAAGGGAGGATGTTTGCTGAAATAGCACCTCGGTCCAGGCAGCAGACAGATGTCTGCAGGAGGAAATCTGTTCAGTAGCCCATGACCATCCTGTGTTCCACGTAGATGTTGATTTTTTGTTCTACTGATTTCATTTTGGTAGCTGTTTTCTGCTTTGCATTCAAGAGCCAGAATAAATTTGACTTATGTTTTCCTTACCTAGTGGCAAAGGAGCCTCAGGCCAAGCATTGCTGGGTGCTGGTGGCTCTTGTGCTGCATCCTGCAGGAAGGGGCACAGGGCTTCACTTCCACAGCCCTCCAGACTGCAAAGGCCTTGGGGGAAATTATTTCCTGGTTCAGGCTGATGTGAAGTAGTAGCTTGCCAAAGGAAGCTTTGGGGCAGCTTATCAGGTACCAGTGCACTTTGTTGGGTACCAGTTAAAAGGAAAACAGTGTTTAACTGTGGGATACCCATGTGTCTTGAAAATTCTTTTGCAATTCTTGTAGCTGGATTGAGCCCAGTTTCTAGGGAACTTTTCTCCACCAGTATTTGACTGTCAGGGGATGTAACTCACAGTGGCTGAAAGGTATGGTCAGATGATTCCCCTAAAGGCAAACCACTTAAGAGTATTCAGATCACATGTTTGTAATTCAAATATCTGTGTTATTTAATGTTATATTTATTGAAGTCTGTTCTTCTCTAGGCTTTTGTTAAGGCCTCTAGGTTCTTGCCAGTTGTCCTACTTATAGACAGCTAAGTAGCCCTTGATACTTGTAGCAAACCACAGGGGAAAACAAGAACAACAGCCTACCAATGCCTTTTGTAATTTGGATAGATGTCCGAGGTGTCAGAAGTGCCTTGAAGTAATTTTGTCTCTTAAGAAAAATGTTTCATGTATTCAGCAGCTTCAAAACCAAGCAGTGCTAAAATTTATTTATTTTATATATTGATTACAGTTTTGGGGTCAAAATGTTTACAGATACCCTTTGTATTCATCCTGGTTGTACATCTGCAGATGTTTTTCCCAGTGTGTTTGGGAATGTTTTAATACTTACGGACCACATTTCAAAGCTGAATGGAATCTGGTAACATTTACCTTACTTGCTGAATGTACTAAAAGCCAGTAATATTTAACTGCTTTGATAGTGTAAATTCTAGACTATAGCCTCTTAACTGCCAACTTGTTTTCCTAGTGAAAAAAGATAGAATAAAAGAACATGTGCATTAACTGCTGGTTAAATTGTACAAAAGGCTGTGGTAAACCTCTCACTTCTATTTGCTGTGCATAAGGTCTCTATACTATATATTCAGTACAATATTGTGTGATGATCTTTTCATTACAGTTAGCCCATGTACAACAGTAAGATTTCTGTAAAAAAAAAAAAAAAGATTTTGATACCACCTTGGTTTTTGGTGGAACAAAACAGTGCCTGGAGAAATTAAAAAGGAAAAAAGATAAAGAAAAAAGAATCTGCTCAAGTTGAGTATTGGTGGGGCCATGGATGGGCCAGCAAATGATGTGGGAGGAGGTAACAATAAAACAAACCTGGAGAGCACTGGAAGCTGCTGCTGTAGTTCACCAGCTGAGCTGCTGCCATATTGTCCTGTCCATAGGCATCCTGGCTGTAGGGAATGAGGGAATCTCTTACCACTTCAATTCAGCAAGGAAAGGGTGAGCTTCCAGCAGTGACTGACACAAAATCTCTGCAGTTGTTGTACAACGTGGGGATTTTAAGTAGACTGTTCTAGGCCAAGTTTTTCCCTGAAGAGAACTCTTGGAAGTTGCTGAAGCTGTGTAAGGCTGCTAAGCAATCCTTTTGGGTAAGTAAAGTGCTACACTCCTGGCTTTAAAGTGTGGCTCAGCTGTGAAAATCCCTCACCGAGGACTGAATGTTCAAGGTTTGTGCTACAATATCTATATACTTTACTTTTGAAGAATGAAGCAGGAAGTTTCTCCAAGCCCAGTAGGAAAGGCGTAATAATTTCCCATCTGATTTCCTTTGCATGTTCTGGGTTTCACAGAAGGAAAATACAGGTGTGTGGACTCAGAGGAGTCCAGGAGTCCTCTGAGAAGAGGGCTTGAAAATACCTTGTGGTTTATTGTAGCAAGTAAGTCAAAGTGCAGGAGGGAGGCTGAGAAGTGTCAAAGAATTGGTTAATCCTGAAATGTAAAGCACATGGAAAATCTGGGCTACGATTCTGATTTTCAGAAAATGTTTTGCTTCTTCCCCACCATTCTCCCATCTTAGATGTACATATTTCTTCATAGTTTTTCTTCAGCTTTTAAATCCAGATTACAATGCTGTGAAGTGAATGCATTTATATGCTGTGCTGTAATAAGATAATATTTGCCTGTACAGAGTTTCATAATGCAAACCTCTGTGGGAAAAGACACCTCAAGAGTTCCAGCAGGAGCTTTGCCTTGTTCTGTTTTGGGAAAAAGATAAACATTTGTGATCTTGATTCCATTTACTCCAGTTCTTTCATGTCAGCTTGAAAGGATCAGAGGAGTTCGGTCCTATTGGAACTGGTTTTGAAAAATTAAGATATGAACACTGTAATCTTCCCTATACCACAGTGCTGAATGGATTCAGCAAAGCACTTAAACACACACTTTAAATTGAAGTTTAAATGAAGTTGCACATAATGCAGTTTACATTTTTGTTTGTTTAAAGTGTTTGAGGACCATTAGGACATCCATCCTTTCAGGAAATATTAGACACCAGAGAAAATTGATTACATCTAGTTTTTCTATAACCTTAATATGCACTGGGATCTCTGTCCATTGGCTTTTTGGGTTTAATGATCAGAATAGAAAATTAAGACGAGGTGAAATATTTAAGAAACCATTATTATGACTGCATCAAGCTAATCATGCAAGTAAAAGGCTTTAGTAATAGTGAAAAGAATACGCTCTGTAAATTTTGGAGTCTGTATGTTACATTTTCAGCTGTTAAATATCCAGAAGCTGGTAGTACCATTCGGTTTTGCTTCTCTGCTAACTTAAGTCTATAATCAGACAAACATTTAAAGAAAGATTGATCTCCAACTTCCTCTTACAGTTGGAGTAATATTTGACTGAAGGGAGGCAGCAAATTGAGTAGACTGGTTTACAGAATGCATCATCCTTTTCACATATTTGTAGCACCTTCTCAGTTAGGGAAGAGCTCCTGTATCTATGAAATAAACTTGCAGAGGAGGAGAATGTCTCCTTACCAGGCAGTGTAGGGCTGTTCTTCCTTGGTTTACAAAGGAGACATAGTTTTATTGATTTAATTTTTTGAAACTGTCTTTGAGTACTTATTGTAAGATTTTAGCCTTAGTGAAACTAAAACTTGTTTTAGCTTGGCATGATAGCAGTAATTTTTTAAAATATTGGCTTCATTGAGGGTGCGTCTCAATATCATCTCTTAACTAAGTTCTTGTACTCTGGTCCTTCCATACATAATGGGGAGGCTCTTTCAGACAGTGGTTTAAGACCTACTTCTAGAAATAGAAATTATTCAATATTACCTAAAAAAAGAAAATAAATTAAAAAATGAAACAATAATATTCAGGAAATTCTGCTAAAGGAATAGACAAAGCAAAAATGCTGGTGCATGGATATCAAATTTAATGCCATGGATTGTCTGACCTAAGAGATATATATGAATGTGGGACTGTCATTTAATATTTCCCAAATGAAATTGAAAAGGTAAAAGTTAAAAGTGATTGTTCTAGTAGTGTGTGCATAGGAGAGCTGGCTAAAATTGAAAAAGGTGCTTCAGTATTTTGAACTTCGAAGATGAATGTTTCTTGAAATGTCACAGTTCCATTACATACGGCTCATAACCTTTAAATGTGGTTACAGTAAACCACAATGTATTTCAGATTCAATACACTAATCCTTGATGAGAGATGTGCAGAGCTGTCATTTTCTCTGAGCATTCATATGTGGTCACTGGGGTTTCCACAGGTCTATTCCACAGAGACACTGTCTTTTAGCAGGTAAACATTTTTTTTTTTTACCCCTAAGGAAACTGAGAAAAATCTGTCCTCAAAAAAAAAGCGGCTCCATACAATCTGCAGTGCTACCCTCTTGTTTCTGTTAAACTTTCGAGAGCTAAGAAATCGTTTTTACAATGCTGCTGTAAAACTTTGCCTTTATTTGTTTGTGGGTTTTTTTTAACATCTTTGGTAAACATTGTCAGTGAAGCTGCATGTTTTCACCCAAGTGCCATCTGGAACTGTCCATCTTTCAACCTGACTGTTTAAAAATGAGGAGATTCGGCCAAGAAATCTGTTTTCTCTGTTGGTTTGAAAATTCCTGCATAATATGTGCTAGCCCGCATACCTCCAACCTTTCTCAGTATTTTGGAAGAGTGGCTTTTCTAATGAGTTTATTATTTGCCAAGTGTTCTCTGTGCATATATAGGTCATTGCATAATATGGCACTGAAGATGTATTGCTCTGGGGGGACAGAAGCATTTCCAGAAATATTTTTAAAAGAACAAAGACAAATTGTTCAGAGGCGGAAATTTAACAGCAGTTGGATTCCTCTGCCCCTATGACTCTTATTCTATAAACTGTGATAACCACTTCTGAGGGAGGAAGGAAGTTGAATGCAGAAACATCTGTGCTAAATGTCCAGTGGCTTTGGCACCTGAGCAGTGAAGTCTGGTAATATGAATAGACCTAGGCTGGTGGAGAGAACAGGGAGAGCAAAAGCCAGAAATCTCCTGGGTTGACATTTTAATAGATGGAGGAAAAGCCTCAGTCCCACAAAGGGAGTCATGCACCACATCCCACCAGCTAGTCCCAGAGCAGCAGCTGCCTTGGCAAGGCAACCCCAGTTCCTCCCTGTGCCACAATGGTGCCGGGGCTGGGGGTGGGGTGGGGTGTGCCCGACTGTCCCCTCCTACCCTCCTGCTCACCCTCACCCTGCTTCCTGGGGGGGCACAGTGGGGACTGGAGAAAGCCTTGCCAGGATGCCAGCAGTGCTCAGCACCAGCTGGAACACTGGTGCATTATCCAGCCTGGTCTAGTCACAACCCCAAATCTCAGCACGGTATGGGCTGCCTTGAAACATTAACCCAGGCCTGGCCAAAGCTAGTACTGAATTAATCCAGGTGGAACTGTGGAAGAGAGACTCACAAAGGTGGCTGTTAGAAGGGAGAATATGTTTATTTCAACAACTTATGCTTAGTTTAAGTCTCTTGAATTTTGGGGGTGATATTGTCCTAGTAGGAGGGCTGATGAATGAGCTCGGATGGTAAGTGGTTTATTGAACGTGACCTAACTATAATGAAGGGAATGGGAAATATTTTCGGACAGGCTCAGAAAAGCTCTGTGGGAAAGAGGTACCCAAAGTTGTCTTGATGTGACACGAGGGGATGAATGGAAGTTAACTCTTGAAAGACTTCTTCAGGCACTTGGGCATTTGGATGATGGGTGCTATATAGGAACTTAGACAGAACAGTTCGGCTGTGTTTGAACTCATTGAAGGATTAAATCCCCTTCAGAGCAGCAGCACAATTCTCAGTTTTTTTGGAGTACCCTGCAGTGAGTGAGTTTATATCTCTCAAAGACAGACAGATAAATTAGTGCCCACAGTAGCTGTCTCAACTAGATTTGAGTTTGTAGCAGTTCAGATTCTCTCCACAGAAATGAACAATTACCCATTATCTCAGCAACCCCAAAGGACTGTGCTCTGTTTTTGAATACGAGGTTCCATGGGCTGCACAGTTCAGTACTTATTTCAAATACCCTGAAATATGCCAGTAATCAGTGGTGGAGGATGTGATCTTCCACTGAGTCCCACACATGATACACATTTCCTACTGGTTGCATGATAATAAAACTGATGGCAAGTGGCCCCAAAGCCCTGGGAGCTGGACCGAGGGAGGAGTGAAAAGCAGTGGCTGTTTTGGGGTTCTTTTGCTGCCAGCTCTGAGGGTGTAACACAGCTGAGGAGCTGCACGAAAGGAGCATGAGGGATTTTCAGTAAAAGTTGCTTGGTTTTTCGGGCCCCTATTGTTTATCAGCTACAGCTGAAAAACCTCTTATCACCCAAAGGAATTACGGTCTTAGTCTTAAGCTCTCAAGATCTCTCAGTTTAGAAGGTTTTCAACTGATTTCAAGAATGTGACTGGGAGAAATAATATAATACATAAGAGACTATAATTCTGGAGTAATTTAGGGGAGAGAATACAGCGAAATTGATTTCAAATGTCCCCCTCCTTTATTTTTATAAGAATACAGTGTTCATAATACCTTGACTTTTAACCTGTAGAATTGCTGTTATTGTAAGCGTCACTAACATGGCAAACAAATACATTTTTTCTTTTTGTCCTGATGTTATAATAATGATATAACTATAACAAAACCACTTGCACAGAATAACTGCAGATTCTGAAAATAATTTTGATCATTGTTAATATTTTGAAAAGCAAAAGCTGGAGTTTCTGGAGGGCTGCACTGTAAATTCTCACAAAAGGGTGTTTAATTTATCAATTATGGACATTTTAAAGCTCCTATAGACCTTATTTGAATGCATTTCTAGAAGCTACTGTATTACCATTATGATTACTATAATGTTATTGTGGTGGCTTGATTTCTGTGTCACAAAATTTGGTTTCCATTGTTGCTCATGTAAGATCATATGGAATTAAATGGCAATTTAAAAATTGATTCTGATAATTTTAAATATGGATTCAGGAAAAGTAAGTCTGGAAGAAGTGCTAAATACAGAATTCCAAAAGCATTCTTATTGTGGAGCACAACATGTTATCTTTCTCTTTTTTTTTTTTTTTAATATTTGTGGGCTGGAAAATATATTTTTTTTTTGCTAAGAGAAACAAGTAGTTTCTTAAGGTCTTAAGTGAATCAAACATGTTTGCTCTAGACTGTGTTGTACCCTCAGCCCCCTGAAGCTGGTTTCCCTTGTTTTCCATCCCCCCACAGGGCAAGAACAGAGTGCTGGGGTTTGGAGAGAAGACTGCTGACCCTCCAATGGTTGCTGATGACCAAATATCTTTAGTTTTTGATTCTGCTTATCTTCCCTTTTGGGTTTACTAATTTGAGTCTCTGTTCTCTACAAACCCAAGTTGACAAGAAACCTTGGGAAGTACAGTTAAGTTTGAAGCCACAGCTCCTTTACAAAGTAAAAATCACTGTTCTCCCACCAAGTGTGGATAGGATGGCTCAGTGCTGTATTTGGTTGACAGTTTGCATTTTGCCTGAGCTTTAGGTGTCTTATGGCATCTAGGGAACCAAATGTTATCCTCTGTTATTTTAGTAAACTGACTTAAACGATATCTTTTTAGTCTCATGGGGAGATTAAAGCTCAGTGTGCTTTATAAACAGGACATTATTTCTATTCAAACACTAGGGAAGCTCAAATATTTTAGTTAGCATTCGGAGCAATATTTTTGTCTTTTCTTGTGGTACTTTGATTTTTTTTCTTACCATAGATCTGTAAATATTTTTTTTCTCTGAACAGGTAAGTAGTTTTGGGTAAAATGTTAGAATAGAGTTGCCTCCCCTAGGGTATAAAATGAGTTCTTCATGATCCTGTATTAGAAGTGTTACAGCCTCTCCTCTGCAAAAAGCACATTCTGTAAGAAGTTATTAACAGTAGGAAATTCAGCTAAGGTGCCAAATAACCCAACTGTACTTTTCACAGTAATGAGTAATCTGTGCTTCTTTTCCTAATGCCTTGACTAAAAAGGCTTGTTTAGCATGTGTGTTTTACACTGTAATATAGTGCTTCATTTCCCTCATAATTTCTGGAGCTGGGAGCTGAAGTAATGGTTTTCTGGGCCTTAGCACACTGCTTGATCTTGCAAAGTCTATTTCATGGTCTGCTAGATCCTAATGGAGATTGTTGGTAATGAGATAACACTTATATTTATATAAAAGGAAATTTACTGCCAACTGCCTAAAACTTGCAAGCAATTGAAGTAATGAGTTAAGTTTTTAGTTTATTTTATCAGTATGTAAGGAAATATACAGAGGTCACTTTCAACTCCCTAAAATGCCCAAAATAGCATAGGTCAGGGTACCAAGACACAGTGTCTTTGAAAACTTTTAAATGAGGTGGTATATTAATGGTTCTCTTGGAGATACATTTGTGTCTGGAGCTTCTGCTTCCCAAGCAATTAAATAATTTGGCAACAAATGCTACACCTCATTCAGTAAAATCAGATATTATGTGCTTCTCTTAATGTAATCAATATTAGAGCTGAAGCATATGCAAAAAGGTGGGGAAGCTGTGCAGCTGCTCTTGAGAGGCTTTGAGGGTGACCTTGGTATCAGCTGTGCTAATGGCTTTTCTAGCAGAGCCTCTGCAGGAGGCTTTTGCCTAGAGCCACACCATGAGTTATCCATGCATTGGAGATTGCATAATTGTTCAAGAGAAGAGAGGAAAAATTGCCATTCTAAATTCCCAAGTGAGATCTACAGCACACCAGTGAAGGCCAAATGGGTAAGTCTAGCATGGCAATACAGATGCTGTGCAAACCAAAGAGAATCAAAAGATTGTTCCCCCCCGAAGAGCTTGTGTGCAGTGCTCACAATCTCAGCTTTAACTTATGGGATGTGTCCTTCTAGTATGCACACAGAGCTTTATTTTCAAATGGTGGTGATGTGGATGCCCCATTTCAGATGTTTTGAGGAGGAATTGTTTAGATATCACTCATTTTTGGGTGGTGAATGTTTACTAGCCAGAGAGATTTCTGATTTGAGAATCATCAGAATTGCATTCTTTTTGCAATCATGAAACAAATTATAAACAATGAAGCATTCAAAAAATCTGTCAGCCCTTGTATGCATTTACAGTAGGGGGGAAAGAATATTGAGAAAGATCTCTCTGTTGCTCACAAGGTTAGTAATTGGGTTATATATTGATTTGAAGTTCAGTTCTGTAGCTGTAGAACAGAGTAATAATATAATGAGTTCAGAGGTTTCCCGAGTTCAAGTTGGAAGTAGTGGAGCCATGGCTTAATTTTGTAGGTCATATCAAATCTGTGCCAATAATTCTTTAGGGGATGGCGCATTATGTGTGCACCTACCACTTTTAAAGGCTAGACACTCTTGAAAATGTCTATTAACTCTGTTTTAATAAAACCTTCATATCCCAAGTGTTGGAGACGCTGATGATTAAGATTTCAAGTGTAGTGGCCTCAGGCATTGTATCTAACTTTCAGAAACCTTTCCAAGTTATCTAAAATAATAACAACTTCTTCACTTTTTACTTTCTTTTTAAAAAATTCAGGATCTCAGGGCTTTCTAAGGCTGTGAAGTTGGCAGACTTTACTGCACAAGAAGGTTTATTGAGCAATTTAAGTGTTACAATCGAAGCTTATTAGATGGCTTAAGATATGTGTGTTACCTTTTCATTTGAATTTCTAAAAGGCACAAAAAATGTGGAAAATATTTTTTAAGAGGTTGCAAGAGAAAGCTTTTAACAGTAAGAGGGTGGGGCAAAAACTGGCAAGCTTTACCAGTGTTGTGGGAGGTGAGATTTTAGGTTTTGCAGTTTTCAGATTTCGCTTTGTCTTGTTCTTTGTAAATGGCATTAGGTTGAAGCTACAGAGTTTTGTTTTATTTTGTTTTTCCTGGAAAGAGCATTTGTTTGGGTTGGGTATTTTTTGTTCCCGCTTGGTTAGTTAAGAGAGAGAAATTGTGCTTTCAATTATACTGTTATGAATCTAGAATAACTTAATATTCATGTGCTGTTAGTCTAGACTAGATGGGACAGAAAACCAGAACCTAGCTACAGTATTTGTTGATGAGTAGGATGGAGATGAGACTTTAGAGAGCAAGATCTTAATTCATGTCCCAATACTTCTGATACTGCTGATATTAAATTCAGGTTTATGTTTTAGAAAGGATTTTAAATACTGGTTCAGGAAATAAGTGTAAGGAAAAGAATCCTCTTTGATCTGCACATATGCTACTGGGAGAAGTATCTTTTGCTCCTTCCCTGCCTTTGTAGCTGAGAAAAGCCGACCAAACACAGAAGAAAGTTTCCAGAAAGCAGCTGAGTCTGCAGGTTCAACTCTCCCCTGTGGCACCCCCAGCTCTGTAGTTCTGCCATTGTCCTCACTCAGGCACTGGCAAACCTGCAGTTTGAGCAGCCACTCCATGCAGCTGAACTGAAAACTCATGAGGAAAAACAAGCTTTCCAACTCCAGGATGTCTGAATCAGCTCCATGAAGCAGGTCACTTGGCAGTTACATTCTAGTTTTTTTTCCATTGCTGGGAAAAACTCTGGGAGGGGTTGGGTGGGGCTGGGGTAGGACATAGGACACTCCTGGACGTGGCCTGAGTGAACATGGATGGTCAGCTGGGAGCTTAATGTTATCTGTGATGGAGGGTATGTTAATGATTCCTAAAACCAGCCACAGTGTGTGCACTGTGCCCAGAGTGGCTGCTGAACTGGGACGGCAGGGTGGCTCTCGAAACAACATGTGGTTGGCACTCATCCCTGTCTCCAGAATGGCTTCTTCCACTGAGGGTAGGATTTTACACTGAGGATAGGATTTTACCCTGCATCAGGAAAAGCACAATTAAAACTGCACATCAGCTAGGTAGTTCACTGTTTTTGAATGTAGGTTAATGCCAGAGCCAATTTATTTTGTGTTAGTTTTTCTTCTGAATTTATAAAAGGACCAGAACTCTCTGTTCTCTGGGCATGTCAATCAACCAAATTAAAGCACAGAAAACTGTTGAATAAACACTACAATCAGTGTAGAAAGAAAACAAGTAGGAATCACCCAATATCTCAACTGAGTAACTGTGCAGAACCAATGATTAACACTAATGACCTGTCCCTGTGGCACAGTTGCCCTTCAGCACTTTTAAATCACAATACCCAAATCCCTCACAGCACATCCTTGGGTCAGACTGGGCTATTTCAAGTCAGTAAGGCAAAGGCATAGTAAGAGTGCTGAAGTAGCTTATTTTTACAGAGCAGGGCTGGCCTTGGGGCATTAGCTGCTTTCAGCTGCCTCAGTGCTTTTGGGGGCCAGAGGCAGCCTCTCAGCAAGGCAGGTGGCAGATCTGACAGGGCTTAGGTCAGAAAGCCCATCTTGGAAACTGCAGGTCTCTCCTGCTTACTATGAAACACCCATTGAATGTGTTCATGTCACCCGCTCGCTTGCACTCTACAGAAATTCCCTCCGAGTTGCTGTCTTGTCCTGTTTCATTCTGAAGATGGATTTGTACCCTGTCTTGAGGCTTTTAAAAGCTGACCAGACACTGCAGAAGGTAATGTGAATAGCAGTTAATAAGTCATATGAAGAAGAAGTGTTATTTTGCTCACCAAACATGCGTGGCATTCTAAGCACATGGGGTCACTAACAGAGGAAACGCCACGTGTCCTGCCTAAGAGGTACAGAGGTGCCACTGGCATCACAGAATCACTCAGGCTGTAGCTGAAACCCATTCTAACATTGTAACAGCCAAGGCTCTCATCCATGCTTGTGGCTTTTGGAACAACAAATGACATTTGAGATTATGAATTTGTTTTTCAGCATCACTGTGACAGAGCCATCATCACCATGACAGCCAGCCCCAGACAGCAGCACAAACCTGTCACAGCAGCACAGACTGCACAGGCTCAATTTTGGATGCCTAAAGGGGAGGGCTTTCCAAGGGTTACTTGTAGGGCATTCTCCACTCCAATATCAGCCACCGTCCCAGTGTGGATCTAGGGTACTACACTGACATTAAATTATTGCATTTCCAGCTTCAGCTGGATAAATAACTTTTCACTTTCTGTGAGAGGTTGCTATCATTAAATGGTCCCTGTATTCAACACTGCTTTGCAAAAACTGCTTCACAGTAACAGATAGCTAACTGTAAATCCATAAAACTATTCTTAATTTTCCCTCATGAAAGGTATTATAAACTGTAAATGATTAATCATTTCTCACGTATGTGGATTATTTTATTTTATTTTATTTTATTTTATTTTATTTTATTTTATTTTATTTTATTTTATTTTATTTTATTTTATTTTATTTCCAGAAAGTGGCTTAAATAGAGTATAAAATCAGTAGGTCAGATCATACTGAAATGGTAGACTAACAGATGTAGCAACTATGAAGGTGTTGCCTTGCTTAAAATGTTAAGTATGTATTTTGTATCAGAAATAGGGGCTTTTCAAAGTAACAAAAGTTCCTATTTTAATTGGATCGGAAAAAAAGAACTTCATGTGAAAATAGCATGTTCTAGGAACTACAGGACTTTGATCATTGCACCTTTTACTAAAATACTGCATGATAGAAGTTTCTTTAATAAAAATGACATAATTTTAAAAATAATTAGTTTCAGTTGATTTTGAGCTCAGAAAAACACACCTGTGCTGAGAAAGAGATGAAATTACAAAGCTGTATTGGAAAAGAACCAGTATGGTAAAATATTATTAACAATTATTTTAATCTTCTATGCATTGCCAAGAACTGAGAGCTTGAGAGAAAGTTGTACAAAGATGTGATGTAGCACAGGTGGTAGCTGAAATTGAGACTGTTAAACAAAAATCTATGCAAACCAGAACTAAAATGACAATTCTACAATGGTATCTATGTGTGTAAAACCCAAATTGAAGGTTATGGATGAGCTTCAAACCAACAGATCTGGGACTGGTGTAATTATTTTGCTGAGCTATTATTGCAAGCTCTTCATTCAGCTGAGCCTTCCAGGGTACCACACATAATGAAGTTTAGAGGCTCTTACTTAATTTAAAGCTTCTCATAGAGGTCGATGCCTCTTGGCAATGCTGCCAAGTCTTGTTGAGTCTTAAAAGGGAGCAGCAGGCTTTAGGCTTGAGGTGTTAGATGTGGGTAACCTCAGTGGATTCTGATGGATTCAGAGGTGTCATTGATGTGTAGAGGGAAGGTAGAATGATGGTGTCTCACGATGCCTGGGGGTGTGAGCAGGTGAGGTACGTACAGCCCCCAGATGAGCAGGGTAATCTGCATGTTTATGCATCTGAGGACAGTGCCTGACCAAGGTGCAGCTGTGCAATGTCCCTCTGTTGTTACTTGGATTCAGTGCTCTGCTGCAATTCCCTATGGTGCCTAGCATGGACTTTGGAGCATTTGATATATTGGGGATATTTGGGCCTTTTATAATTCTTGTACTATTAAACCTTGACAGACACTGCATTAAACTTCACTCCGTTCCATTCCAGTGTCTCCGTTATCACCTTATACATTCGCTTTATGATAATTCCTAAATTTGTCAATGGATTTTAAGGCCTTCCCACCCAGGAGACTGTACTTCTCTCCAGATACTCAGCTTGCAGAGTTGGGCTGTGTTTTAATGGTATAATAAATCCCAATTTAGCACTCCCTCTTAGTACTGAAAAAATTGCTGTGGGCAAATGGCAAAAATGCTGACTTTGTGTAAAACCTGTGCATGTTCTGATAAGTTTTTAAATTATTGACAAGTTAACATTGTACCAGTTCATTTATGCTGAAGAAGTATTATTTGTCTTTTGTAGCCAGAGTAATGTTCCATAAAAGCGTAAGGCAGCCTGAATTTCAGAATTGCTGCTTTGGCTAACTTGGAAAATGCACCTGTATGATCCAGGTTCAGGTCCACAGGCTTTGGCATAACGACAGTGACTGTGAGAGAACCCTTCCAGCACCTTGTATGGCAAGGACTGTAAACAATGCTGTGAACAGTGGATA
Source organism: Aphelocoma coerulescens (assembly GCF_041296385.1). Lineage (NCBI taxonomy): Eukaryota > Metazoa > Chordata > Aves > Passeriformes > Corvidae > Aphelocoma > Aphelocoma coerulescens. The sequence goes on from NC_091023.1 coordinate 12,486,239, forward strand.
CACTGGAAGCTGAAATGACTCTCATAATTTTATGACAACAATTATTGCCATATTTTTATGTAAAAATTATTGCAATTAAATGTTGACATAATTTTAGAAGCCCAAGTTGTTTGGCCCTCAAGTAATATGGGAAATGACAAACTAATTTTAAAGTGTTTTGAAGCAGAAACACAAAAATAGTATTTCTATTGAGAGGGGAAAAAAAAGATGTTTAGGAATGGTTGAAAAAGCAAAGATCATCAGTGTAGTTTGGTTTGAAAGTAAGTTGCTCTTTCTGAGCATAAGAAGTGAATTTGGGACTAGTGTTTCCATAAGGTCTCAGTTTACCTTTGAAAATTGTATTGCTGCAGCTGGCTGGAGATTGGCTTGCTTTGTGTGTCCATGTGTTTTTAAATGATAGATATGAAAACAAATTTTTAGGCTACTGTGAAATACTGATGCTTATGGCAGACAGTAATTTCAAGAGATGTATTTTCCTCACTATTAATGAACTTGTATAAACCTTACATGTTGAAGAGCTGGTCCTGCTCTAGTTGCCCTTGTCACATTTTCTTCCCTGGTATAATTTAGCTGTGTAGCCTAGCTGCAGTACTGGGCCTCTTTTTTTTATTTTTTTATTTAATGTAGAAGTGTGAATGTCCTCCAAAAATGTGACCATACGTGACTCCCTTGAAGAAAAGAGAAGAAGCCGGGTTACATCCATTTTGTTTGGAGGAAGAAGCAGTCTGGGGAAACAAAGTAAGTCTTTCTAAAGTAAGATCTTGGAGAACAAGACACAGCAGGTTGTTAAAGTTCGTGTTTGGCTACAGTGATGTAAGAGACCTCTGCAGGGCAGGGGAAGTTCAGACATTCCTGCCTTCAGCTCTTCCTAATTGCTAAACTCCCTTATGTTCATCAGAATTTGCTGGTGGTGAGAGGCTGCCAGATTTGATAGAAATAACCAGAAACCTGAAGTGAAGGGTGAGAAGTCTGTAACATGGACTTGTTGTAATGACTAATGAAGTCAGAATGAAGGCTGAATAACATTGACTCCTTTATGATAAACACCAGTGGGTCAAAATCTGAACACTACTGCACCCTAGGAAAATGCAGTTATATTTAGGAGACAGGAGAACAAAAAAAGCCTGAAACATTCCTGTCAAGTCACATTTCTCTTACTGATATTTACTCTTTCCTTGTTGTCTCTTCAGCTTTTCCTTTTTTATACCTTTCCTTCTAAGCCTTGACAAGATAGGCAATATTGTTACATTGAGACATTAGGATAGAATAAGAAACGTAAGAAAGCATTGTGTGAAAATGGTTGTCAGCACAACTTTCCTTGTGTTCTTCTAGACTTTTAGTTAAAATATTAGGTACTGGAAGCTTTTTTCTATCTCTTACCTCATAATTTACCAGTTTACCCTCTGGGGCCACTGCACCAGTTTTCTGTAGCTGTTTCTTTTCTCATTTCCTGACTTCTGTTTCACAATTGGACACTTGCATGAAAGAAAAATCAGCAGAGCTGCCTGCAAGGGTTGTCCTGAATTGTCCTGCACTTTCTACCTTTGATGGCATGTGCTAATGCAACAGGGGACACACAGGGATGCATAGGGGATACACTGTGGGGCTGCTAAATGAATAAGTGGATTTCTTACAAGTTACTTCATACTATTGCCTGTTCATGTACTCAGCTTAGTTTTAGGAAAGGCAATCTATTCATAGTGGCATTCAAGCACATATTCAGTACTTTACTGAGTCAGAGTTCCAGTGATATGTTTTTTTTTCTAAATTATACCAAACTATATAAGTTACTTACACATGGCTTTGGAACATAAGTCACCTTTTTGAGAAGTTAGCCTTGTAAAATAAACAAGACAAAATCCCAGAGGGAAGAAAACCCACAATCCTTTTCTACATTTTAAGCACAGGATTCTACTGCAGCCAAACCATCTTCTTCCAATAAAAAGCTCTGCGGTGAGTTCAATATATTTCATTTTTCCCTAACTTCATCTTGGTCATTTGGAGAACTCGGAATTCACACTCCTCATTGGAAAACTTTTAAATCTTTTGGTGGAATGGCACTGGGCTGCAGGCCAGGAGACCTGAACACAGCTCTTTCGTCTTTTGTAGGCTGAGGAAATGTACTTTCACATCAGGCTTTTTTTCTGGGACGGAGGTGGATTTGAAGTCAATATGACATTCTTGGAAGTTTCTCTCCTTGCAGCAGGCTCTGGAGGCTCTGTGCTTGTCCAGATGATGAACTCTGAGTGGCACTGAAGTTGTGAGCACCGCCCCGGTGTTTCACTGGAGAGGTTTGGGGTTGAGCACACACTTACTGAACAGTGTTTACTCACTTGGCAGTGTTGCCAGTCAAGGATCATCCCATCCCAATACTTGCCTTTTATGCTAAAAAATTACTACTAAACAGTTCTACTTCTAACTCTGACTTTTCCCCAGTAACCAAAATGAATACTTTAAAATCCTTATCAATATAATGAATCTCATTCTCAAATAAAACGGGCTTTTATTAGAAAACTGTAGTCATATGTCTTTTCTTACTCAAGGCTGACGGTTCTGCAAGTACAGACAAGATGAATGTGCTTCATTCTGCCTGGGATTCTGTGTGTTCTTTATTTCTCACAGCTCCTTCACTTTTAGGATGGACATTGGTTTAATCAGAGCAGTGCTGCCAGTCATACTTAGTTATTTTTGGAGACATAACCTTGGCTAGTAATTAATTATGCCCTGAAATTGTTACTGAATTCTGGTTCAGGGCATATAGTAATATATAATCTTGTCTTATTTCACATACTGTTCCTGTACCCTAGTCAAACATACATGATTGTCTCTAGTAGTCTGATATTCGTGGCAGAATTCTTTGAAGATTTAAGGTTAGGATCCTTGTCAGCTCCTGGACTAATGGCATATTATCTGAGAGAACTGCTCAGCAGCTTATAATATCAATGCTTCCTGTGCTTTTTATCCTCAAATCCCTACATATTGCATAAGGTAAATATTCTTCTCCTCATCTTTTGGGAGAACAAACAGAAGAACAGCAGCAATGCCATTTGCAAAAAAGTAGCACATTTCTGGCTGTCTCAAACCAGGAAGTTACACTTAGTCCTTTTTCCCCCCTTTATTTGGTGGAGGAATTCCCTGTGCTTATTGGTGCAGTGCTGCAAAAGAAGCAGCACTAATACTGTCCTTGTTTTCTGCCCTCCATTTAGCCAGAGATTTACCCATCTGGCAGGAGCTGCTTTCCTTCTAACTGCAAGCAGACTGTGGCCTTCACAGGAGAGTAAATGCCTTTTTATTCTTCTGTGGGAGTTTATCTCAATTTCCAACCTATGAATAAAAACATTAGTTGAGAAAATGAAAGATTTTCTTATTGATAAGCCATGAAATTAAGCTCTTCTTTGATCTTTGCTGGAAACCACCATATACACAGGTTTCTCTGTTCAGAGAAATTAGAAGATTAATTGAATTTTACATCTAAAAAATAAAACAAAAGCCATGACCATTTTTGCTGGGAAATAATGGTGTCATGTTATGCTTTATCAGTATAATTTAGCTATGCATTATATAGAAAATAAAACTTTTTAAGGGATTTTGTGAGGAATAATTAAATAGATGAAAAGTGGCATCGTTGAAAATATTCAACAGAGATTTTTGTCAGTCGTGGGCAAATCCAAAAGCTGTTGAAGTCAATGAAAGGCCTTATAGGTACTTAAGCTGGCTTTCCTATCCCCCACAGAACCAAAAGTGTGCTGCATGGAGACTGCTGTGTTGGTTTTCTCTACCATGTCAAATAGTAGGTGAATATTTGTCAGTCAGAGCAAGAATTAAATAAGTTTGTAAACCAAGTCTCACTTTCAGTTATGACTTAATGCCTAATGTTGGGTGGATTTGGATGTCTAAAGACCAGCTAAAGAACACACTGGGCTTTCCCAAATCATGCAAATGCCTTCCTGCATGGTCCAATGGGCTGCAGATCTGTGCATTGAATGCTGTCAGTACATTCAAAATTGGGCTCCAACATAAATGCCAATTTGATTTTAAAAAGGATGTTTAGGCCTTAAAATCACTGAGGTGCCATTGTAAATGCTACCAAGGGAAGCAACTTCTCATACTAGGACATTTTTAGATTATCAGTAAGTGCAATATGCAAATTTCAGTCAGACCAGGACCCTGTCTCAGTTATAAGTGGTCAGCAATGATTCTGGAATACATAAATACAAAATAATATGACTTATAAATCATACCAAGCAGAAATTGTTTCTTCTACTTTGTTAAAATATAATTATTATCCTGAATGAATTATGCCTTAAGAAAAAGATTAAATATTTTAAAAGGTCTTGGAAAAGGACTGCAAAAAATATTAACAAGAAAGATGCTAGTGCCATGAGAAAATAGAAAACTTGCTACTTGATACTTGAAGCAGAATTAATTGTTTTTCCTCACAATTGTTTTGGCTCATGATACTGATGGCAATGGAAACATATCTACACAGTGCAACATAGAAGTTATGTAAATTCAAATTTTAACTTGTCTTGAAAAATGTCCTGGGAAAAGTCTAAATCATGAAATTCTTAATTAAGAAGCAAGCAAAAAAGATAATATTTCTGGGGTAGTATTTGAAGCTTTTCAGAAGTGCTTTGTTAGCCAAGAGCTGAAAATTTGGAATCTGTGAAGCCAGAGAGTGTAATACATTGCCACCCTCTGTGGGAACTTGCTTTGTGTGTTATTAGATATTCCCAAAAGGCTCCTGGCTATAAAGTCAGAAGTTAAATAGAGAGTCAGTGTAAAAGCAATTTTATGTTTAAAACTGTGGAATAAGAAGCAAAAGCAGTCAAATGCCAAGAAAAATGTAGGTCCCTTTTCATAGTCATTTTCAGGCGTATTCAAAGACTTTTGGATGCTGTCTCAAAACCCATAATTTGAGATGCAGTCTAATTGTCTTTATCTTTCATTGTGGACCTATGCAACTAGAAGATCTTTGCTTCCAGGCGGTGTGTGAAATTTACTAGTCAAATTAATGACTCAGGGAACATTAAAGACTCTGTAGAATTAAAATGCTCTGTATATCAACACTATCATTAGTAAGCAAAGGTATGTATTTAAGCTTTCTGAAATGTCTTTATTCTCGAGAGAAACATTTTACAATGGAAGGCTCATTTTCCAGTATCTGGATTTAGCAGTGTGTATTTAGTAAAGTTAGCATAATTAATGCAATGTAGCTGACAAAGTTGATGCACTAATACAGTGTCAGGCCTATGGTGAAGGTGTGAAGTTATACACTCATTTTATTGTTCTCAGATGTCACTGGAAGTACAGTAGTTCACTGAAAAAGCTGATCAATGAAGCAGAGGCTCTCTTGCCACTATCTCAAATATATAATCTGAAAAGAAGCAAGCACTAGGGAAGCACTGCAACCCCCAGCTGCCCATAAAGTGGCAGCTTGTCTGCTTGAAAGGGTAGTTAAAAGGTCGAGTTCTGTACAGAGTCCTGATGTTACCTGTTAGCATGCCTCAGCAATAACTGTGTTTAAACACAGCAGAGTGACTGGGAAAGTGAGTACAAATCACCTCTGCTAGAGAACACTTGTCTTTGGAGCTCAGAGGTAAGGAATGGAACTAATTTATGCTCATTTCTCCTTTATCTCTTTTCTTTCCTTTGAGGAAAGGAAAATGAAAGAAGACCACTTTCAGTAAATGTGGAACTAAATAACCAGTGACTGGCTGTAAAATTCAATCTACTCTGGTTTTATACTGACTGTGTGTACAAGATATTTTATTGTTGGCAGTAGAAAAAACTATCTGGTCAAGTTAATTAAAAATAGGTTTAAAGCCTCACATAAACCTTCTGTTTCTCCCATGCAGAATCTTAAATTAATCTTAAAGGATCCTGCTGAAATCTTGATCATTTATTTCTTAGCAGCTGAATAGCCATTGACTGGTGGCTGGAAGTTCTGTGATGAACAGAAAATGGCTTGGGTTAAGAGCTGGCTAAAAAATTACAAGTGTGGGGAAACATAAACATCCAAGTCTTTATTAACATCAGAGGATGCAGTGCAGAGTGCCCAGAGATAGCTATGGAGGTTGTCAGAGCCTCATGTAGGTACCAGTAACCTCTGTAGGCTTTTCTGCTTGAGGAATGGCAAAGTGGTGGAAAGTTATCCATAGTCTGAGAACATTTTGCCTGGGAAAATGGAAAGGTTTTACTCACACAGAATCTAAATGCCAAATCTGTAATTTAATCTGACATGTATCTGATTTTCATCCATAATCAAGCAGTAGAAATGCATGTGTCTTTTGCCTTTCTGTATCCATTATCCATGAAGAAACTGAGGAGAGCCAATCTGACTATGGAGATGGACTTGTAATTAAAGCATGGTGTTCTCCACTGTCACTTATTCAAGGCAGGCTGGAGGATACAGCTCCTCTAATGCACCACTTTCCTATCTAGGGCACAAGAACAAACACAATATTTATCTTTAGCAGTGGCTGGCAGCATTGCAGCTTGTGCCTGCACTGCAGTTATCTTTAGACTTTGTCACAGAAATGACCTACCTAATATCCCAGACATCCTTTCCTTAAGGGTAGGGTAGAACTGGATGTCTCTGAAATAAAATAATCACATGTATTATCTAATTCTGCAGGCAGCTGAAGGAGTAAATTTGTACCTTCCAAAATGTTCTTCTCTATGTAAATTGAACTAATTTGACAGAACCACTAAAAGCTAAAACGTGATGCAGTTGTTGCTTAGCTGTGTGAAGTAACATCACAAAAATGCTTTAGAACAGCAAGTGGAATACTTAGTTAAGATTTTAGAAGAAATGCCTACTTCAAATATAATGTACTTGGAGACTTAGCTAAACTTTGCTTTTTCATTGTGAAAAATGCTCTAAAATCTTTAATAACTTCAAAGGTTGAGGGCTTCAGTTTTACAGTAGCAAAGTGCTGACTGAGCCTTTCCTCAGAATGAGCTCAAAAGCAAGAGCACAACTTGCTTTGATCAGAGACATCTCCTTAACTATATTATGGTTCTAGTGAAGTCTGCATTGCCTTGATAACTGCAACTGGTAAGTTTTGCCCTTCTGTTCCTCCACACTATACAAACTAATCACTCTCCACTTATGAGTTGATAAATTATCTCCTGCATTGCATGTCCTCTGATTTCTGATTAGAAGATCAAGGATTTCAGTACATTGTTGGAAAGCCTTCAGTCCTACACCTTTTAGCAGAAAACAGGAAAGGAAAACAGCCCTTCTGAGGTGGTGTGCACCTGGGTTAACCACTTCAAATTTCTGAAACATGCAAACTAGAGAATGTATTGTTTTATTTAATAACTAACAACTGTGCTCAAGTCTAGCAGGTCATGGCCATATTCACCAACAAAGGGTTACATTGGCACAAGAAGGGAGAAAATGAACCCTGCTGAGAAAAAGAGAACTGAAGAGTACTATTATGCAATTTAATACCCTTGCTGGGACTAAATACCTGCCAAGGGGTTGCTTGCTTCTATAATCCTTAAAAACCCCACAGAATACTCCACCTTCTATGATTGTGAGTTAGGTAAAAGGAGGTGCTGATGAGCTATTGATCTCTTCTTTTTCAGCAGTTCAGCATGTCCTTTCAGGTGAGACTGAACACAGTGGAAGGCTTTAGACAAACCAGACTGGACCCAAATCCTGCCAGCTGTGCCAGAGGAGAAAGGATGTGAAGCATCACAGATCTTCACATAAATAATGGAGGTTCAATAATTTGCAATTGTTAGCATGTGTCTGTCTGGGATGTCACCTGTTCTGAGACAACTGCTTGAGCTGTCCACAGGGACCTTAGCAGCACATTCCCTGCCCTATCCTGGCAGCATGTTTGTACCTATCCTGTCTCTACACCATTTTGCACTTCTTTTCATGCCTTCCCTTCTGAATTGTATCCTTTTTATTTTCTTCAGACTTTCTCACTAAACTTTTTTTCTTCTTCCTCCTGTCATTGTCAAATCTTTCTAACTTCTTGTCTTTCCGAATTGTCCCAGCTCTTTTCTTCTGAATTACACAGCTCACTCTTGTCTTCAGAGCCAAAGCTACAAAAACATAGGAGGAGTTTCTTTTTTCTTGTTTCTCAAGTATGGTGTTAAATTAACCATGGCAATTGTGCAATTACAGAAAAAAACCTTTCTTTAATTCAGGCCAGAAATTGCATATTCAAAGCATTTTACTGTCAGGCTGTACCAAAAGTCTCAGCTGTTCACGTGGGAACTGGAATTCTGGAAGCTTATATTTTAAACAAATTTGGGAGAATTTTCACACCATGACACTGCAGTGATATTTTCTTTCTGCCAAATTTCCATTTCTTACTCTCTAGCTTGAAGGTATCAAAATTTTTAAATGAAATGTTATTTTTTCTTTCTTTCTTTTTTTTGAATGCTAGATCATTATTCACTTGCATCTTTCTTGAAATTGGCTCATTTGTTTAAGCTGATGCTTTCCAAAATCTTTCAGCTTGAGGCAAGCACCCAGCAGCACAGGAAATTCCTCAGAATGGTCAACACTGGCAAAGTTATAAACAACTAAAAATAGGTCTTATCATGGAAGGCTTTGAATGTGCTGACTGTAAGAGGTACTGTCAGCTCTGCATGTAAGAGACGGAACAGAGATCTTGGCTTTCTCTAGAGGTACTTTGGCAAAGACTTGCTCATCTCCTGAGGCAGTTCACATACACTGTTTCTGGGCATGTTTCCAAACAGAAAGTGGAGTAAATGCTACTCCACAAGCCAGGACAGGATTGAAAAACTGGCTCTGTAGCCCCTTTCTCTCAGAGCAATAAGCAAAAATGTTAGTGTGAGACTGTGGTTTGTATCCTCCTTACTGATCCCAGAGATTACTGTCTCCAGCTGGTCATCATCACCTCCTTTGGAGTTCATAGTCTCTGTTGATTTGCCAATTGCAGTAAAAGTGCTTGGTTAGATCAGAGGGTTCAATCTTATATCATATACGATGGCAAAAAAAAATCCATCAAAAAACTGGCAAAAGTTTGTTTATTTCTGGAAGGACAATGGCATAGTTCTATATTGTGGTGCAGAGGCCAGTTTACTACTAGTTTGCTTAAAAGAATTTATTCATATGGAAATGTTAATGTTCCTCAGTTCATCTTCAAGTGCCGATAGATCAAGCACTGGGGTGTTCTTAACCTCAGCTCTGCTGCATGAGATCAATATGAGCCAATGGTTTTCTGATTAGCTCTATATTGATTGACCTTAATCCAAGAGTCATGTTCCTCCCTAGTAAGAGTAATCCCTCAGGAATGTCATGGCTTCCTCGATGATAGATGACATAATAATCTTCATTATCTTCTTTTCATTGTTCATTTTGAACTCTTTCTCCATGCAAGTTACGCCTTATCCTTATTGCTTCACTTTGGATTCGGTAGCATCATTATTAAGATTTGTAAAACTTTTTATGTAAATACCTGTAATTATTACTTCAGTGGCATGAAAAAATTTCAGTTTTTTAATATTCATGATCTCAGTAAATGTAGTTTCTATAAAGAGAATGTGGTGTGCCATTGTGGACAGGGGATGACAGGATAAGAATATACTTTTTCCTTCTAGAAGTAGGTCTCTTGAGAAAAAAATTCTCTAAAGTCAAAATCAAACCTGGTTATGCTGGGTCTGTAAAAGTGCCAATGACTCCAGAAGACTTTTTCTTTTGTAATGGAATTTTATCCACTGTGCTCTGCTTATGCATAAAAGATTTTCTCTGATCCCTCTTAGCTCTGTAAACCTCACCTAAATATGAAATGGTGGATACTTTCCTTTCCAACCCCACTGCTGTTTTCAAGAGCACCACAGGCTAAATGAGGCCATTATTAAAATTATCTTGCCCCCCTTTATTTCTTTCTTAAGAGACAACTTTAAATAAACTTGTCCAAACCTATCAGCTTTCAGCAGGATTTGCAGAGGTGTAACCGAGGACAGTCTAGCCTGCAGCAGTTTATGCTTTGCAGGTGACAGTCCATGACAACACACATAACAACACATGACCTGAACATCTCTGTCTTTTACCGTGCCTTTTAAGTCTCACAAAATGAAACGCTTATTACTGCTTCAGTACAATTGCATTGTTTTCATACCAGTGGAATAAATACCAATTCACTGTAACCAAAAAGATTCTCTTCCTCTTCTAGATCAATTTCCTGCCAGCAGAAAATTGCTATGTACCAACTTTGGTGTTTTGGCTAGTGCAGTTTTAAATTCTCCAAGCAACAGGAGATCCACTGTTGCTGTTTAAAGACTATTTCATTTTAGTAGCTTCTACTAAGGGAAATTTGCAGCTTCCCTATTTTTTAACTTTACATTAGCAAAACCTGTTCTTGTCAGAGGGAGTAATGAACTAAAGAAACTTCATTCTCTGTTCTCAGCTCCAATTACTGTTAAAGCACAGCAGTTTTGTGTTCCTTGGTGCTCACAGGAATCAAACATCTTTAAGAGGTATGGAACACCTACGAAATTTGTTTGTCTGTGTTTTATTCTCTGTAATCCATTTAGTGTATTAATTTAGAGCACACCTGGCTGAGAAAATGGCTTTTGATCCAAGAATGGCTTTTTGGGACTGCCTAATCAGACAGCTTGGGATGTGTTTGGAGTTACCCCAAGTGATGTAATTATGCTGTAGGTGACTGAATTCATACCTGGGAAATAAAAACTGTTTCAAATACAGATACTATTTGAGGGCTGCAGGTTTTGATGGGAGAGGAAGATGGTGGTAATTTGTGCTTGCAGAATCAGCTGTGCTAGAGGAGGGGTTTGTGACTGTGGCAGCTGTGTAGCTGATTCCTGTGAATTGGTTTTTTTTTGTAATCAAGTAGGTTTAAATTTTGCCTGCTAATGATGAAGCTCTTCTGGTGGCTGCCTAAAAGGAGTTCATTTCTGCCTTGTCCTAGCTCTAGCTCTCTTTCGTTGTTTAAGAATAATGTATTTGATAACTCAGAATACAGAGCTGCAGGTAAGACCAAGAATGATTTTTGTCTTTTGCTGTTGTGAGAGGTGGCTCATATGTGTGCACATTTAACATTTTGGGGTGAAATCCCTGGAGCTATGACCAACTGGCAGAAAACACTGGAAGCATGTTTATCTGGGACTCCCCAGCTCCCAGCTGATGTCTACCTGGGCTTCTCTCCCACTCATTTGAAGTTCAGCCCAGGGGTAGGAAAGTGTGTTGGACACTGGCTCCTTCTGGGTTTTGCCTGGTTGAGCAGACCTGATAGCAACTCAGAGATGTTGCCTAAACCCTGGCAGAGATAGCTGCTGGTCTCACCCAAGGGACTAACTCTTTTTGTCTGGGCTGTGTGTGGCTTTTGGCATTTGCCGGCCTTGGCGTGGGGAAGTGGTGTCAGTCTGTTCTGCTGCTGTGGCTTTCTTGGTCTGTCTGCAGGGAGGCTGAAATAGAGCTTAACCCTAGTGCTGAGGTGAATCTTATTACTGAGGTCTACATTAATCTCTCTGACAAGCGTGCTGTACACCTCAGTGCATTTCTACTGGATCCAAATGAATTATTTTTCCTATGGACAGTAATCTGCTTTAAATATAGCAAGTACCTACGCAGCTCATGAAAACACAAGCAGGAGCTTATGCCAACGTGCTTCAGCTATATATTAGTGGGATAGGTCTTCCCAAAAAGCTGGCTCAGCAAATAGGAAAGAAATGATCTTTTGTCAATCCTGTACTGGATCTGTCTACCCTTATTATACATATAAGGTTCTGTAAATAATAAATCAGGAGCAAGTAAATTATATGAAGGCAGAAAGCCAGTCAATAATTTCTAATAATCTCATTATGCTTGACAATATCTTTAGAAACTGCTTCTGCTATGATGGGGATGAAGGGAAAATTCCTAGCACAGTAGTTACTAGCTGCTGTGCTTTTAGAGGTCCAATAAGATGGTACTAGGTTTGAAAGATAAACAGCTAATTTTTACAATTAAAAAAAAAATTAAGGGAACGAGTAAATCTGACAAACGTGGTAGTGGTTTGAGAGTGATTTGGGAACAAAGAATGTGGTAGCATTTGTTAGGCTTCACAGAAGAAGAAAATCAATTTGCCTCCTGCAAGGGTGGTTATTATCTTTGGTGTGCACACTTACTGCCCATGTCAGCCCATCACTTCTGGGACCTCTTGGTTAAAGATACTATCATCCTTAATGAAACTTAGTTCATTTCTTCAAATGATCTCAAAGTCAATTACTATTTAAAATACACAATAGATGCAGTTCTGTTTTACATTAAAGAAGATTGATCTCATTCCACCAGTTAAAAAGGTCTACCAGGGAGCATGTTTTCTGGGCTGTGTAGAAAAACATGGATCAGTAAATTTAGAAGGCATATGTTCCTTTTGCTTTTCCTGTCTAATTTTCCTTCCCGAGATCTAATCTGGGCTGGCTACTGTCCTGCCTGCACTGCCTGTATGTTGGTTGTTCAACTGGATGAACATATTATGGAACTAGTTATAAGTTAAATTATGAAATAGAAGGAAAAATTGGTCTGTGAAAAGATCTTTTCTTCCTTGTTATTGCAGGGATTGTGTACTTTGGTATGAGACTGAGGTCAAATCATGTGCCATAAGAGTATAGAATTTTTAATATTAAAAGAAAAAAAAATTCACAATGACAATTTAACTGAAATATTTTTCATTATTAACTTGGAAAAAGAGATAACTATGTTTTGCCTTGCCTATTGATCTTATAGAATATTTCATATTTTCCTATTAATCCACCTTCTTTTCAAACCTATGCCTACTGAAGAATCCCATGAGACACATTACTGGAGAATGCAATAGTCTTTTTTTTTTTCAGGCTTCAGTTTGTTTTGTATTAGGGACCAAGTTTCTGGTTTATTTTAGGTAACACAGATTGAAGGAGGAAATAAGGAAATGGCCCTCCTGCATATGAAACTAACTTAAAATATGACAGAGTAAATCTGTATTTGACTACTTTGATGACTGACCCTCTTTATAAACTGTGACTGCTTAATCTCACAAGCTATTTGTGCAATGACTTTACTAGTTTCTAGTTTGGCAAAATACCCTGAAGACACAGCACTTAAAATTTGCACTATGAGCTGAGTCAGCAGCTGCCTAGCTTGAAAGGCAGAGTGAACAGTTCAGCATATTTTCATCAGCATAAACAAGCTGAAGAAACATCATGATCTTCTCAGAATTATTTATTTTTCCAACTCAATTAGCCCTTTTTGCCCTGCTCTTTCCTCTGTCCCACCTCTTAGCATAGATGTGTTGTGGAGACAGGCACTGTGTGCTAGCTCCATGTCTGTGCAGCGCTGGTATAGCTCTGTACCAGCAAGGGATGCTCCTTGACATCATTCCAATAAAAAAAGTTACTGGCGGTGAGATTCCGGAGATGGCTGATGAATTTTCCAGGACTAATTTTGACTTGTCAGAATATGATAACTCATTGGTTGAGTAGGCAAAACGAATATAGCAGTAAATCCTTGGTTAAGCATAGGTTTGTGTAAAACCTTGTGGTTCATGCATCCGTTTGATCATCAGTCACCTCTAGGAACAGTTAGTTTTAAAGCAAGGTGACTGTTTACAGAGCTTGGTCGATCTGCAGCTTTTAGGCCTGTCCCTAAAGGGTACCACTTGTTTTCGCTATACCATTGCTTGGACTGTGTTCTGGTCAACATTTACTGACTGTTCTGGCTGTTAAAGCCTTGCTTTTCCTACCCTTCTCCTCTTTTAATCTGTGTTTCTGATTTTGTTTTTACTGTGTTTTCCTCCTTGGAATCCTGCTGTGCATCCTCACCTGCTGGGCCAAGCAGCAGGCTGTGGTGGTGCCGTGTTTTGCTTGCTCCAGAAGAGTCTAGTTCTGGGCACACAGGGACATTGTGGTGAGAGTGTCATATGAGACCACAGAGAACCAAACCCAGCAGTCCAAGGAGCAACATGGCTGGAAGAAGGTGGGAATGGGGAAGGAAAATGAGCGTGAGCATCCTGCTGGCACTTGGCAGCCCTTTCACACTTGTCTCATCTGGAGAGTCATGCGTTCCAGGGAGGGCCGCGGTCTGCCTTCCCCTGTGGGCTGTGTAAGATGCTGTTGCTTTGGAAACTGTCTGTGTATTCCATGTGCCTGTGACATTTGTGAGGGTGAGCAGAGTGTGATCTGGCAGCACAGCTCCTGGGGGACAAGTGCTGGGAGCTTTGATGGAGGGCATGTCCTCTGTGCAGGGTCCTGCTTGTCACCGCTATGACAGCCAGGGCCGAGGAGGGCAACGCATTGACTCCGCTGAGAGTGCTGGTGTGAAGATTTATCCTGGCTCTCCTTTGGAGCTGCTTTGCATTGTGCTTTGGGTTTGTTTCTAAATTTGCAGAACAGACACACTGTGTAGGTGACAGCATCACTGAAACCCAAACCTCTCTGCCCTGGCCTCAGGCCCAGCCATGAGAGTTCTGGAGTGAGTCACAAACCACCTGGGTACCTCACTGGGGTGTGGCTGTCCTTTTCAATTAAAAACCTTCCAATTTTTAAAGTTTTTGTCTACAAACTTTCTAAGAAAAGTCATCCCAAAAGCACACACTGAAAGTGATGCACAAGTATATGGTGAAGCAGTGCTTCAGTTTAAGCTTATGAATGCTTCATCATCAATGTATTCAATGCACAGCTTGGCTGCCTAAGCAGCTGTCAGAAAACAAAAGTGCTCTAGAGACTAATACACTCTTCAGGCATCATTTCAGATTATGTAGATAATTTAAGCTTAACCCTTCAATGCTTTAATAAGATTTAATTTTTTACATATTATCACAACAGGAATGAACCTTTCTGAATGATGCCAAAGGCTGGATGACTTTTATTATTAGTTTCAAGTAACAGCAATAGTTCGTTTTGATACTGTGTCAATATGTTAGTATATATGTTTTATTCCCTGGTCATGTATGCCTATAATGTTTCTAGTCTGAGTTTTGTTTGCAACCTTTTCTGTCTGATTTTTTTTTTAAATATCAGAACATATAGTATGTTGAATGAGGTTCTATACTATTTGTACCAGGTAAAACTTCAAGACGTTTTATTTTTTTGGATGTAACTGCACAACCTAAAATGTTAGGACTACCATCAAGTACAACCAGGTAAAAGAAGAGATAATTATTTTCTGCCTGAATGATACTGCTGGGGTCACTAAAGAGACAACAACTTTTATTATTTTGTTTTAACTCCAGGCACCTTATTCTCTTTTGATTGTGGTTGCTGGTTTGCAAACAAGGTGCCTATTGTACTTCATATCCTGTGAGTGTCTTGTTAGTAATCTATATAGACTCTAGTCTTAGATTTTTGATGCCATTTCCTGAAGCAGTAGTGGACAGAATTTGTCTAAAAAATATTGATGAAACAACAAAACTCTGTCCTTTTATTGAAAAAGATAATAGAGCTCTGAGCAGCCAAAACACGCATGGCAGTCTTCTCTTGTGGAAATATATAAAGTCATGCTGCCATAATCAAAGCTCTCTTTGTTATTACAGGGTGATATTCTTGCCTGTACATTTAAGAGGAATCTTACTGCCTGGCCTTATATAACATGTGGGAATGTTTCACAGGTAGCTCCAGTATCATGCCCACTAGTTAAAATGATTGCTGATCTTTAATCTTCAGTTTTTGATTTGAGACATGGTGAGTGTTGGAAGTCACATACCTTGATAAGCTGTTATAAAGGTTAATTACGCTTTATTTTACTTTCTTGAAAATATGTTTTATTTTCTGGTTTGAAATTTCCAGCTGCTGTCACAATGGGGCATGGTCCTGTACAAAATGTGTTCCAGTGGGAATATTTTTGGGACTAGAGTTCAGTACATTAATGCCTTTCCTCTAAGGCGAAGTCAGGAAGGAAATATGTGAGAGACTTGCAATAGGTAATGTGAATCGGACAAGGAAGGCCACAAGAAGCTGAGTCCAAAATTGGAGGTGAGGAGGGGACAGTAAGAGCCTAGGTTTAGGATGAGCCCTTTTCAGGCTACTTCTCCATTTTAATTTGATTTGAATTTGTGCACATCTGCAGGTGCCTCACTGGGTGGCTACTGAGGTTCGCGGCATTTTGAAATTTGAGTTTGAGCTAAGTACAAGCATTGAACTGCAAAATGCCCTGGTAATGGAAAGGTGCCGCTTGTGCCATTGCATTTTTTGATGTGGAAGTTTTCTGAATCTTAAGGTTATGTACTAAAATTTTCCCACGTTCTGATGGAAAACCCATTTCTTCTGCATATCATTTTACAATTTGAGTTGGAAGGGAACTCAAAGGCCATCTAGTTCAGCCCCTGTGTGTGACTGTTTTGTGGAAGCTAGTATGGAGGTGGGTGTAATTCACCTACGAGGTTATACAGAGTGTATACTACTTTTGAAACACCTGTTAAGAAGCCAGTGCTGGTTTCCTTCATTTCAGAGATTAACAGAGGGTAATTGTTCTAAAGAGCATGATAGTGCAGCGTACTTCAACCTGTGATCTCTAATCTGACTGGACTGCAAGTGAGCACAGAGGCGTCAAAACACTATCTGTGAAATGTTTGCCAGAAACTGAAGTGCTGACAGGTTTAGCTGGAATCTGGCTCCTGGTGATTGTTAGCACTTGCTGGCAACAACAGCTACAGATGGCTAGAAATTGCCAGCAAGCATTTTTAATGCTGAAATTATAATGCTGTGAACCAAACATTTTCTGTTTAGCCTGGTGATTGGTACTGTGGGGTTCATGTTTCCAACAAAGAATGAGGACTACAACCACTCTAGGGCAAGTCAAAGCAATGAGATCTGACTCTGCCTCCCTTCCACTCTCCCTTTCCCCTGTCCAGTTTTGAGGTTTCGTAAAGGTTTTCAGCATGCATATCCAGAATAGAAAATTATTTACTTGCTGATGCTAATAGTGAATGCCTTTAGTTTCCTGTTTATTTTGGAATTGTGTTGGTACAGGAATGGGCAATGGCAATTTTAAATATGCTCAGGTGTTTTAAATGAGAGTTCAGGCTCTTACTCTACCACCTTTTCAAACTAATAAAAAACTAGCAGTAAGTGAGGGGGAAAGAAAAGGAATATGTATTATGAGAATTGCCTTAGACACTTGCATATACTTCATACATTACATTTCATCTTGAGAAATAAATATGGTGTCTCTCTGGTCAGAATCTGTTTTACAGAGAGTTCTACCTCCAGTGATTTCTAGTTGGTTAAGGAAAATGTAATTCATTATTGGTTCAGCACAACTGTAACACACAGGATACATTTTTGTCTGTGCACAGCTGCTTGGTACCTTAGCTGCATCATGCCTGACATTCAAGAACGTTGTGAAAATACAGAGCAGGTAGCTATTTCTATGAAGTAGGTCTGTATACATCCACATAGTTCTTTCTCTTTGGCCTGCTGGTTTCTCATCCCCTGGCATGATCCTCTTTCCCAACAACTTCTGTTTCTTTCATTTCCCCCTTCTCAGAAATTCTTATTGTAGTAGCAGTGCCTCTGGCAATAGTTCTCCAGTTGTCTTGCTTTGATAACATCACAACTTCCCCGGGGTGTGGTTTTTTGATGCTGACTTGTGACCTGCTCCGTGTATCAAGGTCACTCAGCTGCCCTGCCCACGCCCTGTCCTCCTCGGGGCAAGGCAGCATTGCCAGGGACTGGAAATCTGCCACTCGCTCTGGTGGTGATTCCTGACCCAAACAGGTGTGCTCTCAGATCAGTACATCTCCCCCACAGATACATCTTGCAGGCGTTGTTTAAGGCTGGCTCCCAAAATCCTATAGTTTTCTGAGGAGGAAAGCAGATCCTATTAGAGTGCTGAATGGTTTAGTAATTGGAATTGTCCTTCTCTCCAGAAGTTCTTCACAGGTCATGAGAACCATCAATAATATAAATTTGCCTCACTTAAGCACTGTTTTATCAGTGATTTCAGGCCCACATGGACTGCATTTTTAACACAATTACGAGTTCTAATTTTTATATGACGGAATTTGATTTCTATAAGGGAGACTGGAATTCTGTTACGTTATGCCACCTATTTTTTTTTTTTTTTTTTTTTTTTTTTTTGGAGGAGTGTTAAATAGACAAAGACGTATAATGTTGAGTTTTAAGTGCATTTACATGTGTAAAACATTTCTGTACTGTACTTCTAGCTTTACATCCAGGAACTAGTGCTGCAGCTTGATCCAGCAAGCATTGAAACAATGCCTAATATTAAAAATGCTCATGGCCAGTTGAGATCAGCAAGGATGATCTCCAGTTGAAATAGTTTCCTGGATTTGGTCCAGGGGGGCAGACAGGGGTGAGTGTTTAACTCCTAAGAAAAAAAATGCTTCAGTTGCCCTGATGTAATTCCATCCCCTCTCCCCACCTTTGTCAAGCCTTGCCATCTGCAAGGGTGGGATGTGACACTGTAACAATAGCAGCACGATCCTTGCAGTCCTTAGCTCTCATGGACAGACGGAGATTTTAAAAATTGCTAAGGGGTTTTCATTGCAGATCTTCCACTGGAATCCAGTTATTCAGAACTGCAGATACTGTTAGGAAGTTGACAAAATCATTTGGCTGCACTGATGATTAATTTATAAAGGGCTTAAAGGCATTAAACCAGTGACCTGGTAAAAATCATTGGTGTCAGATAAAGGGATGCCTGCATTAACAGAGCTGAGGCCTTTTAACAGCTTTTAGAGGAAAAGTATGTGTTAAAAGCATGCTAAAAATGTGTTCAGAGAACAGGGCAGCCAAAGTAATTTGCAAAGAGAAATAGTGTAATATTTTTGCATACAGGTTTTGATTGTTGCAAATACTAATCTAGGCCTACAGGAGCAATGAGAGATGAAAGCTAGAGAAAAATAAATTCCCAATCTCTGTTTTTATAGAAAGACTGTTCATTTTTCTTTATTATTAAATGCTTGGTAATAGGAAACTCATCTCTTGCAGTTTTGGATCCTTGCATCCCCTGGAGTCTCACTTAAGTTATTCCCAGAAGAAGTGGTCTGTCTGAGAATTGTGCCTTTTAATAAAGGGGCCTTATTCTGCAATTTATTTATACTCCCTGAAACTATTTGGTGTTCTGATGTTGGTGGTTGTCTTATCGCTCACAGCTGTTAATGATATTTAGGTAAAGAATTTATGTAAACTCTTCACCACTCAGTCTAGACAGTAATGTAAAAAATTAAATAATTTTGATTTTTTAGTAGGATTTTGTATGTTAAATTCTGCAATTCCAAAGACATTTCGGAAGGGAAACTTTTTTTGAAAGCGTAACCTAATCTCTCTTGCAAAACAGTTGAAGAAACTAATATTCTTTGAAACATTTGCCTCAATACATCAGCATGACTTCTCAAATACTTTGGCAAGCAGTAGTCCAAACTGGCTTTTTTAGGAAGGAAGGTAGTCAGCTTGCATTTATTTACAGATTGATTGTGTCATGGACAGTGTTGGATAGGGTCTGTCAGGGTTATTTGCTCGCAGGCAGGACTGTATCATTGTGACAGTACTGCCTCACATGTTGAGGTTAATATTATCAAGCTTTGCAGACCTGTGCATCATAGAAAAAACCATCCCCAGTTCCTCAGCACTGCCTATTCAGAAGATACTGCATGGGAATCCTGCTCCTCTCCAATGGTCATATTTTGTAACTTTCTGTCTTTTAAGGTTGTGACTGTCATAACAGTACTTCTTCCTTTGCATTTAAAATAGACTGGGATAATGTAAGTTTTAAGCAGTAATTACTACTATATTGGATATCTTGTCTGCTCCAAGGAAAGATCACACCAATTAGATTTTAATGATTATATGTAAAATTAAAGCCATATAGAAAATGCCTACTGAGATAATCAGTTATTGCAAGCAGGGAAGAAACAGCAATTCATGTTTGTGGTGGTTGAATGACCACATTGTTTGCCTGAACCTGTGCCCAGTTTCTACTATTCAACAATGCTGTAACAGAATATCAAGTCTTGGGCAACCCCTGCAATAAAAAGAGGCAATTATCGCAGTGATGCAGTTAATGAATGACCTTGCTGCTAGAAACAATCATTACAATTAAACATAGCAAGGTTGTTCTTTTGTTTGTTTTTTTTAAACCCTTCCTTCTTCAAAAGTAAAGTGCCTTTGGTTTTAGGAAGGAAATAATAATCAGATTGCAACTGAACTGTAAATGAAATAGTGGATTTCCTTTACTTTTAAACACTGCTGCTGGCTTGTGTTCATTAGCAGACAATATGCATTTGCTGCTGTTCTCTAAAGGATTTTAGCCAGTACATAGCCAGCAAATCTAGAGTTCATTTTCTAACACAATCTGTCTTGGGACACTGACACTGAAGATACATATCCAGGAGTTATTTTTCAATTATATTATAGGCTTAGTCAGTTCTCTTCTCTGCCCTGCCTTCTCAGTTCCCATTTTTTGAGCAGTCAGCTTGGTGACAAGGGTGAAGAACTCTTTTGAGCTAAAACCAGCTATTTACTTCCTTGCTAGGAGAAAGCTTGTGTCAGTCCAAAAGGTTCTACAATGAAAGGATACTTTTGCTTAAATATGCCTGTATTGCAGTAGATAATTTTGCATTATCTTCCTACAGATGGGAAATGGAGTCATTATGTCCAGTGACATTGCCTAGATTGAAACACAAGATGGATGTAGCTCCTTTTTTATTTGTTCTCCTAATTGAACCATCCAATCCCCAAAACACTGTGGAAGTGAGAAACAGCACTCCAAGGAAATATTAATTGTGTGGATTATAGAAAAATAATTACAGAATTATTTCAAATGTCAGTATTTAGTTCACTGGATCCAAGTTAAATAGAAGAGTAGCAGAATTAGGAGTTTTTGAGGAAAACATCTGTTTTTTATTGTGCTTGAATGAAACTGCCTTTTCTAAACTTTTCATTATATACTCTGTGCATAATGTGAGGGATTTTTTTTGAAATGTAAATGGTAAAATGTAAAGGTTTATATTGAATGGGGATATTGTAGTTGGCACAGATGAGAGGGTTTCTGAGACAGTTTTTGCCCATGAAACATTGAAACTGACTTTCTATCCTCATTTAAAATTAGTTTTGTTGTTGAGGCTGAGCAAAGTAAAAGTGTGACCAGATGCATTAATTTATGAATAGGAGAAAAATATTTTACAATTTTACTTTTATTATGAAGGTAAAGTGGTGACTTTTAAATACATGAACCCATAAAATCCTCACTGGATAAGTTCTCTCCTATACTATCCTGGTAAAAATTATCCTGCTTAGTATGTGCCAGGCACCCTTATGAGACAATAACCTGACCTCTGTGTGTTGTCTCTAGATGAGATTTTGTATATGTTCTTTCACGGAACATTGCAGTCAGGGTTTGGGTTATAGCTTCCCATGGTAATCCTTCAGAGGAACCTTCTGTCAAGAGGATATGTGGTTTAAGGTTTTTTTTTTAAAAATGGAATATTTTGAAATGTTTGTTTGTGCTGAGCAAGCACTATTCTAGGCTAAGTTTTAGAGGGCAAAAATTGTCATGCTATGCACCATTGTCTAAATTTAGCAATTACTGAAATAGCACTTGGTTGCAATCTCCTCCTCTTTTTTTTTTTTTTTTTCTCTCTGTCTTTTTTAAAAAGCATATTCAGGCTTTGGAGAGCTGAATGATTTTTGAAAAATTCTTTCAGTTTGTGACAGCCACCTGCTCTCTTGGTCATAGATTAATAACACCTGACCAAGCATGAAAACATGCTGAGTCCATCTGCCTCTCCCCATGCAGGGGGCATTGCAGTGTTGTTTTATTATGTCCTTAGCACAGCATCCTGTTCAGAACTGTGTTATCAGTCCTGTTCAACCAGCTCATTGGAGAGAACGTGGGATCTGTTCACACAGCACCTTGGAAACAACCTTTTTATCTGGACTTCTTTTGCCACAGTGCTGCCAAGTCCTCCGCTTGTCCATTATTTGAGAAGAGTTTTATTGTTAATATTCCCTAGAGATTCTTATTGAGCCTCTTTCAATGAGCTGCAGGGATGCTGGCTGTGTTTGTTGGACCATGTCTCGTAGGACAGCCTATGGGCTATATGTTCTTGCTTAGTTCTGAAAAGTGCTAAAATATGTTTTCAATTTCAAGCACAAAAAATGGTCCTAGTGAAATAAGTACTAGGATGGAACAAAAGCAATCACTAAATTAAACTTCTATTGTTATTTAAAAATAAATTTAAAAAAAAGAAAAAAATTCCACTGAGATACCTGTAACTGGCAAAGTGTATGAACAAGTGATGGCTTACATCTGCACAGAAGATCTTTCTTGAAATAGTAATGATAATTAATACCTTCAGGTGCCATCAGCCTGTACTGTACTTATATAATACCCAGCTGTATAATTAAGTGATCTTATTTTCAGCTTGATCCTTTCTTTTTCCATAATTATCTGTTAAAATCTTACACTTGTGAAGCCTGACACTTGTGTTAAGCAGTGCAGTTAACCCTGGCTTAAGCCATGCAGAACTGCTCTCAGTGTTAGTTCAAAAGTTTAAGTTCCTTGGACCAAAGGCCCCTTCCAAAGTGCCCTGTTGTTCCAGAGCAGATCTTGACTGGGCTCTTGTGTACTCTGACAATGCTGATGACTAACTGGAGCTCTGTGTTCCATAAAAATTTTCCAAATCTGGGTAGAAAACAAGGAAACAGATGAATTAGTTTGTAGGAGCTCTTACAAATAATGAAAGCTATAAGTCAAAGTCATATTCTAAGGCTGTTAAATCTGAACCACAGTGTTGAAAGAAGACAGCAATTGGAAAGGAAGTAAATACCTGCCCATTTTTGGAAGACTGTAACCCCTGTCATGCCCTATTTTTTAAACTCATGTCTGTACCAAAATTCCTTTTTGATGAAGAGAAAAATATAATTTCTTTTAAATGAAACCAGAAATTACAATAATTTGGGGGGGGGGGGGGGGGGGCAGGGGGTGTGGTTTAGAAGGACGTATGCTGATGTTTCTTTATCAATCCAATCTAGTTTGTAGGTAATAGAGGGACTCTGAAGGGATTTATCTTTCTCACTGTGCACTTCTGCTTTTCACATTGCTGCTCTTTGGAACTTTTAATGCTCAAGCTTGTGAACAAATGAACATTTGGACACAACCATTGTATGTGGTTGTATCTCATGCTGATTACCTATGTCCAAAGATTTTGCTGCTGTTCTTTAAATGCTAGGAGAGGAGGAAAAATTACTTTTTGGGAGAAAATAAAATATTTTGCTTGACCAAAACCAATCACTTGATTTTTAAAAAAGTTAATTCATTTGTGGAAGTAACGTTTGAAAGCATGCATATTCTTTTGTATTGAACCTTCTGTTTTTTGTCACCTCTGATCAGAAAACTTATTGTACTGGCTTTGTTTGGGATAGAGTTCAAATTACTAATATTATGACAGTAGCCTAACTGAAGTTCCTAAAACCAGGAGAAGTTAGTAAAGAAATGTTGGTGGCATATTCCTGCGTCTGCCCTCACTTAGATTTGCTGCATAGCTGCTTTTATAGACAGTGGAGAAAAGAGACCATTCACTTATAGGGAACTTCACTGGGGAAAAAAAGGTGATTGAAAGAAAAATGCAATTACAAGGAGTATGAGTAAGGCCATTTTTAGACAAGTACTATTGTTCAATATAGAATGGAATATAAAAAATAATTTTCTCCTCACTTTCACCACCTCTTTAGCAAGCCTTTTGTACTGAGAATTTACAGAATTAAATTCTTTTGACAATGGATTTCATTTAACTATAAAAAATTAAACCAGTTTCTTATAAGGTTTATATTATGCAGTGTCGCCTCTGCTAGACACAACTGTTCCTTTTCTCTCCTAACTCTCACTTCTCCTCCTCTCTTTTTCCTTCCTCTTTATGGACTACTCCTTCTTCATCTTAAACAGGTGACAGCTGTATCTGACACCAAAACACCTTCTTAGCAGTCCATGAGTTTATGTAGTTTGCAGGTTTGCTTTCAAACTCTTTGTTTGACTCATTGGGTTTAGTAAAATTGTAAGTGGAAATTAGATATAGTTTTGAGTAACCTTTAGCTGCCTTGCAACACTCAAAGACTATTTTATCCCCTGCACAAGCTAAAATATTCTCACTTGAAATAATTGTCACTATTTGGCAGATCACAAGGAAAGCTGCTTGTTCAGTCTTGAACTGCTCTAATTCTCTGCCTGTGAGGAGCTATTTGCCACACCTTCTTCACGGTGGGAATGAGGTTTACAGCCTGCATCTTCTTTGTTATCTCTACAAACATACACTGAATGGCCAGCTTTTGTTGTCATGATCAAATACCACAAATATTTTTTTTATATGCTTGTAGGATGCAGATACTCTTATAATTCAGTTCAGAGGGTCTTTGGATTGGGGTTTGATTTTGGAGTATATTCTGTAAATTTGGTTTGCTAGCTATATAAATCATCTATTATGCCCCTTCCAAAATTATTGTTTACTAAAATCAAGGCTTTTAAATTAGAAAACTATACTTGACAAAGCAGTTATGCCAAGGAACCTATGAAAATGTCAAGTCTTCTCTGCTTGGGGGCTTGTATTTCATGATCGGGCTCTAGAGTGTTGACATTTCAGTCTGGGATCTCACTGGCTGCCCTTGGCTGAGGCTGCAGGCTCTTGGCACATCCCCCAAACACATCCTCTGTCAGACCCGTCAGACTTCAGTTGCTGGTCGATCTTCTTGGCCCACGTTTTCATCTGTGCAAACTCATCACGGATCTTTATCCTCTGGTCTACTGCTGCTCTGCAGTCTTTTTGCTATGCATGGGAGCCTGTTTTGCAACTAGGTGAAGAGCTTGTATTGTTTTACTTTAAATGAATGCTTTCCTGGTTTCATTCTTTATGCTTTCTTGTTGCTGAACTGCAGTCGCTGTGGTTGTAGTACAGCTCCCTGTAGTTTCTGATGGCAAGGTTTTTCTACAGAGAAAGAACCTCTCTGCTTTGTTTTGCAGCCATCTGTGGAAAAATATCTCACTGTTATGAAACATATAGTCTGGGATTTTTTTCCTCTCACTACCTGTGGCCTTTTCAAGAATGTTCTTATTTGTGTAAGCAGAACTTAACCATCAATTTTGGCACTATTTATCTGTTGTGCTCCTACATGCAATGTTCTAAGTGACACAAAAACAGATGTGCATAATAATAAGGGGATTTATCACCTAGAGTTTGATGTAAAGAATACTTTAATTATTCTAGTTGGTGTAGAATTACTGTAAGAATTAAATTTTTTAAAGAATGAAAGACATATGCTCACTTTAGAAAGTATAAAGTAGTGAATTAACACTTGAATCGAGTATTATCTAATCTCTGCCTCAGGGTCAGAATCTGGTATTCCTAATTACACTGATTATGAGCTGCCTACAGGTAAGCTGTAGAATGAAGTACAATTCCCTCTAAGGAAGAACTGTAAAACATTGCCCTGAGATAGTAAATGTAAGCAAGAATTGCACGGGTATTAATCTGACATGCAGTTACATTGTTTTAGGGAAATCTGTCTATCTTGCAGTTTCTAGATGGAGGAAAAGTCCAGCAAAGCACTCAGACGGTCTGCCATTTTTCTGAATGATTGCCAAGGATTATGTCCCTCTTTTGAAATGATCTACAAGTAATTCAAACTGATGAGAATGCGAGATGTGCCAAATGATTTGGCAAAATATCAGGTACCTCTGAACATGGTGGCTCCTGCTGACCTGCTATATAGAATGACACAATGTGGTGTGACTGACACTGCATAACATTAAGCAGCATGTAGGAAATTGGAAAATGCAGTGTTTTCAAGGCCAAGGTACCAAGGAAAAATGCGTTTTTGATGGATGCCTACTTAAAAAAAATCTTGCTGTTTGTGAAATGTCGTTTTGGACTTTTGCTGTATTGGAGGAGAGAGAATGGATTTTATGTCTGGATATTAGCCTTGGCTCTGATCAGCTAAAAGATGCTGTTGAAAATATTGGGAAAGATGATAAATTATTGGGTGAACAGTTGGATCTATGTAAGGTCTATTTTCTTAATAGGTAGGGAGAAGGAAGTGAAATTTCTCTTAACAGACTGAATCAAAAGCTTAAAGAAAAACATCATAGCTATTATCCAAGACTGGGATTCTCTCTTGGATTCAAAGTTTTGTGCTGAAATTTAAAGAATAAAGTCCAAGCAGTGAGATTTAAATATCCTCTGTTTGTTAGTACTTTCCCCATGCACTGATCTCCCTGCCATGAGCCCAACTGTTTTCAGAGCAAGGGTACACAGGGTGTCAGTCTGGGCTACAGAGAGATGGATATGCTGGCTCAGAAGGGAAGAGCATTTACCAGTTATTCACCTGTAAATAGAGGCTGATGGAGATGACTTACCAGCTTGCCAAAATGTCCTAAGAAATGCTTAATTGCCTCTGTAAAATATTTCTGAAAATTTTTCATGGTTTCATTCTTGCTATGGTTAGAGTGAAAAAAAGGGGCAAGTAGAAGCTGCATAGCTTATAGGGTCTTACAGACTTGGGTTCAGATTAAGAGCTTGTGGAGGTGGATGGAAATTTTGAACCTAAAGCTTGTGAAGGCAGCTTAAAATTTTAAGATTAACAGCCTTGTCATGGAAGGAACTAAAATGATTGAGTGTAGTATCCATATCCTACAGCTAATTTAATTTGTGTTTCTAATAGCTTTGATTTTTCAGTAGTGCAAAGAAATAAATTTTTTGGTGTGGTGGAGATTTTTCATAATTTTTGGTTTTGTTGGAGCAAAACACTGAACAAGTGTTTCAGG
Organism: Aphelocoma coerulescens; assembly: GCF_041296385.1. Taxonomy (NCBI): domain Eukaryota; kingdom Metazoa; phylum Chordata; class Aves; order Passeriformes; family Corvidae; genus Aphelocoma; species Aphelocoma coerulescens. Next base: position 12,512,982 of record NC_091023.1, read on the forward strand.
AGAAATTCAGGAAGCATTAGTTCAGAAACAGTCAGAAGTGTATTTTCTACACTTGTTTAGGGCTTTAGTGATTTACATGCCAGTGATATTTCACTTCTGTGCTGTTTCAGCTGCTCTTCTTGAGAAGCAAGACTGGAGCCATGCCTCTCTCCAGTGCTCACCTGCCTCTTTCAGTACTTTCCTGCTGAATTTTGTGTGTTACCACTTGAGGTCTAAGTATGGCACCAAATGAAAGGGAAATTGTACCTTGTTCTTATTCCCCAGGAAGGGAGAATAGTCTACATTTCAGTTTAGCTCAGTGAGATTAGACTATTGCACAAGAGATTCCTGAGGGAAATGGGAGCAGTTGAAAGAGTATAAGTGAGATGGGAAGGGATACTGTCATCTACATCAAAAAAATGCCCTACATTGGCAGTGAGAACAGAAGTGAACTACATGATAGCAGTTCACTGGTATCATCCACCTCTGATTTCTCTGATTGGATACCTGAGCCAGAAGCTCTGCAATGACTATAGAGCTGTCTGAACCATGTCATACACGTGAGAACACTCTGGAGATTAGATAAAGGCAGTTCAATGAGTAAAGCAAAAGCTGAATGCACGTGCAAAGCAAAATAAGGAATTCATTCTCTGCTTCCTGTGGAAAGGCAGATATTTAGCCCTTTTCAGTGAAGCTGAGCTTTACCATATGTAATGGTTGCTTGGGAATCCTAAGACTGTAGTTCCAAACATCTCCAGCTTCTTTCTTTCCACGACCGTCATATGCTGAGCATGATGCAGTATGGTATGGAACATCCCTGTGGTCAGCTGTCCTGGCTGTGCCCCTCCCAGCCTTTCCTGCACCCCCAGGCTCCTTGCTTGCAGGGCAGCATGACAAATGGAAAAGGCCTTGATGCTGTGCAAGCACAGACCAGCAAACACCTTCCTGTCATCTTCAGCACTCTTTTGGTCACCTATCCAAACCATAGCCACACATGGTACAATGACATCATTATGATTTGCTGTACCTGTTATATAAGAGCAAGCATTTCCAGTGGCCTTGCCACTGTCTTCCATGACTACCATGATCTCATAGCACAACAGCTGTGGCAGTAACACTTTTGTTTATATAAACTTAAAATTTTTAAACTGCTTTACAAAAATCTGGTGCTGTTAAAGATGGTAAGATCAAAGTGGTACTGAACCTTCTTTTTGAATATTTTGTGAGTTGTTTTGATGCACAGTAGCATATGTGTAGAGGAGAATATGAGGCCAAATAAACAGGGAAAAGAAGCCATATATCTTATGGGCAGTCTTCAGAAACAGAATTCTAGTATTTGATGAAAGCTAATCAGTATTACTGTGAGGTTTTACGTGTTTACTCTCCACTGTGACTTCCCCATTATTCAAAACTGTTTTTATCTGCAATTTTGTTTTAAACTTGCAGGTTTCCACAACCTTTCCCATCCTTCATCATTGGCCCAAATTTAGCCAAAAGAAGTTGCTCATAATTCTGCAGCTTTACTAGCAGGTAATTTTTAATGAATTATGATTCCCCATTTCCTAACTATGCTTTCCTCTTACTAGTTCCAGGACTATGTTTCAGTGTAGAAATTATAACTTTCAGAACTGTAAATTTAGATAGTATTTTTTTTCCTGTGTCTGTTTTTTGTGCAATTTTTATCCCTCTAAACCAATGTTTGTTACTCTGTGTTTGTAGACTCTCTTCAGGTGTATGTAAATTACATACAAGTGGAATATGATATTAAAGCTGACTCTGCATATATTGAAGTCAATGGGGATAACTTAGATACAGAATTATTCATCCACTTAATTTTTTGCAAGATTGAAACCTAAGATTGCAACAACTATTTTAAGCTTTTGTTTTTGTGTCAGTTAATGTTGAATGGGCTGAAGTTATTTATTTTTAGGGTCAATAAGTAGCTAGCTTATACTGGCTGGAATAGGGATAGTAAGGGATAATTTTGTAATGAGGTAAATGGACTCAGATTTTTAGAGTTCTTTTAAGAGAAATTAAGAACTTCATTGATAATTTTTTATTTTTCTTCCAGTTTCTGTTTTTTAATGTGGCTGCAGTGTAGTTTTCTGTTTGGTTGTAAAGAGAGAGCCATGCTTGGAAGTTGCTTGCCAGACTTCAGCAGGGAACTTGTTCATCAGGTTTTTTGTCCAGTTAGCATGGTTTCAAGTGTCATGAGTGCCAGTAAACCTGTCAGCTCAGTCTCATTTCTAAGAAGTACAAAGTACTACAAAGCCTTTTATTTTCTGACATGAGCAAATGGAAAAGTTCAGTTTAGTCTGTAACCCACAGCTTTATGAAGTCATTAAGTGGGAAGGCAACAGCTCTGAGCTGCACAGTTCTAGAAGAGGCATGAAGGTAGTGCTAAGTTACCTCTGACACCCTGCTTTGAGTACTTGCCTGCAGGGGCTGTGGGTGAGGGCTGCCAGCACTATCATGGTGTCTCTGTTCATGCTGGTCTTCACTGTTGTGAAGGTAGAGCTGGAATAATAATTGCCTCACATCAGTATTGCTGTGGGGGAATGCCATTAACATGGAAACTCTTGCTTTAGCTTTACCATGGACCCTTCCTACTGATTCATTCAGCAACCTAGCAATGATACATACAGGCTTTGTGCACCCCAGCAGGGCACTTGCAGGAGCTGGAAATACAAGTGCAGATGAAGTACAAAATGCCCAAAGCATGATCATGTTAGCTTACAAAATTAAGCCATAATCTATGGCAATCATAGGTGTAAACACAATTAACTTATTTTTCAGTTTGGGCAAAAAAGAATTTACTAGTTTTATTGTCCAGGTTGGAACAACACTCAGGTTAATTTTCTCTCTTTTCAGTTCTCATTAGCCCATAGTAATGATGGATTCCTGCCAAGCAATAAACAGTGCCATTCCCAATTACTTTTGGGCTTGGTTTTTTTTTTTTTCTTACACTGATATAAACAGTGAAGGTAATTTTAGTTTTAATTTTTGTTCATGCTTAGTGATCTTGGCCAGCTGAAGCCTTATGTCCCATTTACTTCTGAGTCAAGACTGGGCTCAGTCATGCCTGTGAAAACTTGTCAGTTTTCCAGCCGTTCCTGTTCAGAGCCAAGGAATAGGAAAAATGTCTGCAGCTGAATGCTGCTCCTCCCCCGGATCGCTTTTGTCTTGTTTTGAGAACTCTCCTTATGCAACGTGCTTTGGCTGTGACGTAGTGCTAACTCCAGAGAGGCTTTCTCCCTTCGAAGTCATTACTGCCTATTGTATTCTCTCTGCCTCTAGAGCTGTTCTAATTATGTAAAGAGAACTGGCTTTTCATACAAATAGACATACAAATCACAGCCTGCATAAACTTTCATAAGAAAAAACGAAGCATCTGTCACTTGGTGTTAATTTCCACTGTATGCTTTCTATATAAAAGGGATTTGTGGTTTTGTTTTCATACAGTGAGATTCTTTTAGTAGTTATAGTTTTGTTTTTCCCAGTCACAGGAATGGGTATGATATAGTCATGCTGAAATGCCAAAATAGTCATTGCTGGTTTATAGTTGTTGCAGGATTTTTTCTTTGAATGATATATTTTAGTTTCCTTAAGAGTTCAAGGAATACTTTCTTTATTAAAATACTACCACATATAAGGAATAAATGGAAAATTTGAGTTGCCATTGAATGTCTGCGGAAGAACAGGCATCTCTGAACAAGATATTATTTTAGCTGCAATGAAGAAGGGCATTCTTTCCAGCTGGGAAGAATGTTAATGATGCCAATTACCCACTTTATGACAATGAATGAGGAAGGCTGGAATGCAGGGCTCTTTTTCTGAAGATGATGTGACTGCATGAGTGATGTTCTAGTAACTTTCAGTAAGATCCATATTATAGGGCTGATTTTTAAACAATGCAACTCATTCCCCTTTATTCTGTCTTTGAAATGAAAGTGTTAGAAGGTCAGATAGTGTATCCACTGTTGGGGGAGGGAATCCATAAATGATTATTCATGGAGTGGTGTGACAAGTGGCAGGACACTACTGGCAGTAAGGATGTTCTGAGCAATAAGCATTGGTTTGTGGTGTTTGCAATGACACTTGTTCTTTGCAGCAGGACTGTGCCAGAAGTTCCCAGCAGTGGGGAGGTGCTTGTGCTCCCCCAGGTGACCAAGAGGGTCTGGACTGGATGAGTTGTTGTGGCACGAGCTCTTCAAAGGCTGCACTGTTGGTATTGCTGGTATAGCCTCTAAAGTGAATAACTTATCTCCCTGCAAGTGTCCTTTGATAAAGCAGATAAGTCAAACACTAAATAGGAGACTGCAATGTCTTTCCAAGAATAAATTACCAGATCTTGAGACTCCTTACATCTAGAAAAGCTCTGCTGAATGGCACAAAAGTTTTGCATTTGGAAACTGGTGAAGGTCTATTGCATTAAAATATACTGACTTTAAACTTAAAATTTAACCTGTGTTGCACATGAGATTATAAACTTTTTTTGTAGTCTTCTGCCTGCTGAGAGGGAAGTACAAACCCCCTGACTGTAGAAAGTGGCAGAGGATTGGGAAAAGACATCAGAGTAGAAATTGGCTTTCCATGTGGGATCAGCAGTTTGAGAGAAGCTTGAACACGAAATGTAGAGGAAGGAAGTAGTGGATGTCTCACTGCTCTCATGGTGGTTATGCACACAACACTGCATTTCAATTTAGAAAGAGTATGTTAGCGTGGGCTGCACTGATCAAATTAAAAACAGAAACCATAGAAATGTACTGTAAAACTTCTGCTTGATTAAACATTGTCTCTTATTCCCCAGCCTGCTCACTGCCAGGACAGCATGTTACAAATTGAGGGCTTGAGAACTCCCATCCATTGTTCCTCTGCTGAAAACCTCTCTGACAAATTCTTCCCCTGAGTGAGAGTTCACCAGCAAATTCCAGTAATGCTCTGGGTAGCTGGTGTGTCGTGTAAACTTCTCTCTTAACCCCTGAACTCTGCTGTTTCTAATTTCAGCTGACCATGTGTGACAGGCCAGGGCTGTGGCTTATGAAACCAGCTGTTCTGTGCTAGCACTGCAGCTGTGCTAGGCCACCAGGCACTGGCTTTCATTCCTTTTGTAAAGAAAATGTTTATTCATGTACTCTAGTCTTGCAATGACAGGAATTGTGATGGAGACACGGCCTGATTTGTATAAGCTTTCCTTTCTTTTGTTTCTGTGTTTGTTGCAAATGTATGTATTTAGAGAATTAGAGAATTTAGAGAAATAGTTCAGTAATAATACAATGATTTCACTTTAAAGCCAGTCTTCTTCTGGCTGCTGTTTATTTCTAGCTGCAGCAGTAATATAGACATTAAAAAGAAAAAAAATGGAGAAGGGCAGAAGTTCTGCTTTTCCATCCAGATCTGGTCAAACTACTCCAGTTTTGCAATATTTTTTTACAAATCTGTGGTTTCTATCATTGGCATAGATTTGCTGTTGGCGACATTTGTCTGACATTTCTGTTTAAAGTCCATCAGAATTCCATGCTTATTATTTAGATTTGATACCTAGAGGTACTAAGTTATATTTGGACATCATAACACAATTAAGTTCTACAATTATTTACATTTCCTTTTATTCTTGGTAAGTTGTCTGTAGCTTTGCTGCTTTCTATGCAAATAAAAGAGAAAAGGATTCATTTTTTTTCTGCATTTTTTTTTCTTCATTTCTCCTGGCTTTTGGTTGAATTGAGTTTAATAAGTAGCTGTATTCTTTTGGAGATAGATTTTTTTTTTTTTTTTTTCTTATTCTAGCTCATGACTCAGCTGTATTTCCAAAGACTGCATTTGGTGCTCATACTCCCCCCACCTCCTGGAAGAATATTTAGAAGGAGAGATTTCAAAATACATTTTTAGTTCAGTAGCTTCTAATGCTGAGCTTTAATTGGCATGGCCAAATTCAAGTTCATAGCATCCAACCATACAGAAGTGACTCACTCTTAGCTAAAATTGCATGTCTAGAAGCTATTTAAAATGCTACTCATTAGTCTGCTCTATGCTAATTATTGCTAGTTTAACAGTCATACTGCCCTCCCTGTTTAAATAAGCTGCTTATTTATTTTCATTAGTGAGAAATATTCATGTGTTTTCTACCCTGGACACAAGTGTATTTTTTTGCATTGAGGTGGGCCTGTCCACCCAGTGGGGGATCTAGAAATACTTGAAGAACACTTTGTTTTTGGTTTTTGTTTGTTTTATTTTGTTTATTTGGGGTCTGTTTGCTTGTTTTGTTTTCTGGGGGTTTATGTTTGTTTGTTTTGTTTTTAATTTATTTTTTTACAAAGTCAGGTGTTTTTGTCTTTTTTTTTTTAAATTTAAACTCTTACAGGCTTAGGAAGAAGGCTGTTAATGGTTTCTATCCCTAATTTCTCTATGGCCTTTTTTTTTATGGTATACACTCTCTGCAGAAGAAAAATTGAAAAAAAGCAACTCCAAAAACCAAACAAAAAGCAGACAACAAAAAAACCCCTGTAGAAATGAAGTACTTGCTGGTGCATATGTTGTTTGTAGTCTGATTTGAGTGCTGCAAGTTTTTCTGAGTCTTCAGATGCCTATTAAGATCATATGTAATAGAAAGGAAAAGGCTGTACTGAAGCTGTTTTAGTTTTCCTTCATGTGTGAAAAATGGAAAATGGACAGCAGGGCACAATGCTAAAATTAGGAAATAATGGAAAAAGGATTTCAGTGTTAGTATAAAAGAAGGAAGTACCAAAATGAAGCAGTTTTGTTGCTGTGTAACAGGAGTCAATGCTGACCTGCAAGAAAGGTGTGAGGATCTAAGGACCTCAGAATCCTGACTTGCCTTTGTAGTAAAGTTGAGTGATAATGAATGTGGTTTGTGTCCCCACTGCTTGCAAATTTGTTACCTTCCACTCCTTACACATCGGGTTTTTGTTTTTTGGTTTTTTTTACTGCAAGCCACTTCTCTGTTCTGCTTGCCTTGTGTTCAGGCTCTGCCCCAGGTGGCTGATGTTTCTCTGTAGAAAAGCTTAAGCTGCGCTTCTTATTTAATCTTTGCAAATGTGTAACACGAATCTATGAAGTTTTCTGTTTTAAAATACCAGCATCCCTTGAAGGTTTTCATAAGTATAGCTGGAGTACATTTGAAATCTTGTACCAGGATCAATTACCTCTTTGTCTATTTAATAGTAACTTTCTTTAAATAATATGATGTGACATCTTTATTATCCTTTAGTGATGAGGACAGTGAACACAATAATAATTTTAAGCCTCAGTAGGTTAATGGAGTTAGGCTTGTCACCATACATTATAAAAGCAATCAAAAGTGTTTTTAATGAGCTTCAGTTGAGTGTGAATCCCAGCTTTATACAGCTCAAACTAGAATGACCCTCAGAACATGTCTTACTGTTTTGGAAACTCAGTAGAGGAGGAATTTTCATCTTCTGTCACCAAACACAGGCAGTTTGACTATACCTCTGAGTACTGCTTGTGTAGAGCAAAGAGAAATTAAATAGAGTGATATTTGAGGCCATATTTGACTTGGCCACCTTTTTTCTTGTCTCTGTGTTTGTCATGACTTAAAACTATGGCTAAAAGGAAATAAATAGAGTAAATCAAGGATTTTTTTGTTTTGCCAGGAGTCAGATTCTGTGTGGTCAACTCAGGCCAAAGAGAATCTATAAACACTGTTAAACAGTAGTGACAATAGACCCTTTCCTTCAATATTTATAATACACCTAGAAAAATTCTGTTATTTTAAGTCATGAAAATCTCCTGACTGGGCCTGTTAAATTTGGTTGCTTTATACCAAGTCCCACTTTGCTCTCTTAGGATATTTGTAAGTGATCCTGGAGGAATGGCACACTCAGTACTTAATGTATTATGTCTGCATTGCAGCTATTGGAGTGCAGGTGGATATAACACTGCTGAGGTTGGTAGGAGAAATACATAATCCTGTAGTGCCTGGGTATCTACAGATTCCAAAGTTTTAATCTGGTGGCTTTCTGAAGATAAAGGATTTGGACCTATTTACAGCCAAAGCTGGGCTCATGCTCAAACACACTACACCCTTTTCCCTGCTTCAGGATGATGCATCTTTCCTAAACTTTGTTACTGGTCTTGGTGATGTCTATACCTTGCCAATTTGCCTTTCTCTGTGAGGTCTTATAATGATCCAACTTATTTTTTCCAATCCATCTAACCTAAAATATAATATTACTCCATCTGTGGAGAGGGAGGAGAGAAAGAGCTTACTGCTTACTGAAATAACTTATCTAGTGACAAGCAATGAAATTTAGGGAAACAGGTCATCATTGGGTAGATATTCTTTGATGCTGCTTGCCATTGCTCTTAAGGCATTAATCCTGCCTGTTTGTCCTGTGTGTGTTGTCTCTGAAGAAGTTTCTGACTAATTTAATGTGTTTGATTCTAGATTTGTAATTATAGCATTGCAGTTGCATGTAGATGTGGAGATGGTTGAATTGTTATTCTTCTGTAATTGGGGTGGTAAAGTCCCTTCCTTTCAAAGTCCTTTTCTGAGATAGTCATAATTTTATGAATAACTAATTTGTCTTGAAAACTTGTATTGCTTTTGTTTCACAAAATGAGATTTTAAAAATGAATTATGTCAAAGTCTTTAGGCTATTTGGGATATCATGACTCTGAAAACTAGTGTACTGGGAAAATTATTCAAAAACTCTATTTATACTTCACTAAGATTATCACCTTTGTAACAGTTCAAATTTTACATGTATATAGTAGATTTATTTTGATGCTCAAATTTCATGTGCCTGGTGCAGAGGATAACGTATGGATTTAAACTCAGGTTTGGACCATGAGCTCTGGAGCTCAGCAGATTTGAAATGACTTGAAGTTGCAAGTTAGAAGATACGGCTTTTCTGCATATTTAATTTCTAATTCAGTTGGGTGAACATATTAGCTTGTCAATCAGTCCCTGAAAATTTTTCAGATCTCACTGTTTACAGTGTTATTCTCTGTTCTGCAGATGCCGATGATCTGTTATCCACATTCCTGCTAACAGCCTTCTCTGTTCCATGATTTTTTCTTCCCTTTCTCAAATGTCAACTACTCGTTCTCTCAAATTTTCCAGTTAATTAACTTAATTAGGTTAAATCATGGTCTTGGAGGCAGTGGTACTGAGGAACCTTTTCTTGGCAGTTCTTTTTCTCTTGAGCAGTTCCTGTGCTTGTTCTTCCTGCTTCCCACCACTTGTTTTCCCTGATGTAGCACATTGTAACCAGATTCATGCAAATCAAAGAATCTCTCCTGCCTTTTTAAAACACCAAGAAATTAATTCACTGTTCAGCTTCATGGAGCACCTCCACAAATGGTTAATTTGGCACAACTGAAGGTGGCAGCAAGTGGGTGGTTGGGCAGAAGCTCAAGGCTAGCAGGGATGGGGGAAAGGAAAGACCTGAGCTACCCCTGCTGCTAAAGGGGAGAAGTCCTTAAGACCTATTTTTGTCAGAAGTTCGGAAGGGAGGCATCCCAGAGCTTGGTGCTTTTTCACATGTTTTCAGATGGTTTGATGCTAAACACTCTGCTCCCTCCCATCAACCAACCTGCAAATAAGCAAACAAACCCCCCCCCCCAAGAAGAACCAAATTTTACTTTACAGAGCTTGCAGAACTTCACTTTTTTCAGCACCATGTTCTAGTCCGAGTGGAACTGCCTTAAATATCCTCATGGATTTGTACTTTGACTTCCTTGCAGTTATGCCATACACTCACCTGAATTTCCATCAGTACCTCTGTTGATTTAAGCTTTCCCCTTCTCTGTGCTGATGGCACTGAGGAATCGTCATGGTCCTTGATGATGCCTTGTTCATGTGGTAGCACAGTGAACATGGGCAGGTTAATTTCTTTAATGCATGGCACAATTTAAGGGGATCATAAGAAGGTAGAAAGGCACTACTCAAATTTGCACTGCCACTGGAAGAGGTGCTCTTAGAACTACAGCTGTAGGTATTTCTTGCTTGGTGTATTTGGCCTCTTCAGGAATTCTTTCAGTTGTTTTCAATGAATAGCTCTATAGAATGCTCAACATAAAATAACAAAATTGAACACTTTTGACAGGTGAAGTTTGGAAGTTTGACTTTCCATTGGAGTGGATCTCCCTTTTAATGTTCTAAACATGCTGTTTGGGAGTATGGGTAGGTCCATGTTTTGAGGCTGAGTCTCCCTTGCTCCTTTCTTGAATAATACCCCTGGCATGTGTTGCTCCAGGCAATACTCTGGTGTGTGCCTAAGTGTAGCAACAGCTTTTTGAGTCTTAGTTTTTTTTTAGAGGCTTTGTTTTGGTGTGTAGGCTATCCTGATGAGGGTTGATGAAAAGCATTCGTCCTTGAAAGTAGCTGTGGGAAATTTTAAGGAAATCAATGGGAGTTGTCACCAACAAAAAGGGCACAGGTAACATAGCCAGCCAGTTTATTTGAGGGTTTGTTCTATGGTGCCATGTCTTCCTGTAAAGCACTGCACTGATGCAAGTTAAAATGAAGCAAAAGAGAGCAAATAACTGTTTTGGTATGAAAGAGGTGGAAAAAACGTTATGTCTACATTTCTCATTCCAAGTGCTGGCTTCAGCAAGTATATTCCAATCTCTTTAAATCCCTACAATATGAGTGAGATTGAAGTTAAAAACCATATTGCTTAACAAGATTACAATAGTATTTACCCTCATCACCTGGGCCCTGTCAATGTGACTGGGTCACCAAGTCACCAGTGTGTTTGATTATACTGCACTGAGACTAATTACACTGTGTTAGGGCAGTTGGAAGCCATAAAAAGGACCTGCTTTTAATGGTAGTTGTGCTTTGTGACTTTCTGGATGAGCACTGGTTGAGTACAATATCTGCTTGTCTGCAGATGAAAAACCACAAATCTTTATTTGTGTTTTATGTTTTTTAATTGCGGTGAGAGAGCATTGGGTCTTTTTTTCTTCCCCCCCTTCACTTCTCTAATGTGAACTTTGAAGTTACTCTAGTTGTGCATAAAAACAAACATGGGGTTCTGGAGAGCAATTTAGAAATCTAAATATTTCTTCTGCTTGCTTTCAAATTCTTAAGCCTTTGTTTACTTTATCCATGGCCATCATATACGTTTTTGTCTGAAATAATGTCTTTGTCACATAATTGCTCTTTAAAAACAAGGTGAAATATGGATGAGTTATTGGGAAATTTTCTTTGTAATTCCTCTCCTCCTTTGCCACATGGTTAATAACCTTTTATGCATAACTGTGGCTTTGGCATAATTGAAAGATTTCTCTGATGTCCTTGAACTCACACCCATTTTCTCCAAGGCTGAATTCAATTTGTGTTTTGTAATTTGGGCATTCTTTGAGAGACAAAATATTAAAGGACTTGAACCACTATAGTACATTAGATTTAGGGATGAGAGGTTAGACCCTGTTCCCTCCAGCTGCCTGTCCCTGTGTCCTGTCAGCTGGAGCTACAGCCAGCACACAGCTGGCAGCACAAACCATGTCTGCAGGCAGAGCCTCCCTCACTCCGGTGCTTTCCTGGCAGTGTGTGACCATGCCAGGCTCTGACTGGCAGAGCATCTGCTGGGGTGGGACACGCAGACAGTAATATCTGTAACTACCTCAGTATCACTTGGTTTTCTCTTTGGAGGTCCTGGTTTTGTTTGCTTTAACTTTGCCTCTTTTAGTCTGCCCTTGAAAATAAGATGCAGCAAAGTGAGTAACAGAGAGAAGAAACTTTGATATCCATATTTTTACATGAAGAAATAGTGTCCAGTATTTCTAATTAAATATTTTAGTAATAATTCTAGTGCCCTAGAATTTTTATTAAGTGAAGAATTTAGTGTATATTTCATTGCATATGATTTTTTCTTTATCAAAGACAGCAATGATTAAACACTGCTTTATAAAAAATGTTTTTATTTTCCTATTCATGTAAAGATTTATATAAACTAATTTTTATCCATGTCATCTTGTGAATATCATACTTTATTTTCATTGGATGTATTTTGAAAGGTTTTTCAGCCTTAGGATAATCTCTGGAGTCTTTTGTTCTTGAAGCATTATTCTTTCTCATCTATATCTTTGCTTTATATGCACTGACATCCTAATCCTGCCAGATCAGAGATTTGTAATCTTGTTCTTGTGGAGCATTTAAGTACTAATGGCTTTATAGCAGCAGAACTAAAGAGCTGGCACCTTTTAGTATAGACCTGCAGAACAAGGACTTCTGATTTGTACAGAGCTGAGCAAGGGATATGCAAGAGTAATGCTGGTTTATAACTATGGCAACAAGCAATGGGTTGGTCCTTAAAAGTCGCATAGTTTGCCCTGTTATGTGCTATCATGCTTACACTGGCAAATCTTCCCTCAGCAAAGCTCAAGACTGCTCACCCCAACTGAACTTTTGTTTCTCTCCTCCTTTCCCATCTCTGTTATCTCACAGGCAGTTGGCTACAGGCTGGAGACTCATCCATGCACTCTCTTTATGGGCGACGGTGTAAAATCTGGGCTTTAGTACGCTTTAATTCAGAAGCCTGGGTGAGTTTTATCACATGTTAATCACTCCAGCCATATCTATATTCAATGAATTTTGAGGTTTTGGTGCAGGATTGTCCAACCTTGATCTCACAGTGTAATTGAATTTTGTCTGTATTACTAGTGTATCTCAAGATAGTTCTTCTAGGAACTATCCCAAAATTAGCCTACTTGCTTTCTTTATTTTATATTTCCCTTTTCCTTTTCTTTTTCCACTCTCTTTATATGCATCCTGCATGCATGCTTGTATGAGCAGGGACTGATACCACTAAGCGGTGTATAAGGTGGTATTACACCTTTATTAGATTAATGTATATCACCAGAGGTTTTAAGAAGTTCATTGAATCCATTTGAAAAGGAGATGACTTATATGTATAACTAACAGAGGGCAGAGTCTTCAAGTATATTTTTATTACAGATTTTCACATCTTGTCTAATTATATATATTACACTTAGCATGAATAGTTCATTCTAAATCATCACAGACAAATGTGTGTGTGAATATTATATGACATATGATTGTTTCTTTTGCTTCTGGACTCTGAGATGAGAATTAGAAATGTTTCTTCATATGGCTAATCGCCTAAATCCACAGGATCTAATTTATGTGGCTGAGTATGGATTCAGCAGTCTAGTTTTAAGCATCTGTTTTTGGCTGTACTGATCTTTAGCATTCTTTTCTTATTTTAATGAGGAATTTAACCTTTTAGTTGCTACTTCTTTTCAACTGGGCTCATTTCAAAAGGAAACGGTTGCACACTGTTTCATGCAAACAGTTCTTTTTCTTCATATTCTCCCTGACACCAAAATAATGACACATGAATGTGTGCCATTCTTTTTTGGTCACAGGACCAGATAAAAAGTAGTCAAAATCTATGTTAATGTTTTTTTGTTCAGCTTTAAGTAGTTTTCCACTGTCCTTTTCACACAGCGGAATAAACCAGACCCGTCTGACGCAGAGCCAAGGATAACAGTAATGCCTCCTCTGTCTTCTCCATTCTCCTCCCTCTCTCACAGAAATAAGAACAATATATTTCTCTATTATTTGGTAAGCCCAAACAAGTTAAGGCCCTGCATCAAATATTTTTTGAGCCTTTTAACATTTCTGAAGTATGATAACGTATTTAGTGTTGATAATGTGACAAATAGTTTACTTATGTCATGCTTGTAAAAGTTTCCGTTGCCTTTATTGGGGTTGGAAACACTGCCAGAATGCCTGAGTAATCACTAGAACAGCTATTGGGCTGCAGATGAAGTCAATATTTGCTTGTGCTTCAAGTTGTGGTTATGTTTGTGTGGGAGCTTAAAACAGTGTCAATAAATGATATGAAGCCATCTTTATGTGGAACACAATAGTAACTAAGGCAGTGTTCACTGTATTGTAATCGTACACAAGAAATATGCTCCTTACTCACTTTCTTCTGAAACATGACACTTTAAATGTGAATTTACATGATTTTCACTTTAATAGTGAAGTCTCAAGGGTTTAAAGAGTAAAAAAACCTTAAACTAAAACTTACTATTCCAGTTTAACAAATCTGGCCAGAAAAACCTTTTTGTTGATGTTCCGGATTACTTTTTAAATTGTTTTCTCTTCACATTAGAAGCCCAAATAAAAATACATGCTGGGGTGCAACAAAGGAAAAAATTTTGAGGTGTATCTGAATTCTAGCTTTTGGTCTAGATTTCGCTTTTGGAGAGGATATTAGGGATGAGGGGACTGGAAGGGTCATATATTCAGTGCTCATTCCTGCTGCTGGCAAGAGGAACAAAGCAGGACTTCTTGATATTTTAATTGTACATTGAAGTAAGAAGGTGGAGTGGAATAGGGAGGGAAGAGACTCTGATAGCATATACTGCAACACAAATTTGCATACGTATGCGATCTCTGGGGTATGAACAGCAGCTTTCACAGCCATCTGTTCTTTTGTTGGGGCTGCAGCAACTTGCATCAGTTTCAAATATTCACTGATGTGGGCTAAACATGTTTAATAAACCCCTGCTGAAACCATAGGTTATGGGAAGTCAATCCCGTATTGTTCCTAGACAAATCTGGATGATTATTGTGGTGTACATCCAGTCAGCAGGCTTTTGTCCAAGCTTTTTTATGGGGAAGATTGTGGCTGTTTTGACATGTTTATCTGCTTGTATTGGCATATTTGGAGATCAGGGAGTTTTGTTGCAGGGAGAAGGAGGAGTTCTGCTGTAGCTGGGGTCAAGAGCTCTGCTCTTTTAAGTGGGCAAAATCTAGGGAGGGAACAGAGGTTAACAATGTGATGTGATATTTCTTTAAAAAAGAAAAATGGGTTTGAGAAGGATACAATCAAAATATCTCTCAAACTCAACCTCTGAAACTCTGGTGGTGTCCGAGAGCTGACTTGGACTGTCCAGTCTTTAGACTAGGAGTTTGTAATTGTCTCTTATATGCCAGCCAGCCCCTATGGCAAGAGGGTTATGATGCAGATATCTGGATCTAAAGCACTCTGCATCCCTTCAGATAAAATCCATCTCTGTTGTTGTTCCTATAAATTAATATTAGGAAAGGATTTAGCCCAGATCCTCTCTTATTGAATTTTACCAAGTCCCTCAAGCAAAACATTCAAAACAAAAAAGATTGTTAGAATGCTTGAAGGTGACTTGCATTGGCTATTGATTATTCTCTGTGATATGGCAAAGGATGGGCCCCTTGGCTTCATTATAATTATGCCTTTTTTACTTTTGCTTGTCTCTGTTGTGTGTTGTCACCACCCCTCTTTCAGATTCCTGTCACATTTCTCATTCTGGAAATATAAAATATTCAGGCAGAAAACCTAAATTGAATGTTACTTTCTGGGGGAATACTGGCTGGAACATATTTTGTCTTCAGACTCTTACTTTGCGCTAACATAGGAATGGGAAGATAATAGTTTTATATTTAGTTGGTGTTAGCTTTCTCGCAATTTCTGATTTTCAGTAGTTACCTCAGATTTCAGAGTATCTATCTGTAACTGTGAATGTGTTGTCAGAAGTTGCTAAGAATTATGTGTAAGTGTGAAAACTTAAGTATCAATATTTTTAATCAAACTCATTCTTAAATTATCATAGGTTGTAAATAGGTATCTAGTTTGCCATTGCAATTTTTCCAGTGATGTCCATGTTGGAGAGAACTATGACCACTCTATGACCCAGTGACCAAGATTTGGCTCCAGGAGGTGTTTCAGTGTCTAAAATACAGCAAAAAGACTGAGTTGCAGAACTCAAGCAAGGAAATAATTCTTCAGAGCTGAAAAATGTCAGGCTTATATTTTTTCCTAAGCTTATATTTATAAATTTCTGAGTGCAACGTTGTCTTTTGAACCTCCTACCATAATTTTCTTATAGGTGTTTAATCTAAGGAATGTGAAGTATTACTCCATGACTAGTGGTTCATTTAAGAAAGCTCTGAAGAGGGTGTAAATGCAGTTGCCTTACTTGCAGACATATAAGCAATATATGGCATCTTAAAACACAGGAAGCTCCTTATCAAAATAAATGGCATGGTGACTATTTGTTTCATACTAAAATCAACATCTATGAAAGGACTAATAAATTCATGACTAAATGAGAATCTTTCAATCATGCACAATCAAGCTTTATGTAGCTGCTGAAAATGCACATGGTAAATTCAAACTATTTTGACTATTTGTGCTCTGCAGGATTGTTATCATATAAGAATTAAGACTTTGTCAATCCAGTTAAAAGAAAATTAATTTTTCCTAACCGTGCAATTATGAAGATGATAGTTTGATATAGTTTGGAGGAAAGTGTAACTGATGATTGCTTTTGATGAGAGTGACTTTATCTCTGTGTCCCTTTTTTCAGTGGATCCACCAGTGTAGAAGGCAGTTTCTGGAATTAAGTATCAAAGTTCAGCAATTTGAAGTTGCTTAATTAATGCAGGCTATCATAAGTCAGTCATCCGGTAGCTGTATGAGCATAACCAGTGTGATGAAGATTTTCAGACAGTGTTTTGAAAGATATTTTTGATTTACAATTGGTTGCCAAAGGTTTTTGTATTCTTGCTGTCCCCATGCAGCTGATCAGACCTCAGTGGAGTTTTGTGCTGTGTAACTCTTAGAAAATCAATCAAAAACTAAATAAAGGGACTTGTTGCATTGGTAACTCATTCCATTTAGTGAGGGGTTAAAAAGGAGAGCTGGTGCTCTTGAACACCAGCCTGCAGTAGCTGGAAGAAACAGGCAAACCCAAAGATGTTTGAGTAGTCTTTGAAAGGGATTTGGAAGAGTAAGTGTTTGCAATAAATATTTTGGTTTAAACCTAGATAGCATCTAGTTACATAGAAAAATTAAATGTGTGTGGCTGATTTGTATTTAATCATGAAGCAAGCCAAAGTCACACCGATGAACAAGCAGTTGTGCATGCACAATTTAAGCCTGTAGGTAATGAGAACTGGAGATTTTAGGTTCTGGGATTAATCTGATTTTGTGTTCTAATTTGCATATTAATGAACTGGCACAATCATTTACATATATGACATGATCTCTAACATCAGGTCTTAGCCTAACAACATATTTCCTCAGCAAGGAGCCAAATGACTGTGCTTTAATCTTGCAAATGCTGGAAGCCAATGCACTAGAATTAGATAAAATCTCTGTACTGTGAGTAACTGGAGGAAAGTGACCCTGCCACCTTTCCGTCTGTAAAAGCTGTTTGTAATTTCTTGGAATGACTCCCTTCCCACAGAGATCATATTTGGAGATAATATTGAAGATTAGCACTCCTACGTGTCTTAGGTCAATGCTCTTTTGTAGCTGGATGTCCTTCTGTGTTCTCTGTAGTTCAAATCCTGGAGCAAATTGGACCAATAACTTTGTTCAGCAGCCCTCTAGAAAGGCTTGTCTTTAGCTTCCTTTGGGAAGAGGCTGATTCACTCCCAAGAGCTGTCATGTTAGGGTGCTTCCTTTAAAGTGGTGACAAATCCCCCCTTCTATCCACCCCCAGATTCACAAGCCTGGGTTCCAGAGGCCTGTGTGTGCAGGCTGTGCCTGGGACTGGCAGGAGGAGGGCTGGGAGCAGGAATGAAGGGCTGCCCAGAGATGGGATGTGGTGAGGGACAAAATCTGGATAGTAACGGTGGGGACTGTGTGCTGTGAGGGGCCCTGTGTCTGGAGCAACTGGGAGACACAGTCCCACCAGTAGACTTGTAGACTTTTTTGTGGGATTCATGGTTCGGGAATACCGAAGAAGTGGCTGTGCCTCTATTTTTGAATTATCTCCTTTTCCCAAAATACTGTCCTTGTTTTTATTTGTCACAATAAAATTTCCTTACTTTTCACAGTCTATTATAACTAAAGAAATTCAGTCCTACTTTGGTCCATCTCCATGTACTGCTTTCCCTGGATTCCTACTGTTTGTTCTTCCCAATTGTTCTTGTTGGTGTTTGGCTGCAGTCTTTAGTCTGGGTTTGTATTGAAAAAGTGAAGCCCAGCTTCTGCCCCAGTAGGTTTTCAGAGATGAACGCACCACAGACTTTTCAGGACTCAGAAAAGACTATGTGTAGAACTACAAAATGTCACTAGAATAGAATTATTCTGATTAACTCAGGACTTTTTCTTGCATTTTTATACTGTTTTGAAGGGCCTGAGATAAAAAACCAGGCAGTGGCTGCTACTCTGCATCTAGAAAAACAAGTAGGAGGAGGAAGTGGAAAGGAGAAGCACATTCAAGCCTTTGCTTTAAATGGTGAAAAGTTTAGATGGAAATAAAGGATGTTTCTTGGTACCTTACCTGACCCAGGAAGAAATGAGACTCAAAAAACTGATATACAAAATGTAATGAATATGACTGACATGAATACTTGTATTGTTTGGCTGGTGTGCTGCAGAAGGGTGTTTTTAATTTTTTTTTTTGTTTGTCTATTTGTTTTATTTTTGTTCATTGTGTCAACGAAGTCTGGAATGTTAATGTTTTCTGTGAGATAATGAACAGCTGCTTAAGGCTTATTTTCTTGCTTTTCTAGTGAGATTATTGTTTTGTTAGATCTTTTAGTCCCTGTAGAGTTGACAAGAGGTGAAGTTTCATTGTTACAGTTTGTTTAGGAGCTCTAAACATGACCTAGGATTCTACTTAGGTATAATAAGTATGGAACAAAAGCACAGATGCTACATCCCCTCCTGCTCACCTCCAAATGTTCTGCATGTAAATAATACCTCCCTTCCCCCCTTCCCAAAACAGGAACTCTGGTTTTAGTTCTAGTATTTTCTGGTTAGGATTCGTTGCTACAGCTCTTTTCTGCACAGGAATGTTTACAGACCGTCCTGACACGACTCTCGGTAACGGAAGTTGCTGCTTCTGCTTTGGGTAGTATTCAGCTGATTTAGTTAAGTACTTAGCTAATACTGTCCAACAGATCAAACCCAAGCAGTAAGGTCTGGTTTTGTGGTTTTTTTTTTTTCTGTTCTGTTTTGGGTTTTTCTCCCACTCCCTTCATTCCCTCTCTTAGAAAGTGCTACCCAGCTCCTGGCTTTACTCAGCTTCACTGACAGCAGTGGAGCAATGAAGCCTTTTCAGAGCCAGCAGAACAATGGGTTGTAGTCAGATACTTCTCACTGGAGTTTTATTTGCTGTAACAAATATATTTGGGTCCCCTCATCAAAAGTTCAGGCTTTTATTTATTGGCAACGTAATCCTAATCACCAGGACAAAAGAACCCTCCGCATGCTGGAGGACTGAGCCTAAACTTGGTATCTTTTGACCAGAAGAATGTCATTTAAATTGCTGCATGTTTGAGGATTCTGGCACATCCTAATGTCTCATGTTTGTTTTAATATCTTAATGAACCCCAACAACATAAAATAATCTCAATTAGTAGCTAATAGGAAATAAATCTTTATTGTTGTCAGACAAATGTATTCCAAGAGAAACACAAATATTCTTCCTAGCCTACTGAGACATTTGATAATAAAATGTTTCCTCAGTATTTCCCTTTGCATTAGCCTGTATTTAACTGTCTGATCTGTTGAGGATCCAGCCAGAATGGGGGAAAACAGAAATGCATGACACTTAGGGTATTATATTTTCTTCATTTTCTAAGGTGCTGAACTGTCTTTCAGTAGAATTTGTAATAATGTTCCACCAGTCCAGCCTTTTTTTGTAAACTATTGAAAGCTTATGAGTGGCTTCATGCCTATTTCCCATGGCAGAAAACTGTGTTAAAATTAATGCTCACATTACACTTCAGAAGAAGATTGATACAATTTTTTTTAAGATAGGATATTCTGTTTAGATCCACATAACAACACTTGTCATTTAAGTAATGGGCTTGCCTGGTACCTCATTAAACACCTTTTATACTGAAAGATGGCAGAAAATGGCAGCATAAGAAATAACATAGGCATGACTAAATAAGACCATTTTCTAGAATGCTTGAAAATTGGACTAAATGCACTGTCTATGAAGGACAGATACCAAGTCTTGTTGCAATGGGCTATGTCAGAAATAGGCTGACTGATGGGACCTGAACTGCCAGATGTACTGAAAGATATAATATACTTATTGTTTAATCATGTGGATAGAGCAGAAGATGGAAACATTGAGAATAAGAAGATTACAGTAAGAGCTACTGCTTAATCTGAGCAATAGCCTCTGAGGCTTCTTAATCTACTAGGGGAATTGTATAGATGCAGTAAGTCTGACAAGACAAATAAAAGAATAAAGAATCTTGTAAGTAAGTGAAATTATAGATTTTAATTTCTGTTATTCTTCAAGGGATTGAGGAAAGGGAAATAAAAAGAAGCATGAGAAAAAATGTGCTCTATATTACTGCTGTTCATGTTGTAGGAAACATGAGTGAGTCTATGATGTGCCATTTTTTGCTTTTGGAAGCATATGAATTTCAGGCTTGGAATCCCCAGCTTTGACTGAGGAGCCAAGAGGACTGTGCTGCTGATTTACATAGTTTGTGGTGAAATATTGCCGTGGTGAAATATTGCCATGGTGTCAGGAAGCCTCAGCTAGGTCTGAGGAAAATGTGGTGAATACCTGTCCCTGTCCCACAGGGCCTGGGGTTTAAAAGTTTGCAAGAAATTAAAGGATGTAAAGACCTGCTTGAGGGGCGTATGGCTGCTGCCCCTAATGTATGTTGTGTAGGCAGGACTGAAGTAGCTCAGTTTTAACCAAGGCGGGTGATGTGGGGTGGGTGGGAGTGGAATGAGGAAAAAACCAGTAGGTCTTAACATGCTGATCCTAATAATGTTAAAAACGTAAACACACTTAAAAAAGCCATGTTTTTCAATGAGCATGCTTGTGTGGGAATATATCAATATTATACTTGTGGCCACAGAAACCAGGACAAATAAATGCAACTAAATGTCAGTAATCTACTAGTAGGTACAGGGACCTCAGATAAAGCTTTCCCTTATGTACTGCAAGAATACACTGCTTATTGTAATGTGTTCGGAAAATCATAAATTAGTGTAATTTTTACAAGCTAGAGAATCATATAAGCTATTTATAATTATTAACATAAATCAGTAATGTTGGAATCTGTGTAAAGAGTGCTTTTCTTGACTCATCTGTCATTCAGTTGTAGAATAGCATGTTTACTTAAACAATTCCAGCAACTTTTAAATGTTCTAGGAAACATCTAAATTACATCAGAAGGAAAGGAATTTTAGGAAATTTAATTAGATACCAAAGCATGCAGGTGCTTGTAATTTAATTGCTGAAAAAGGAGGGATTGCTAAACATTAATAGTTTTATTTTTATTCATCAGCTTTTGCTTAATGCACGGTGGTTCCATGAATGCTATGTAGCAGAGTTTTTAGCAGAAATGTTAATGAACAATGCAATAGACAGTTAAAAATTACAAAGGCTTTTAAATCTTCTAAAGTCTATGGTATGTATATGATGCAATAATTTAAATTCTTCTTCATATTATGATGATGATGATCCTGGAAAGATTTCTATTCCATCCAAGTTCAGAAAATCTTGTGCCTTAAATGAATTCCTGCAGTGTTGAAGACTTGTAGGTCATAAGCATTCAAACAATATAAGCCTAAAAAAAAAAATCACTTCTACTATGCTTTCCTTGACACGTTTTAAAACTTTCAGCTTCAACTTCTTTTGCTTTTAATTCCTCTCAGTCCTATGCTCTTCTTATCCCTTCGTCTTCCTCTCATCTCTCTCTCACCGCGGGTCTGTGCATTTTTCTGAGTTCCTGACTACAAAAGCCTGGCTTGAGTTGCCTCTGGAGGAAGTGGTGAAAGGAAGCATGACTGTACTATCATGGGGAACCACAGAAACTTAGGATCCTTCTGTGGCTGCTGAAAGTGATGGCCAGAAATCATCTTTGTAATTACAGTAAACATTCATAGGATTTAGCAATTGAAGATAATTGTTCTCTCTCCTAGATGTCTTTGCTTGTAAAGCGAGGACTTAAGAGTTCTTGCATTAAGTCTATCACTTTCCAGGCCGTAGCCACTTCCCTATCAAGAATAACTTCAGGACTCATTCTTTAAGGTCTAAAAAATGAATCTAAAATAGGTTTAATTAAAGCTTGTAGAACTAATGATTTCATCTCCCCTTTCCTTTCTATCTATTATCACAAATAGTGGGGAAATATCTTCCCCGGGAGGGGTAACACCAGTTTGTTGGTTCACTTACTGCCATTCTGACTTGCCTGAGTTCAGTGCTTTCAGTACAGATCCATTGTCACTGCCAGGGAGTGCCCTGCAGAAAGCAGCAGAACAGGAATATTGTTGTATTTCACAGTTAAATGTAGTAGGACTCCATTCATCCTGAGAGAAATTGTTCTGATTGTGGTATTTGGACAGTCATTTTAGAACATGAAAGTGTTTCTGTGTTGAAAGATGAGAGGAAGAGTATATTAATGAAAAGACGGTTCAAGGTTAGTTCACTTCCCAAGCATTTTGTGACTGAATGATTACTGAAAAATATTGTTAAAAGCCTTCAAAGCCACTCATCTCACTGCAGTTGGTGCCACTGGAGCTGGTGTGTCTGAGTGGCTCTGTGGGTGTTTGTGCTTGGCCAGCTTTGCAAACACAGTTCCTGTAAAAACCCACCTATTTTCTGTAAGTGCCATTTTGATATCCAAGAGTTTCACACTAATACTGATCCCTCTATTATTACTTTTTTTTGGTAAAAACTAACTATATGAAAATATCAGAGAAAAGGTTTTCAGTTTCAAAACTGTGGTACAGAGGAAAAAAATTATTTATTTTCATACTATTTTTCTTTTAATTTGGTTATGCCTCTTTAAAATTAGAACTATAATAAAGAATGAACTAATAAGGAATGATTAAATATTAGGTACCTATAATCATAAACTGCTTTTCTATCTGTATTAAGCTTATTGCAACAAAACACACAAAATATTTTTATTTCAGGACAAATGAGATGAAGGAAAAATAGATAATGTGTAAAAAAAGTTACTCAATTATCTGGATACAAGATCCTGAATAATTACTATGCAAGCACCAACACAATCATTCATTCTCTGATTGTTTTGGTTTGTCAGTTCTTGGTCTTTATATAAGTAATTCAGAAAAATATAGCATCCACAGGATTATAATATTCAAAACAGGCTTTGAACCTCTGATCGTGCAGGCTTTTAAATGTTTATCTCCAAATAATGGGAGTAATCAACACAGTACAGACAACTCTTTGGCCTATAGTATGAGCAGAGTCAAGTTTTCTCTGGTTGTTAGTATCATTACTTAAATCAGATATGAATAATCATGTGCTTAAGACTTATGTTAGCAGGGGCAAAATGAAGCCAGATGATTTAAACTGGGTTTTTGTGTGTTGATAGGCATTGTGATTATGAACAAAATTCTCAATAAACTTATATATAAAAATCTTGCTTACAAATAAATGTATATAAAATTATTTTATTTCTGTATGTTGTTATTTTCAAAAGAGATGCAGATAGAGGATCTGGAGAGGCAGATGTCATTCCTGAGACATTGATACACTTTTGCAAGTTAATTCTGTGAACATTTTGTAGAGCTGGGCATGGTAAGGTTTCATTGTAAAGAATCTTTTCCTACCCTTACCTTAAGGCTCTTAGCGTACTGTGATACAGAAATGGGAAACCTTTGGTTTGCTTCAATTTGTTACTGAATTCATATAAGAAATTCCCAAAACAATGAACAAGGAATAAGTGCTTGCCAGTTTTTATTCTGATGTGGTGATCTTTGAATTCCTGTCTAAATACTGATGCAATGGAGAGTCATGTCCATCAGCTGTGCAAGAAATTTACAGTTATAAAGTGCACCTGTTGTACTCTTTCTGTTCCCTCTGCCTTTGTGGGAAAAAGTTGTTGATCTGTGGCTGTTTTCATGGAACACTGTACAGCTGGGAAGATCAATCTTTCTTGCCAACTATTTAATTTCTATCTTTTTGTGCTGCATAGAGTTGAAGTGTTTAGTTTGATAACTCAAGTGCTTTTTTTGCTTGGTCTAATTTTACTTTTTTTTTGTCAGGGGAGCGTTGGGCTCCAACGCTTGTTGTTGGGCTTTTGTTTTGTTTGGAGGTTGTTTGTTGGCTTTGGTGATGATACTTCTGTGGAAAAGTCCAGTTCAAAACTACATATTTAAAGCCAGGAAAAATATTTTTTAAAAAGATCCTGAAATAAATATGTCATGTTATGTTTAAATGCAAATAAGTATCCATCAGTGGAATCTACAGTGTTTGCTTTGTAAACACAGAGTCAGGGTGGGTAAACTGACAAACAATTGTTTCCTTACACCACTGAGAATTATATCAGTGAAGATTCAGTTCATTTATGTCTTTGATAAAACCAATGGAATATTTCCCATGTCCCACAGCTGGTATTCTGAAGAAGGGAGATGAGGAAGACCTTATCAGCAAAGACTTGAGAAGCCATAAGCAAAATGCATGTAATCAGCTCCCAGGAACATTCCAGTCATTTAGTGCCCCTAATCAGGGTTTATGGTTCAGTGAGATCAGTGTGAAGGTTACTAAAGTCATTGTGAAATAACGAAAAGTGGGGATAGTTAAAGTAGATTTGTAGTAATTTGTGATATGTGGTTTTGCAATTAACTTGTGCTGTTTTCTATTTATGATCACAAAAAACACATTGATTCTGTAATATTGATTGGCACATAGCAAATTGAATCTATTTACCTAATCTTCTTAATAGTCTCTGCATTAGATGGGGGCAAGGCAGCTGAATATAAGAAGGTAAATCAAAGCAGCTGTCTGCTTCCATTTGTGACATATAGAATTCTAGGCTAGAAGGGGTGTTTCACTGCTGGTCAACTTATTTCATAAGGCAACCTAAAGAGACACTATGAGAGAAAAGCTCTTGTTCATCAGAAAACAGCTTTAAAATTACTGCCATAAAAAAATCCCTGAAAATCACTGGTTGGAGTAAGATGAATTAAGATTTACATCATAGTTAAGTCTCATTAAGTTTCATTATGTTTCTTATGTTCTTACTGAAGATTTATAAGAGCCATTAACTTACATGTTGCAATTCTATGAAAATGCATACTTCTGAAAAGAAAAATGGTTATTTTTCTGGTTGGCTTAATGCCAATTTATATGTGGCACATATTCAAAGCTTTTATAACTTTGTGCTCTAATCATGTCCCAGGTTCTATTCCTTACTGTACAGTTAAGCTGATAAAGTTGTTCTTGGCTAGAAAGATGTTTCTAGCCAAGATACTTTTAGCAGATTAAAATGAATAAGCAGGATGAACATCTGTTTAAGTGTACAAAGAACCCTGTATTCAGCAGGCATCTCCTGCAGCCCCCTTGGAAGATTTTTGCTCAGTGAATTTTAACAATTCTAGTTACAGATGATACCTGCTATCACCATTGTACAGTTATATATAATAAGGTCATTATCCACAGCAGTTCTACATCTAGATATGTCAGAGGAAAAGGAAAAACATATGTGGCCTTGTAATCTAATTGCTCCAAATTAGGAAAAGCAACATGAGTATTGTGGGAAATGTATCTATAAAAAGAGAAATCTATAAGATAAAAGTTTGGTAGTTATTATAGGATTGTTTGTGCCAATGATTGGAACAAAGGCAGGTCCCAAAATCACATTTGAGGTAGAGATTTTTCCCTTGAGGATGCACAAGGGCTTTCAGAATGCTGTGGGAACACAGGTGAACACTAGAATTTCAGGATTGACTTAAAGAAGATTTACTGAACTGCCTTTTTTTTTTTTTTTGGTGAAGAAAATGTTTGGTTTTTTGCTTGTAGATGCAATAACTGCAGCTCAGACTATTCATAGGTTATATAGTTTGGTTTTTTTTCCTCTCTTGTAGGAGACAGCCTGTTGCTTCCCACTTGCTAACAGGTTCTCTGAGGTTTTTTCTTCACATATAATAATTGACATAAGTGGCTTTGTTTTTCTTTTTTGTTTTTTTGTTTCCCATAATTCCTGATGAAAAACTCATGTGTTAGTTGTGTTTGGGAAATAGTAATATTTCCCAGAAAGAGAGATCTGCTTTTTCTGGAAATTACTAGGAATCGTTTGAGTGCTCATGTGCAGCAGTCTCCTGTACATCCTGTACCTGTAGTATCCCAGTTTTCAAACTTGGTCAAACGGGTTTCATCCATTATTACCAAGGACAATACAATATCTGTTTGGAAAGATCTCAGAAAATCTTCTATGATAATTAATCTCCATTTCTTCTGAAAATTATACTACCACAATCTGTTTATGTGGGCTCGAAAATCAGAAAGTTTGACAGCTAAAGCTGATCACTTCAATAAAATTTCATTTAGAAACTCAAGCTGAAAACTGGGTTCAAGGAGTGGTTCCTTAGAATTGAGACAGCTGCAATAGCAGCTTTTGGGTTGATGCTGTTTATGACTTTCATCTCAGAGCAGACATGAAAAAGATCAGGATGCTGTAAATGCTCACTAAGGGATACTTTTGAGTGTACAGCTGTACAAGAGTTGGGAACTTTAAAGCACTGACTGCATATATCTGGAGAGAAGAATGATAGAAAAAAGTGTCTTCCTGTACTGCTTTTCTTTCTTTTTCCAGCTGATCAATCTTAGAAACTTTAGGAAAGTTATTTTGAGCATGAGTGAGAGATCTATAATATCTGGGCCGAGCAGCACTGCCCTGCAGCACAAGTGACGCCTGTAGTCTGCACTGGCACATCTGGAGGAGCAGAGCAGCAGTGCAGGGATCAGTAGAAACTGGTGGCAGTACTAGGCAATGGCTTTGTGCTGACACCCACACCCCCTTGCATCTCTGCTGGCACTGTGAACCAGCCCAGCTCCAAAGTATCTTGGCTGAGTCAGTCTTCACTTTCCTAAGGTCCTGCAGCTGTATGAAAAAGACTGAGGAAAAAAGAAGTGACCAAACCTTAAATTTAGAAATGATGTATGGATGCTTTTACATAGGAAAGACTCTCTGTGTTTCTGTTGATTCTGCTTAATTCTGGGAGAGTAGGAGGTGATTCTGGAAAGTGTGAGATTTACTGTGTTAAATTCCTTCTCTGAGGCTTTCAAGAAGGGCATGCTACGTGCTTCCCCAAGCAGAAGGGAAGGGAGTGTTTTCTATGGTTTTGGAAAACATTTAAATGCACCCAACCACTTTTAATATTGAACTTTTCTATTCTGTCTGCTTGCAGTTATTGGCATAATATTCCCTGGCTGATTTGCTGCTTCTTGGAAAAGGCATGGGTCTCTTTCAAACCACCAAGAAGCACCAAGAAGCAATTACCTCTTTACCTGATTTTGTGATGCTCTCTGGTCAGAATGTAGGTGTGAGAGCAAGGAAATTGATGAGAGGGGAGCAGGGAATTTTAATGCACTCAAGCAGATGAACAGCTGTCTCTGGAAAAGCTGGCCAATGCCCCGAACCTTATGCAGTATAAAAAGAAGGTCATCCTACTCAGCAGGTTTTCCAGTTACTTAGAGAAGACCTCCTCCCTGCTCCATGCTAGTGAAAACTACCACAACGCCTGTTACTCTCTTGAGGCCGATCAGTCAGTCTACAAATTACTCACTTTTCTCTTGAAACTACTTTCAGAAATTGCTTGAGGGGGGAAGACACACTAAGAGCAGCAGTAGAAAAATATTTTTTTTTAAAAGGTGCATTTCCAAACGTAAATGAAACCATTTTGGAGAAGTCGATTAAAATTGACTTTTTCAACAAAAATGAGACCTTAACTTTAGTTAGTTTCTCTAGATTTAGGGTTCTTTCTTACTGTATAGCACACTGACATTTTATATTTATTCACTTTAAAATACATGTGCTTATACGTGTATAATTTAGACCTCACTTGTTCTGGATGGTCTAGTTGTTTTATGGTCATGGGATTAAGCAAACATTTTTCAAAAGTGTATGTAATTTATCTGTTAATAGAATGAAAATTTGTAATGTTTTGGGAATCTAGAAAAGTTTTTACTTTGGGAATTGTTTCATCTCTTGGCTACAAATGTCCTACAAGCCACATTTTAAATGCATGTTTTTTGTTTATGTGATAGAAAAAAGTGACAAAGGAGCAAGCATTTGTATAAACTGGAAAATTTTGAAATAATGCATTAAAAATACAGCTCTCTGGTCACTGCTATTCTGTTAAAGCATGATTATTCTGTATACTAATTCATTCTACATGGTGGCAAAAACCTTCACACAACTGAACAATATCTGAGCTTCTTTGCTGTGGTAAATCTGTACCTGCAGAACATCTTTATTTAAGTGGTACCCTGGCTTTGGTATGTTCCTCAAATCATAGCATACTGTAACTGCAGCTGAGGTAGACCTGATATGTGAAGTACCTGATGGCAACTTGAGAATATATTGGTAGCACACACCACTACAGATATCATGGAATAATTTGCACCATCTGGGGAGAGCTTTGCTCTTCTGGAGGTGCCTGACATGGCTGTTACTGCACAGGGTATTTATCCATTCACTGCAATGTACAAGATAATTGGAGGCAAAATTAACATGTCAGCTTGAACCAGCACAGAAAGTCTTTTTACTTCAGCAGGGTGCAGAAGTTCTCAAGTATAAATAAATACCTGCTGGTATTTAAGGTTACCAAGAGTTATACAGTTGTTGCTCCCTGAATTAATAGGCGTAATTTTGCACAATTTTCTTTGAGAGTGAAGGTATTTTAGCTTTCAGAACTTTAGTTCCTTTTGAATTTTCCTTGACCTCTTTTCTGACCTAGGAAAAAATTGCAGTTGATCTGAAAAATGCTGAAGTATTTTCTCAGAGCTTGCAAAGACATAGGTACATTCAAAAAGAGAATTATTTCCCTTTATTGTGGTGTTGTTTTTTTACACTTACCCGGAAGAACTTGGTGCAGTACATCTCTCCAAGCCCCCTCTGTGACTGACTATATGCCAATAACTCCCTGTAGCTGATTAATCTGGATAACCATTTTGTTTTTAGACTTTGCAATGTATGCAAAAAGCTGATAGGAGCACACACAGTACCCCCACACCCATGAGATAGGTGTTATCAAGAAAAACTAACAATTTTTATTTTCCTGTTGGCTGGAAACAAACATATATAAGGTGAATTGGAAGGGAGTGGTGTGGGGAAGGAGAGGGATTTTATGTGGGTTAGTTTTAGACCTAGGAATCCAGTTTCCTTACACTCTTCTGTGGATGAGGATGATGATGGCAGATACCACTTCAGGAAAACATAATCTTAATCTTAACAGAAGGATCCTACCTCTATGCACTGAGTGTGTTGAAAACATATGTCTGTTAACATCCTTGGATTAAAGTAGGGCTTTGTTAATACTGCCATGCTGCTTCTTCCATTTTAGGAAGTGTAAATAGCGCTCTATCCTGTTACAGGAGATCAAACAAATGCTTAGACATATAGATAAAATGTGTGGGGCAGCTTACCTCTTTGAATAGTCTGGGTCTCATTGTCAGGGTGTGATATAATTTGTGCAGAAAAAGAGGAAAATTTATTTCTCTTTTTTTTTTTCCTCTCTGGTGACTAGAAAATGCTGTCCTGGTGTTTTATAAACATGCTTTGTTTTCAGTGATAACTAAGTATCCAGAACCTAAATAGTCATCCAAATCCAAACCAGCATTGTATTAAATAATTTTCTCTATATGTCTGGATTAAGATTATCCTGTCTCACAGAGCTATTGCCTGTACAGAACTGCACAGTTTGTATAACTATGTACAGGATCTTCATGGGACCATAACACTGAGTATACAGTCAAAAGAAGATTTAAATTATAGCAACATTTTATTAGAACTTAAATATAGTCACTTTTTAATATACAATCATTAAAATGACTCTCATCAACTGAAATTTCAATATTCATGTAATTATTAAAACTTACTTGTCTTTATTCTCCATAAAAACTTTAAATGACACAGCACAGGCATTCTTTGGAAAGGCATGAGATAAGTTTGTGTGTTTGCTACTTACATCTCTCTTCCCCAAAGTTGCTGACCTTGATGTTTTAGACATTTTCTAAATGAGCCATACCCTTAAGCCGCAGAATATAGGCTTGTTCTTCATCAATGGGATGTCTGTTATCTATGTTGACATTGTAAATTGAACCCAGTCAAACACACAGCTGTCACTTGAACTGGTTACAGTTTATTTAAGTGTTTTAGTATACATGGGAAATAATTCCATCTGTACTACAATAGTCAACAGTGTAGCAGGGAATAACAATGTTCTAGTCAGCTTCCTGGGTTAATTATAACCTTGGCAAACATGAAACTCAAGGGAGAATGGGGGAAGGGGGATGACTGGGATCGTTAACTGGACATAAAGGTTTTTCTTCCAGAAGGTGGTTTGACACCATGTGGTTACTTCAGAGACTCTCACAGAGCCGTCAGATGGTGCAACCTTTTTGGGACAAACCCTCCTGCATTTGTGTAACTCCCTCAGCCATGTCTCCTAAGGAACCGCTGTGTTCTGAACAGGTGTCAGGAGTAGACTTGTCTTGTGCCCACAACAGGTCTCTCAACACTTAAGCACAAATGTCTCTCTACCTTGGGAAGTCTTGATCTGTATTAAGAGAACTGGAATTGAGGATTTCTAGGGCCATTTATTTGTAATATCCCACATTACATCAATATGCTCTGCTGTTATTGGTGTGACTGTCTGTCCCTCCCTGCAAGCCTGACTTCAAATATAATTCCTGTCACTTTCAGTCATCTTTTCTCACTGCCAGTAAAAGAGCCCTGGCTCTGGACATAAACATGTCCCTGTTTGAGCATTAGAAACAGTTGAACAGGCTGCCTGCTTTTGTTCAGCTAAGTGTGAGGAGCAGGGCCTTCTGTTCATATATTGCTGTGTCCTAAACATATAGGGCCAGATTTACAGTCTTTGGATAGAGCTTCTAAAGTCATAAGTCCATCAAAAACAGGAATTATGTGCAGAGTGAGCAGGTATGTGTTGTGGTGGTAACCACAGTCATCATTATCTTGTTGCTGACACTGACTGACCTATGGAAATTCACTTGCTGCAAAATAACTTGCTGTTCTGTGAATACCTTTAGTCTGTTTTCCTATATTTTTCTTGGCTTTGAGCTCCATGGTCTGTTTGACAGTGCTGTTGCACAGCATGGAAAATTTTGCCTCTTTTTTTTCCACTGGTCTACCATTGGCTGGTGGATGGGGTAGTGAAAAGGGAATACAAAAGGAAGCTTCAAGAGTCTTGTGTACAGATCATTTGGGGGAAAAAAAATCCCTTTGTGTCAAGGGCAGAGCTGTCCATATAGGGAGCAGTAAATTAATTTTATCATTAATTTGATTAGAGTAAAAATTGCAGGATTTAACCATAAGAGCTGGTTTCAGTAACTTGCAAACTAACAAAATGAAGTCATTCACCCCCTTTACTCCTGATTAACACATTATCATACACGTAGCAGCTTGTTTCTAATTCTTCAAGGATTACTCCAGTTTCTCCAGAGACTTGCTGATGAGTAACAATTAAACCAGCTTGGGCAGGTTGCAGTTTTCCTCCCACACCAATGTAGCAGCTGTGACAATAGAGTGGACTCCTGGAGCATGTAGAAGTCAGCTGTCTGCTCCACCCA
The DNA here is from genome assembly GCF_041296385.1 of Aphelocoma coerulescens. Lineage (NCBI taxonomy): Eukaryota > Metazoa > Chordata > Aves > Passeriformes > Corvidae > Aphelocoma > Aphelocoma coerulescens. The sequence goes on from NC_091023.1 coordinate 12,544,521, forward strand.
GACTGACACCTCTGGTGAGCTGGGCTGGGTCTGAGGAGCGAGGACCTCTTAAAGTTGTGACATCTCCTTCTGTCACCTCCCCCTTTCTGGAAGTTCATTGACATGAAGCTCAGCAATATCAGCTGCAAACGTGACTATGGAAACTTGGCAGGAGATAGTCCCCAACCCTGAGCTTCCATGGCGGGTTGCAAACTCCAAGAGATTTTCTGTGAGCCAACCCTGGCTGTTGCACAAGTGAATGCAGCTGTGGTTTGCCTTTGATACTAAACAAACTGAAGATGAAAAATAACATGCAGACATATTGCAGTGAAACAGAAGTCTAAACTTCTGCTATGGAAGTGTAGCAGTTATGACAGGGGAACTAAAACATGAGTTTAGAGCTCATGAAGCCAAATACTTCTCTAAGATGCTGCAGCTGTGCAGACAGTGACACATTTAAGGAGAACTTAATTCTTTCAGTGGACTTTGAAATTACTGTTAAGGCCGATTTGGGAATGAGGGAGCCCTGGGAATCCAGTTCTTGTCTCCTTACGCACAGGCTGACAACTGTTAAAGACTTTTCTCTCTTTTTGAAAACAGGTCTTAATCCACTACTAGTCTTTTTTTCCCATAAAATGAAAAACCTCTGCTTTGCAAACCATCATTAAATTGTATCTCTATTGTGTAGTCACTAGCATGTTCCCTTCTGCCTGAATGCCTCCTATAGTGGCCACAGATCTATAAAACATAAGAAATGTTCATTGTACATGCATCCATAAATTCATTACTTCCTCCTCACACACAGCTTTTATGGATATTGCATGTAACTCACTCAAGGTAGAGTCATTATCAGAGTGCATTACTCAAATGAATTCACCTTTTCTTTTAGGTCCGGGGGTCAAAAATACAGCATTTTCTGTTGAAATGTAACACACACCAGTGTTTGTGTTCTGGTTGTGGTTATCTCCCTTTGCACAGCCTGGAGTACAACATGCTAATGGTTACATTTATAAAACATAGCTGTAACTGCAATAAATGGTAGGGGAAGGCAATTTTCCTGATAGACTGTGTTCTTAGCCCAGATTAATGTCAAACTAAATATACTGCTTACCCTTCTCTTATCCACAATTTCTGTCTCAAGCTGAGAGCATATTCTCTTGCAGCACTCACTCATTGCATGTCACTTTTGGAGGTAGATGCTATTTAGCAGCCTCTTGGTGAAGAGCATCTTATTAGATGGAGATTTGGATAGCAAATTATTTGGGGAAGGAGGATGTACTGCAGAATTTTCTTTTCATTTTTTAAGGATATTTTGTATATGCAAAGCAACAGAATGCTTGATAATTTGAAACAGAAATGCAAAGGGATACCAGGAGAGGAGCACAAAGAGAAGGTAAACGGAAAAATATTAGCAAGAATCAGTACACCCCTGATAATTTGATCTATGTTTTTTTCTAGATGATATTTCCTGTAAAGTTCCATTAATCAGTGTTAAAAATTATATTTTCCGAACTGCTTTACTTTAAGGTTTTCTGTCCCACTTCCCTCTAGTGAGTGTTTTTCTCTGCTGCCCTGGGTAACTGTAGAATCCTTGCTGAGAAAGAGGAAACAGCAGCTGCTTGGTGCATTCTTCAAGTGTCAGACGCCTGCTGCTGGAGAGGTTTTCAGCCCTGTGCTCTTCACCAAGATTAGAACAAAACCAAGCAGGATTGTGCAGGCAAGACTGGGAAATAAGGAATAGTGCCTGTTAGAGAAGCAGTCCCTCTTTCTCGGCTTAGGAAAATGACTCTTCAGATTAACATGAGATTGGGAACTGAATCCAGGTTTCCTGGTCTAGTCTGATGAGTAGTCCACAAACTACAAGTAGTTGTTTGGAAACTACAGTTTCTAACAAGTCTACAGTCAGACTTTAAAAAAATCATTAGAATAATTTCCAGTATTTTCACTCTAGGATCAGACTTTAGATTTCTGTTTTATTTTGCTGTGATTAGAATCAAGTAAGTGTGAAATTCTGTAGTGTGAAATCAAACTTATTCCTGTTCATAACTAATTAAGGTTGATATCCCTAACACCTGAAAACATGTTGAGATCAAAATAACAGGGAAGAAAGCCAGAAAACTAATGATTAAAATTCCACTGGTTGGATAGAGACAGTCATAGTATATATACCTGTTTAATACCCCTGCTTGTACCCATGTTTAATCTGCTGCCATGGCTGTCCTTGCTGTACTGCTCTCCAGGCATTCAATCCTTGTCTTGATAAGTGTTTGTTCTGATATTTGTTTTCTGTTCCTGCTCTTACAATTTTTCAATTCTTTCCACCCTTTGGAGTCACCAGCATTGACCAGGGGTACTGAAAATAAAATATTACTGTTCTGGAGAACATAGGCTGGATGAAATGATGGCTCTTCCCTGTCCTGATGTTCATTAGGAAATGCATAATGTACTGCTGTCATGGTGTGAATTCCCAGCACAGGGATGTGTAGACCAAAATGGCTCAGGTACTTGGAATCCTGAGCTGTTACATACAAATTCCCAGTGCACAGGCTGAATTTTTTGTGCCTGAGCCATTGCGTCATTGAAAAGAATTTTCACTCCTGATTGCAGAGAGAGATATTAGAGAAAAAAATAAACTTTTCAATGTTCAATGCATCTTTAGTGCAGGTTTCTTTTGTGTGGCCCAGGGGACCCCAAAAATGTGACCATTCTTAAAGGTCTCAGTGTCAGGAAGCCATGATCTTACACTGAAATATAATGTAACATGGGAATTGAATATTTATATAATTCTGCTTTCGCTTGGTATCCTTCTGGTAGGAAATAGTGCTTTAAAATTGGAGCCTAAAACTGCTGCTTTGACTTGAAGAATGAATATTTGCATTTAAACGAAGTAAATAGCCTGAAATTTTGCTTCCAAGGAAAACCAAAATCATCTCACAAAGAGTAATATTTTTGATTTTGCTTAATGTCAGGGTTGAGCACAGAAGTTTCCATAACTCTCCTGCAAGGGCAAATATTAATGATGATTTATGAATTGTTGCTTGTATAATACGTACACTGGAGTTTCAACAGATTTAACACAGTTTTGTTATGAAGTGTTTGTGATCTTTTTGGGCAGTCCATGAAAAGTTACCATGTGTGAGTGATGTGTAAATATTAGTCTGAAGAACTGCAGTAAGCCATAGGAAGAAATTGAAATCACAGCTTTTGTGAGTGGCAATTAAAGATTTTTAAGCACTTGGGCTAGAGGGCCAAGATCTTATTACTTCTACCTGCTCCATCTTCTGTATGGATATTATTGTGTGGTTACAGTTTTCTCTTGACTGGATCAAGAGAATTTAGAGCTGATCTGGTTTCTGTGGGTGTGTCTCACTTCAGAGCCAGGTTTTTCTACCATTCTACATCTTGCTGAAATTTTAAAGAAATAGTATTTGGATTTCAAACCCATTTTCTCCTTTCTGAGGATCTTGCTGCTTATGAGGCTGCTCTTAGCACAGAGGAGCCTGCAGGAAACAGGCAGTTCTAGCAATGAAAAGACTGTTTACATATTGCTGCATTCCTTCCAATGTTTTCTTTTTAAATGACATAAAACTATGCTTGAGAAGGTATGTCAGGCACACTACATCTCTTCTATTTAGTTTAGCTTTCCTGTCCAAAGTGTTTAAAAGCACAAGCAATTCATCATTCACTTGAAGAGAGCTGAATACAACTGTCAGAAAACACACGTTTTCTCCTAAAAATCTTTGTCTAAATAAGGTGTCTATCTGTTTGCACATTGTTTATTGTATCAGGGTCAGAAACATAATGTTTAGAGTTCCCATCTGGTAGGATTATTTCATACTACTCTTGGTTCAGGCAACTTCTGGTTCAATTTTGCTCAATGTTTATGTGTCAGTCATAGAATCATCAACTTTTGCAGACAAGTGCATAGTGAGGGATTTTGCAAACAATTTTTTTTTTCTTTATAATATGTATGATTTTTAGAAAAATTATATAAAGAAGGCTTCACTCACATGCCTAGAAATGCATTAGAAAACTGAAATCTGACACTAGATATAAATTATTTAGGGTCTTCCTCTTTTTTGTTCATACTAGTGAAGCCGCTGGTACTTTCTGCATTGTGAGGTCATGCTCTGCTCAAGTGCAAGTCAGATTTGGACTCAAATAATTGAATTTGAACAAAGGAAGATCTATAATATCTCTACTTTTTTTGTCTCTTGTTGTGAGCAAGATGAGAAAGAAAAAAGGTCAGCAACTGATCTGCCCCCAAAAACAGATGCAAGAGGTTGTTTTTTGTCATCTTTGTCTTTGGACTTCACTGCTTGAGTCAGAGGCTTTTTCATTTGACAGAATGCACTGGAAGGAAAACAAAGGTGTTGTCAGCAGAGTTCCAGATGCTGAAAATTAATGACTGTCAGTTGGTGCTTAAGCTGGTGCTCGCAGTTCCATGTACTGCACAGCAGGACAATGCACACGGTATCAATGCATTTCTTTTTTGAACTCTTTTTGACACTCTTGAGCTGTAACCTGCAGTTCAGATGAAAAGGCTGCTGTGTCTCAGCTCAGCCAAGGATGGTGAGGTCACAATTCTTCCTCCCATGCGCACCAGGAAGTTTGTATTCTGCCCAACACAGTCCAGCAACTTCAATAGAAAACCAGCCAGGGACTGTGGTGGCACTAGAATTAACAACAGGAAAAACTGCCTTCTGCTCATAAATAGTAGTCTTAAGAAAATGCAGCTTGTGCTTCATGGTAACAATTGAAAGGTTTTTAGAACTTGCATGAAGAACTATTTTGCTATAGTTGGTATGTAAGTGCCTGTGCCTCTGTTTTTTGTGTAGCTAATCAGGATTTTGAGAGTCACAGCTACTGCCCCAAGTTTTCTGTGAGGAGAAGAAAGTAACTGCATATGAACTTTTACGATTTTTTTGTGTGAAGTGAGTTAGAGTTCTCTGTTACCAATTAAATGGAGAATCCCATATTTGAAATGTTTCTAGTGCATTCCAGATAAATTAGACTCTAATGACTCAGTTTTTAATAAATAAAAAAAGTTCATTACTTATTGAAGCATTTATAAAAGAAAAAAGAGACACATTTAGAATATTAACACCTAATTTGCTGAACTCTGATAAGAAGCTTTTTTTACCTCACGGGCTTCTGGGACCTGATCTTGGGAGAACATGGAGTGCTGATTATGGGCTTTGGGCCTTCTAAAACTTTTTATCTCAGGAGCCAAGCCTCCTGCAATTAGGATTGGTGAAATACTGCCTTTTATTTCATAAAAATAAGTGTATACAGTATGAAATAAAACAAGAATGAGCTTTAAATCAAGTTCAATTTGAACAGAAGGACTCTTTAGTCTTAAGAAAAATTCCAGTTCAATGCTCCAGAAAGGAGAAGAAAAAAAAAAAAGGAACTATTATCTAGCAGTGTCATACATGTGTTGGTGTGGCTTTCAGACACTGGAAAATAATTGTCAGGAATTTTAATTCCTAACATTTCTCTGGATGCTTATATTTTTAATGAGTACTTTGACCATTTTCAAGCAAACAGGATATTTTTTTTCTCAGCACAATGTCACAAAGACATTGATTATAACTGTAAAATAGAACTTTCTACATGATTTTCAATACTGTAAATTGAAGAAAACAGATAAATTAATTGCTGCTACAAAATAATTCCTGCTCTAGTAAAATTGGTATGGCGGGGGAGAAAACACAAGGTAATTACAAGGGAAGAATTACATGATGGTTTAGGGGAAGAGTGGGGCAAATAGAGGGTTAACAGTTTGATTTTAATTTTTTTTTCAATATATTCCTCCTACCTTCCCCCTCAGCTGAAGTTGGCTGCTTTGCAGGAGAGTGGTGCTCTCCACTGTCTGTATCTGTCTGGGCACTGACTTGGAATGATATGCAACAGTATGCAGGTACATGCATGTTAACAGAATTTTTACCACAGAATAAAATGGGCCAAAAGTTTTACACTGTACATCAAAATGTCTTTTGATGTGTCCTCTTGGACAGTGAGCAGACACTTTAAAACATCAGGAATATGACAGAAATTTACACCACTCTATAGGATTCTAAAGGACCTCAGCGGATTTATGTGCTTGTAATGAGCATTGCATGAATACATGCAAAAATGACAGATGAGATTTGGATGAATTGATAATTGGGTATTCATGGAATACAAATGAATGCAAAATTTGTAGCTCTGGACTTTCAAAAAATACTAGAGGACATTTATAAAAAGCAAATTTTGGACTTTCATTTCCACACAAGTTATTTCTGAATTATGCAGATATTTTTCACTTTATTTATATAATCTTGTGAGGTTTTTTCTCTGTAATTCCAACTAATATAAATTAATTTAACTAAGTTACTAAAGGGTAATATAGCTTAATGAAATAGTATTAAAAGTAGTAATATTATAGGATGATTCAGATTGGGAGGAACATCAATCCCATCTCCAGCTGAAAGCAGGGAGAACTCTGAGGAGAATATTTGACTACTAATGTAGCTATAGAAGCTCTCTTTGCTCTTGGTAGTTAAGTCTCAACTCCAGCTGAGCTTCTGCTTTCCAAACACCATAACTTCATGCCTGGACAATCTTATGGAATTATATCTATATACCTAAAGAGGAAAAAAAATAAAACTTTTAAAAGTGTAAGATGTCTGTAGAATTAGTTGAGCAGTCTAGAGACTGGATATATTGGAAACATGTTACGAACACTGTGCAAAAACAGGACGCGATTTCTTCACCAGTTCTCTTTTTAGTCCTAATATTGTTTTTCTCTGCATTTGATCTTGCAAGATTCTGAGCTTCCTGACCTAGTTTCAGTAAAATATTATTTTAGGCATGGGAGCAGACTATAAAAGTATAATAAGCTTTTCCCCATATTTCAATTTTATGCCTGCCTGGTTTCCTGGATCATACGCGGTGCCTACAATTTTTGTGATGTTTTCCAAATTTTGTGTTTGCATGTGATAGCTAGTCAATATTTGGTTTTGATGCAACTTTTCTTTTACTCTGGTTTACATCTGGTGACTAAGATGGTGCAGCAAATTTCTTCAGGCCCCAAAATTGTTAAATCTGTGTCTCCTGGTCAGCAACTCACTGATTCTCCAAGATAAAATACTTGAGAAACACAAACTATTTCACCTCAGTGTCTTACTTTTGGGGCTGCAGTTAGTGTTCCTCACTAAAATCAGGATCTGACCCAGTGTCCTCTTTTCTTTTGGAGCATTGCTCATTTGTGACGTGTCACAGAAATTACATAGCAAAATAGCACAGATCCTCTGGGTAGTGTTTGAACTAGGCCTACTTTCACTCATCTGGTTGTTTTTTTGGTGTTTGGTTTTGTTGTTTTTTTAAAATTTTTCTTCTTACCTGCCAAACCATTGCTGAACTTCACGCTTATCTATTTTTTTTTATGTGCTGTCTCTAAAGTGTATCATTTCTCCAGCCTTCCTAGGATCTTCACAGAATGCGATATAAATGTGAATATCCAAATGTTTAACACATTTAAACACACTTCATACAGGAGCATTCAATGGTGGTATCATGGTAAAACTGCTTCCAGAAGTCTTCAATACAACAAATAGTGATATTTTTTTCTTCTATTGCTAGCACTGGTGACTGCTTTCAAATTGTCTGCACCTTTGACTCTTTTAAATAACTCTTTAAAAGCTTTTCAAGGGATTTAAGGATTTTCAGTTAGTTTGACTTTATTGTTGTGTTCCTTTTTACTTATACATCAGTACTTTTCAGCTTGTGCTCCCACACCTGTTTTGTACCTACCTAAGGTGTCACAGGGACTGGCCACAGGCTCTCAGGCCTGAGACAGTGGAAGAAACTGGCACTCCCCATACCTCCAAATATCTAGAGAAGAATTGCCTGAGTCCCTGTGAACACTCAGCAGTCAGGTGAGAGTGAGAAGCAAGTGTATGCCAAGGAGATGGCAAACCTCACCTGGAAGTCATATTAGCTCTTTACAGTTCTACAGGCAGTCAGGTAACCATTTCTTCATCAACAGCAAATAAACAGAATCCTGCACAAATAGATTAAGATCTCTGATGCCAGGAGGAGATGAAAACAGGCTGTTTCCTGACTAATTTTGAGGTGTCTCTGATTTGCCTCTTCTGGGTCTGCCAGAAGTCAAAGTTGAGGACCTGGCCCATGAATCAGGTAAAGCACTTTTGTCAGCTCTACTCCAAAAAACATTACCTTATTTGGCACAGGGGAATTATCTGTCCAGTGTCTGATCTTTCAGTGCTCAGGTGGAATAAGGGGAGTGTTCCCAGTGGTCTGAAGATTTCAGCCTTGCCTCTCCATGCACACTCTGTAAATTTTCTGTTGTTTACAACTGTATATTTTCTTTTTTCTCCACAAGGCCTTTGTGTTCATATAGTTGTTTTTTTTTTTCTGTTATGTTTGTTTATGTTTGTGTGGTCAAAGGAGTCTCAGTTTTTCAGTGTGATGCTAGATGTAGCAAGGTGGCAGAAATCTGAGAATGCTAACAGATAAAGAAATATGTTTTATGCATGTGCCTTGGTCGTGTAAGGACTGGGAAATGATGATTACTTGTGACAGAGTAGGTTGAACAACACCACCCTTCTGCAGTACATTTTACATTTGAAATGTTAATTGCAGGTTACTGGTTTACTGAAAACGTAAAGGGTATGTGCACCTTAAATGTAGGTCACACTGCTACACATGGAAACCTCTGCCCTTGCAGCTGCAGATATGCCAGGCAATCTCTCTGGGGGCAGCAGAGACAGGGTACACTTAACCTGATCTGCATAGTTCACTGGATCCAGCATCTGCGTTATGATACCAGAGTTCAAGTGCTTCATTTTTCCCTTCATTTTGTCACTTCATCGCTGCCAAAAGAGGGTAACAACTGAGTGTGAAATAAACGAATGTCTGCATATGCCAATGATTTTTTTACAAATGCATCTGTTAGATGGTGTTTTTTTTTTTTTTTTTAATGGTTATTCAGGAGTCACTCAGCAGCTAAAAGGAAAAACTTTTTAAATATTTAATGTCTCTGAAATGCTCTGAGATGAAATAATCTTGTTTCTGTAGCTTTGGTTTAACATAATGGACTGTGAAAGGAGGCCAATGATTATGTGACCATTTGAAAGCCAGAATCACACTTAAAATCAAGTGTGTCAGCAAACAATGACTTGATAAAAATCATGATGATGAAAATATAGCATAAATATCATCTATACAGAAATAAAATATGGAGTACATTGAATTTGCCTTTGAGTCAATATTAATTCAGTAAGATGAGGCTTTGCAGACTGGTGTTCTATTCATTATTTTTCTACAAAAGGATGTGGACAATTTGAGAATTTCTTTACTCTTCCTGCTCTATACTGTAATTGGTCGTGCTGAGCAAAAGATCATAAATTGTCTTTTTGTCGGTCCAAAACAACAGGTACATAATGGACTTTCCCACTCTGGAGCAAGAGGTTGGCAATAAAGATGAATTTACAACTAAAAGAAAAATCAAACAAAAAAACTCCCCCAAACTTCTGTCCAAGCAATGTTTAAAATAATCCTCCATTAAATCTTACACCAATGCCTTTATTTATTTATTTTTCAACAGACTTTCCTTTTTTTTGTTGCTTGTTTAGTTTTTTGTTTATTGTTATAGAATACATTCTGCTGGTTCTTGGCCTGCTTGTGCTGCAACACTAAATAAATCCCACATATTTCCTAAAATTCATTCACCGCTTCTGCTGGGCCTAATTTTCCTCACATTACTGTTGGACTTCAATAAACTTTCATCACCTTTAACATGAGGAAAATGAGCCTGTGACATGGAAATTTTGATGTCTGATTTTAATTTAGTTTTTGATTGATTCTCCTTGGATAATTCGTGTTTTGCATTGACAGAAGACAGTGCAGTTAAGCAGGACCAAAATAAAAATTGTTCTGCTATTTCAAGTTAACTTGCAGCTGTCGTGGAAATGACAGCAGAATATATTCATGAATCACCTCAGTTCCCCCAGACAATGAACAGGAACAGTACAACTAAACAATTGCCTGCAGATAATAAAACCTATATTTCCTTTCACACACTTAAATTTCCTTTTGATTAAATAATTCCATGTTTGAGTGCAGTTCACAGGTAGGAAATGCTTATGTAAACCCCCTTGATTAGAGCAGCATCCTGGGGAATTTATCACTTCATGATTTTTAGCTTCAGTCTGTTGTCGCAAAGTAAAGCTTGCTAAGTAGTCTGCACATCTAATCCTCCAAACTGTTTCACACTGGCTTTAGCACCTCTAGCTTTAGAGCAGTGCTTCAAGTTTACAGGCTGCTAATTGCCCTGGGGTGCAGCTGTCTGGGTTAGATTATCTGCTGGGATTTACTGCTTGGACTCTGACAGCACGTGGGAGCACCAGTGGCCCCAGTGCTGCACCCTGCGCAGGCACCTGGAGTCTGAGACCTTTCAGCCAGAAGTCACCGACCAGACACGGATTGAGCATGGATTGTACTCCCCTGGGTGAGCACCAGGGAGCAACACCGATCAGCCTTCCAGGCAGATTATCAAATCACACATCAGTACACTTGAGATGGGAATGATTTGGGTTATGTAAATCAGGTATTTGAAGTCTTTTGTACAGTCCTGGCAAAGGACCACAAGATGCTGCTGGAAGCAAGGCCACTGCCTGAGTATCACTGCTCAGAGGATGGCTTTATTTTAAATTGTGCTCAGGTGTGTGTTCATTATCCACAAAAACTTCCATGTGCAGCACTCAGTTTCAAAGGAGCAGGCTTACAAAATCTTGGAACAACGCAAAAGGTGTATTTTAATTGAATTTCTGAAATGTTAGACAAGTATGCCAACAACACTGCAGCGTTTAAAAATTGAGTAAGAGAAGCTATAATATTTCTGGTTTTTGGTTTTCTTTTTTTTTTTTTTTTTTTCTGGATGGTTGTAGTCTCTTTGAGGATATTTTGTGTTCATATTGCATATTTATGAGTTTTAATGTAAAAAACCACACAAAGGTAGATTGCAAAGTTTTTATTTGGTCGTTATTCACGCAGGACTCCCATAGAAATCTATGAGAACAGCGTGTTTATTTGAAAGTAGAAGGTATACCTGTCTAAGGTATATATATTCTTTATTTCATTTCACATTTATTTTCTACACCATACATTGTAAATACACACTGAAACCCAAGAAATACTTAGCTAAGTTCAAATTCTAACTTTTAGGAAGCTGAGGAAATGCACAATGCAAATTACACTGGGTAACCCGGGCTCTTCTGTGCAAAGCAGTGTCACTCCTGAGCCTCTGCCCCTCCTGCTTCTCCTCCTGGGGTACCAAGTGGCAGAGCCAGGCCAACAATTCTGTCTTCCTCTTCCAGGGCTCTTTGGGAAGGGGGAATAGAAAAGCACCATGTCACTTCACAAAGCATGGCCAAATCAGTTTTCCAAGGAAGCCACTTTTGTGTTTGCATCCCAGTCCAGTTGTGCAAGAACAAGCCTAAAATGGTAGGAGAGTGGTCCCCTCCTCCTCTGTGGTACACAGAAAGGAGAGATGAGGGGATAAATTACTCTTTAGTTTCTGTTAATGAGGAAAGCCTGTATCTGAATACTCAGCATGCTCTCAGGCAACACTGTGGGACCCAAGGACTTTTATCAGCAGTGACTCAAATTGGTATCTGTGTGTATCTATATATGTATTTATGTATAGATTTCCTTTTCCTATTGGAATCTGAATACATTTATGTGTTTCTTTAGTTGTGTCCAAAGCTCTTGATTGGAAACAGAGCTATTCTGCTTGGGAGTCTGACCTAGGCTACAAAATCAGTCAAAAGCAACCCCAGTCAGCTCCTATGTCATAACAAACTTGGGTTGAATTTATAGCAGGAAAACATGTGTATTGCTGCTGTTTGGGAGGTGTCCATATGGATTCATTTTTTGTGGGTCTTTGGCTCAGCTGAAGCAGGTGATGAATTTTTCCAATTTTGCTTGGAGATACCCCTGCAGTGCAAATCAACCTGGGGGTAAGATTTCTGTTTTTACCCACAGTAGCATATGAGGGCCAGTAACAAGACCTAGCCATCATCTACTTCTGAGCTAAGTAAATGCACCTGTAAGTCTTGCTGTTTGGGAGTCAATTAAAGGCTTAATTGATTATTTCTGCTAGGTATTAAAAAATATCCTTCAAATGTAAAGGTTACTGATCCCATTCATGTAGATAGAATGAAATATATGAGCATACTTTTAGACATTGCTCACGTGCTTTGCAATCTCATTGCTAAAGCACTTTTGCAATGTTTGAATCTGACCCTGCTGCCAGGGACATGGTGTATTACACCTTAACTACACTGTTTCCGTGATGCTGCTTTTTAAATGGCTGTGTATGGCAGCATCTGTGCTGTAATGGACATCACAGCTCAACACCATGTTAGTTTTCAGAAACCTCAGGGAAGTGAGTTTTTGTTCCTCAGCACTTCCCCAGTTTCTTTATGTTTAATTTTGGCACAAGACAGAGTTGTACAAGAATGCTGAAAGCTAACTTATCAACCTTTGTTCCTGATGAAAGCTTTCCCTGTCGGTTGAGTGAATAGGGATTGCCCACACGTGTTGTACTTACCTACCCTCCTTGTTTGTTACTATAGGTATCCCTCAGTCTTAAAGAGGTATTTTCCCTTTATATGAGAAGATAAATTATGGATCTTGCTGTTTCCTTTGGGGGAAATATATCCTTCTGCCTGTGTCTGTATGTGGCATGACCGTTGTCTTGGATGCATTCAGAGGCTGTGGAGTTAGGGTTATGGCTGCAATTGGTGTGCATGGTCTAAATCAATCAAATCCTACTTGCTGCACAATTATAAGGCAATCTGAAGTTAATATCACTTTTAATTTCAAATCTAATTTTGGTATGTGTTAAGTGTTAGTAGGAATAGGAGTTTATCTATTAAATATATGTGAATAGAAAGGAATCATGTTTCTTTCAGTACTTATTAACCAGATGTACTGTGGTATCATTCCAGGAATGACTTTATAACACTATGAAGTTGCAATTTCTGTATATGATATAATTTTTTTTTTTTTTAGTTTGAGTTACAGAATGTTTATAGAGTGTCTTGTGGAGGCTCTAGTGACAAAGTTTAATAAAATATAAGGAAGCAGAAACTGTTATGCAATCCAGTGCTGTTCCTGCTTGGAGATGGTAGAGCCATGTGCTTGGTCTCCTCCCTTAATATTTGCTAATAATAGGGCCCTCCTTTGCAAAGGGGTATCAGCCTTACAAATTCAATAGGACAATGCATTACCTAATGGAGGTGACTGATTCATTTTTCAAGAGCACAGAAGGTTAATTTTCCATTAGTAAATAATAAAACAAAGTTTACTTGACAGGGACAGATGGAAAGCTATGCAAATAAGCTTATGCAGTCAATTATATTTTGGATTTGATGAGCATATGGACAATAGACAAACAGAAGAATCCATGCCAGACAAATGAGTTGACTTCCTTAAGAAAAACATTTACCAAGAGTTCTAAACAGAATTAAGACCATTAATAAACAAGATAAATGATATTAATGGCAACTCTAAAATGGCTGAAGTAGCTTTGTCTTTAGCAAGAAAAAATGTTATTTGGACAACAAAGACATTTTGGGAATGCAGAGAAAATGATGTACCCAGATGAGCTTGTATGTATCTGGTGGTGAAATGCAGAATGTTTTTGGTGGCCAGGAATGGTCACAGATGCTGTCAAAGTCCTTTCCCCATGTGCATCTCCACAGAGTCTGCATTTGCAGCAGTGGGTGAAGCTGACATTTAAGCAAGGGGGAATTTCATTTCTCCTCTGAATTCCAGGCACACAAAACTGCCCAGTCAGATGTCACCCACCATTTGTGTGCTGGGGATACCATTGCTGGTTCTTTTTGAAATTTATAGAGAGTGAGAAACAGCAATGAGGAGTTCAAAACTATAATCAATGCAGTAATTTTCTGAGCTAAAAGGTTTCTTGGCTTAACAACTTTTTGATTTTTTTTTTCTTTTCTTTTTAGTTTTAGTATTAAATCATATTAAAGGAATTTGGGGAGGATGAAAAAGTATTCATAAATATTGCTGCAGGTTTTTGACCTAACCTTTCTTTGCCTAATATTTCTCCTTGTAAATATTTTAGAATTCAATTCATCAGGTGAGGGGGAGGTAAAATATGTATATGAAAATGGAGATTAATGTTAACAGGATTTATGCTAACAATATATATACCTACTTAAGATGTATAAACCACCTGCTTTTTGTAATATCAGATATATTTTCATCTCATAACTTGAGAACTCATTTTTTGTTGCATTACGATCAGTTTAATATAAACTGTGGTCCCTCTGAAGCCAATATTGCATTAGTTTCAGTTTGAAACAACTATACCTTCTGCTAGAATTTTGCCTATTAAATAATACCAGGTGTGGTGATCACTCGCCAAAACCCTTGTGTTTTATGGTTACCACGCTCTACTTTTTACAAGATGATAAAGTTTCAATTTTATCTGTAGCAGGAAATGCTCCATTTCTAGTCTCTGTCTTTTGCTAAATTTGCCAATTATTGCAAATAAAAATCAATTTTTGTAATCACAAACTGGAATTTATTGTTTATGTGATGTATTTAGCTGCAGAAAACTTTTGTTTAAAATAATCTCCTCACTATAACTACTAGAAATGGTTTTTTCATCTCCATTAAACTTCTGGCTTAGTTCATTAACATATTGTTAATTGTTGTGTAATTTAGTTTAGTTCCACATGAGTGGCACCTCCAAAGCAGAAATGATTTTTTTTATACTTATTGTTTGTTTGGAAAGAAAATCATCTAAAGTGATTGGAAAGGGAGGGAAGTGTAGGATACTTGCATTATAGCTCTATGTTTAATAGGAACAAAATATAAATACAAAAAAAACATAATAAAAATTCAAGTGGAATGACAAAAAAAGAATCTGCAAGGTAAGGCTATGGGACTTTAAATTATAAAAATGTCTTTTTTTTAGTAGTACTAGAATGTTGTCATGGGTTAGCAAAGCATAGTCCCGGAAGTGATGTTCTTGCAAAGGGGTGCTTACAGCTCCTCTATGACCTGACAGAACCTATCAGCTGGCCAGTTAGAATATGGACAATTTTTAAGCCACTTAAAGTCGTGACCGCCTCTGTGATCCACACTTAAGAATAGACAAATCCTGGGCAGAGCTCTCTCTCTCGTTTCCAGTGCTGGGACAGGTGGCTGTGGCCCTGTGCGGGGGCCAGCGGGCCCAGCCCAGGCCCTGCTCGGACCAGGCCGGGCCAAGCCACGGCCATCCTGGAGCCAATGGACCCTGTTCCACCTGTGGAACCACCCCCCACATCAGGGCGGTGGGCAGCCGGAGCGCCTCGGCTCCCCCCCCCTCCACTGCGATAAGCCACATTCCAGCTGCAAGGCCTAGGTGAGATTAACCCTTTTAGTGCTGTGAAGAGCTGAAAACCTGAGGGAGGAGAAAGAGGAGATGCTTAAAGCTGAAATTCTTTTGTGAAGCTATGATATATCAGAGTATCCCCTTGTAATTTCATGAAGGCGTGGGGGGGTGGAGCGTTCAATTTATACTTGTGAGCAAAAGCACCTGCGCTGAGATAGGCAGATGCTGAAGCAGCTGTAATTTGATGAGAAGTTTGAACAGGGAGAGATGGAAGCGATGAGGACTCTTACTCCACATAGAAAGGGGAAGACCTCAGTTCCTAGAGATGCTCCCAGAGATAGTCCTAGAGATGAAGATGAGGAGGACCCTTTGCTCCTAGGGAAGGAGAAGGGCCTCCGTTCTTAGAGATGAAATGCTCCCAGAGATGGGTGAAGAGAACTTTTATTTCTGAATGTCTCGACCTTAAAATTGTACCCCAGTAATTCAAGAGTGGACCCTCGAAAGCAGCTGTGGGAAAAGCTGCAAGTCGGGGGGAAGGGACTCACATGCGAGCAGAGAACCAACCTGGGCGGCTGTCTCGTTGTGATAGTGTTTGCATACCATGGGCAAGAGAGGCTCCTTTTCCTAAATAGACTGAACAAGGTTATTATGGAAGTGGTAAACAGACTGAACATCTCAAGGGTTGTCTTTTTACATCGTCAGTGGGAGAAGGGAGAAAGGTGGGGGGGGGGGAGGAGAAGTGTTCTGAAGGTGTGGTATCATTTTTTTTTTCCCCCTCTTTCTTCTTTTAGGTCTGTTAATAAATTTCTTTATATTCTTTCAAGTTTGGTGCCTGCTTTGCTTTTCTCCTAATTCTTATCTCACAGAAGGTAAACAGTAATGAGTATTTTGGACCAAACGACTACAAATGTGAAATTGAAAAATCAACATTTCTATTTCAATGAAGGGAGTACTTTTTAATTGTAAAAGTTTCCATTTGAAGCTTTTCAGCTTTTCTTTCCCACTGCAACCCTCACTGAGCAGGGTTGGGCTCCTCCCACATTGTGCTCCATATCCCTCAAAAGCCTCTTTTAAGAGGGAATGTTTTGTTTTGTAGTCTTTTAGCAAGATTTAGGAAACATTGTCATGAATACCTGGTTCTGAAGAATATATAGGTCTCCTGTTAAACTTTTTCCTTACAGAAAGAAACTTTTTCTTTCTTCTTTACAGTTTTGAAAATAAAAATTGTGGTTTTCCAAATTCTGATGAATTGGTCAGCAGTGTTTGTGCTGACCTTCCCGTTTGCTGCTTTGGCATTGCTGTGTCTGCCAAAAATCTGCCTTTTTAGGAAAGGTGCTTCTTGGCTGATACCAAGCCTGAGATAAGAGGAGCTAGGACACAGCTCTTTCATAACTCTTAGAAGAGGTTGTTGTTGTTTTTTGTTTTGTTTTTGTTTTTTTTCCCCCTTAAAAGTAAAGAGCAGTGATTTTTTGGTATATTTTGTATATTTTCCCATATTTCTCTGGCATTCTATTGGCAACACAAATTATACATTATGCACATAAATAGACACTTTTCAAAAATAACAGGAGAATACACTTGTAAATATGAAAAATCTGTAGTGGATTCTTTTTTTTTTTTTCAATATGCTAAGCCCTTTAGGCCCTATGTTATTTGATATGATTTCTTGGAGGCTGTTAGCTTAATTGTATCTTGGAAACACACATCAAATTCATGCCTTAGCCTGTTCATGATCTTTGTATTGAGGAAACTATATGGAGTACAGAGAAAGAGCCGATGAAAGAAGAAAGTATTTAGAATATTAGACAAAAAATAAAAAAATAATTTAAATCTTTTTTAAAACCAGACATCAGAGAACATGACAGTAGAAATACACATTTTTGCCAAAAAAATTGTTTGATGTTTGAAGCCACGAAGAAAAGAGATCCCATTCGAGCAACTTAGATGAATGCATTTATAAAAAGTAAAAAATTCAGAGTCTAAGAAGGCCTGAAATATTCTAGTCTTTAAACCACTAGTAGTTGAAATTCAAACATTTTCCTAGTCTTCCTCTAGGCCTTTCAGTGACTGCTTCAGCAAGTTTGGCTCCCTCCATCTCCTGGTTGGGAAAGGTCAATCTAGAGTGTTAGAGACAATTATTGTATTTAAGTGAATATCTGTGGTATTTTCTTTAAAGACTTGGTTGTTTTGTGAGTCTAAAGGAAAGGACCTCAAAAAAGAAATTATTATAGCCGAGAACAGATTCTAAATGCATATTAATGAAGATTAATAAAAATAACTGTGCCCATAGAAGGTCTGAAGAGAAATTAGTTTCTTTTGGTGAGTTTTAGAGTAGACATCAGACCTCCCAGATAGCAGGTGCTGAGGCTGTCACTTCTTAAGAAGCCTGAGAGGTTTTTCCTCTCTAGGCTCACCTGTTCCTGCCCTCCCTTTTGGAGGGATTTTTGCACAAAGAGAACTCTGATCCAGATTTGGACACAAACCTCAGCACTGGCACTGTGGAGTGGGTGCTGAGTGAGTGAGCAGCAGAGGGGAAGGCTCAGTGCCTTTTGTGCTGGCTGTGATGCTGGAGTAAATCTAGCAAGAAGCTGTGCTCTGTCAGTGCATGGTTTATCTGCTGGGGTTCTGTTTAGTGTAGTCTCCTCCTCCAAAGTGTTGGCATTTATTTGATCTAGAGGATTTATAATAAAAATGAGCCACCCAGAAAATATGATCAACTTGTCAAGAAACCTAGGACCTGCAGTCCCTCCTGGGGATGCTCACTTAGAGTTTACCTACAAGGGGAACTGTTTAGCTCGGTATATGAAGCATTTTCATTTCAGTATATGTGTTCACATAAGAAGTCTGTTCAGGATAGCACTCTCCCCTTACATTTGCATCTTCCTTTAAATTCAGTTCCTTGTGTAAACAGGCCCTTGGAACATCACTTACAAGTGAGGAGCATTCCTTTTTTGTGAGGTACCCAAAATCCTGTGATATGTTATTTAAAAGATTAATTGGATTCAAAGCTGTTTCAGCTGATTTTTAGCTCTGGCTCTCCTTAATGCGGGAAGGTATCCTAGAAGTAGATTTTTGCTGAACACATGCGTAAAAGAGCATAAAACATATCTAGACCAAGGGTAAATGGAATAAATTAAGTAGAATGTATATGTGAAAATAATAAAAAAAAATGGAGTGGAGTGATGGCTGAAGAATGGATTTTAGTATTACGTGATTAAGGTTGAGTATATGTATTTTGTCTTTCGAGTGCTAAGTCAGAGAATGGAGGTTGGACTTAAGCATTCATAATTATCAAACTTTGAAACTGAATTCATATTTCACGTAATTAGTATGATATTCAAAGATAATTTATAACATTTTAAGCACATGCTTTAGCTACACAGTTACTACCGTTTTTTAAACTCCAGAGCTTTAATGCTGCAGGTAGCAGTTAATGCCTTGGGCTGTGTAAGATGCTTGTGTGCAGTACTTTGTACACAGACATCTGAAAATCCTTGCTAATGACATGTTGCTGCACATTGTACTGGCATCTGTAAAAATTATCTAATGCTTATCTCTCAACTTTGTAAACCCTATGTGACTGTATCTTTGATGGAAAGCATGACTAAGCCAGTGGCTTTACTGATCCTAATTTAAAGAGAGTCAATATTTAGATGTTGTAGTTAGGGTTTTAGAAAGGCTTGAAGGCTGATAACAAAAACTGTGTTACTCTAAAGAGACAGGAGTGAAAATAGATACTGGAATACTAGTGACTAATGTAGGGGTAGTATGGGAGAAGGAGAATCCTGGGAATATAGAGTTCTGAAGAATCAGGAAATGCTAGAATTCTCATGTGGGTGCAGAGACTTATGTACTGCTGAGGAGCCAGAGAGTGATGTAAGGCACAAATAAATTTAGCAAATGCAAGAATGTTTATTACCTTCACATGCAAATGAAACATCATTTATTTAACCAGTTTTTGATGTCTGTAGTAGTGTGTATACTGTGTTTTATATGGTTCCTGTGTGGCCATAAATAAATTTTATTTAGAGCATTGGAGGGAGCTGTTATTAACAGAGTTACTCACAGCCAACATCAATTATCTCTGGTACTCTACAAATACTTATTTATGGTTACAATAAAATATTCTTGGGGAAGTGCAGTTCTGTAAAGCTACCTAGAATACCTAGCATGGGGATTTCATCTTCTAGAATAAAGCCACTGTTGTACATGACAAAAATATGGAGAATCAGTGAGATGCTGAATAACCCCCAAAGTGTTCACTCTTATGAGTTAATGTGTGCTGTCGTTTGTCTTAGGGCATGGGCCTCTCCTCTCATGAATAAATCTCACAAGTAGAATACCTTTGTAAGGAGAAAAAGGTGTAATAATTTGGAATGTGGTACTATAGATTTTCTTTTAAAAAATTGGATAGCTAAGGTTCTTCAGCAAACTGATTATAGATATTCCTTCTAATTAGTCTGTTTTTTCTCCACTTTTGTCAGAGAGGTAATTTAGGTTTCTGGAGCAGAGAGTGTATTTTTTAATTTTTTGAGATATGAATACCTAGCCTTTTACAGTTTCAAAGATCTAATGAGTTTCTTTTCTGCACTTTGAATATCCCTTTAATATAAGGTTGCACATATGAAATGTTCTTTTTTTCTCTTATGCCACTAGTAAGGAGCATTATAGATACCAAAACCCCTCAGTTTTACATCTTGTCTCTCCATATTGCATTGATCCAAAAAAAGGACATGCACACTGACAAGTGTGTGCCTGTCATAGAGTGGAACAGTCATTATGAGTTTTCCATTATATGACAACTCTATGACTTCTTTTGTGACAAAATGATTGGAAAATGATAAGTGGCAGAATTTTCCTCCTCATCTGAAAGGAGGCTGATGTAGTCATTTGCACACAATGAGAGTTATCAGCCTGTATTAGACAAGAACATTTATGACCTATAGCTGGTAATTTGTAAATCACCAGAGTCCCTGAATTAGCAAAGACATGTGAAGCCATGCAGGTTAATAGTTAGGGTTTTCCCCTTTAAAAGTATAAAGGAATGTAGATATTGATATGATATCTAAGGAGCATGTGTTGTATTATTAATTTTATTGACTGTTACAGAATTCCATTCTCGTTGGATTTTTATGAAGTGTCTTAATTTATGTCTTTACACTTTCTAGAAGTACTGTCAGGTTATATGTGGGACTATGCAATTAATGGCAATGTCTTTCTAATGTGTTTATCCCAGATGCCTGAAGGTCTGATGAATGGTGGAATATCATCCAATTCATGTTTGTCAAATCACAATTTCACTGCCAGTGAAACTGGAATCCTGCAGAACTTGAAATATGTTTCTCTTCTGTACTATGCAATATGGGAAATTAAAGAGAGTCAGTATAGATGCACCCCACAAAAAGGCATATATATCATCAATTTTAAGTGTCAAATTTTAGTCTGATCATAAATGAAAAGCTATTAAAGAAGAATTTGAGATCATCCAGATAATCATGTGGAGCTTGCATGCTTCATCCCTTAGGAGTCAAGGAAATTACTTTATTATTGATTTTTTTCTTATTTTAAAATATATTAGCAGTAAGAGCAAAATATGATGTTTTCATCACCCTCTCCTCTATTTTTAAAGTTTGATCTCCAAGCAGCAGAGCCTTTCCATGTTGCTGGAGTACAGATGTAGAGTATGAATAAAGTCTATATGGAAATGAATGTACACTGCCATGTAAAACACAGCTGACTGGTCACAGTACGACCAAATTGCATTGAACTGTACTGTGTGATTTACAAAATTTTTCCTTCCTTTGTCAAATATTTCTTGTTATTGGTTGGCCACAGATTTATCAAGAATATTTATGGGTGAGTTGGAAGCTAAATTACCTGAAATACTGTGAGTGTGAAATAGTGTGAAAGACAGGAATGTTATTTAGCAGATATATTAATCATAGGGCCACAGAATAAGCTGAGTTGGAAGGGACCTGTCAGGATCATCGAGTCCAAGTCCTGGCTCTGCACAGGACACCCCAAAAGTCACACCCTGTGCCTGAGAACGTTGTCCAGACACTTGAACTCTGTCAGGCTTGGGGCTGTGACCACTTCTCTGGGGAACCTGTTCAGTGCTGGCCATGTTTACCAATTATTAAGGGAAGGCTGCTGTTTCTCCACATCTCAAATGCTTCAAAATTCTGACATTACCGGAAACTAAAGCAAGCCCAGGAGTTAATTTTTGCATAACTGCAATACTATTTCAGCTGTAGCTTTTAAAGGGAATTTTGCTGTTAAACGAGCTACTTAAATAAACAGATGATAATTTGCAAGGACCATTCACTGTATTGCAGTTAAAACCTCCCAAAGCAGAGCCAGTCTCTGCATTTGTTCTACTGTGTTCACCCCAAGAGAAAAAAGCCTTCCTTCTGATCACAGAGCTGCTAACACAGGTACAGGAATCTGCCCACAGCACAGCTTTCTGCTTGTTACCCTTTTAGTAAGAACACTCTTCAGTTGCTTTTAGCCATAATTTTGTTAAATTGACTGGGAAGATAAGAAATGTCTTCATTTGTAATAATTTTTGGACAATAAAAACTCATTTTCTTGAAGAACAAAATAAACAAAAAGTTAAAAAATATGAGTAAATGCCACAAAAATAATTGGGAACTTAATCCTTCAGAGTTTTTAGTTTAGGTTTGTTGTTTGTGGGGTCTGGATTTTTGTGTGTTTGTTTTAATAAAGTTTCGTTTATGTTCTTTATTTTTATTTAGGATAGAATGTCAGCGCAGGGGTTTTTTTTTTCTGCATCAGGTATTGTTCCTGCAATACTCTGTTCATTCTGGTCAGAAGCTTTAAGGACAATTCTGTTCTTATGTTGCCATCATTACATGGAACACATTGACATGGCAATGTAAAAGCTCTTCTATTGGATGAAGCTGGAGATTTTAGCAAGTAAAAGGCTTGGATTTTAATTGGTTCATTTTTATGTATTATGCTATGTAAGACAGACACAAGGCAGGACATAATGAAAGTTCATGTAGATCCTCAGGGTATTTGAAATTTAACTGAGGTGCACAAGTATTTTTGTCCTTATGGCTTGCATATTTGCCTTTGATATCAGATTTTAGTGGTAGCTCATTAAATCCTTCATATGAATAGAAACACCTACAATTACAGGTCCTCCCAGCAGAGAAGAAAGCACTAAAACACAGATGATGCTCGAACTTGTCTTGTGTTAAGCAAAATAGCAAATGAGGTACAGAAATACACTGTAAGAGGGATAAAGAGGGAAATTTTCCCTGTAGAGACCATGGCTGATGAAGGCTTTTTCTCCAGCCTGTGAGATAAGACAGTGGTTGTTAGTGGGTTTTGCCACCAATCTCTTGCTCCTTCCCATCCCCTGACACTTCATCCCTGTGGGGGTGTGGATCTGGAGTGTGTGTTAGGGAATGCAGTACCGGGGCACCCGAGGGCAATGCAGCTGCTCAGCCTCTAGAGGGGCTGCAAAATCTCTCTTCATAATAGGAAGTAAGGTTTTCCTTTATGCCATGGGTGTTTGTCCATTGTCCAGTGGCACAATTCCAAGTCTTAGGCAGCTGCTGTAATTGTTGCCAGGGAGAAGTTTGGTTAGCTATCCACCAAAGGTGTAATTAGTCTTTTACCTGTTAGAGCTCATCTAGTTAGAAAAAAGGATTGAAACAATTCCCTGTCCTCTCACCATTTCAAATAACTCTGTGTGGAGTGCTGGCTGAAAAGGGAAAATCTGTCTTTTTGAATTTAAATGATCTATTACTCACTAATTCCCTGGAGTTAGTAACTGTTGAAAACATGTAGCATATTCTATATTCTTTACTTAATGGGAAATGAGATTTCTTGGACTAGAACATTCTAAAGGGAGAAGACAAACATTTTTACTTTAATTTTATGTTTATGTTCTGACCAAGTCAGAATGTTGCATACTAAGTGGTTTGAGTCCTTTAGTTATTTAAGCATTTCATAGTCTTGACTGCTTGTCTTGAAGCTGATAGAAGCTGAGGTTGTAATTTTTCTGTCAGAATGCATTTCCTTTCCAGAAGCCCTATAGTAGTGGTAAAAATTAGTGGTTTGCTGTGGGTGTTTCAACAAATGTGCTCAATTTAAGATGCCAAATCAGAATGGATTCCATAATTCTTATAGCATATTAAATAAGTCAATTAACTAATATTTTTTTACTATTTATTCAAAGAATTCTCTGTGCTAAGAACTGAAGTTAGGGGAGGGGTTTTTTGTGGCTTTTTGTTTGGTTTTTATATAACCAGTGCAGAAAATCTGCCACCTTTACCAGAAGTTTGAAGGTCATTGTAACAATCACTGAATGAACTTTAATTGCAATAGGAATGGATGGAAATCTCTTACATCTGCTGAATTCTGGTAAAATACTTCAGTGTAAGTTATCATGTGGGTCATGATACTACATTTCACAGAGAAGGATTTGTGAAACAGCTTAAGAAAAGATTGACTGGACTCTTACTATACAGTATTATTTATTGGTGATGATGTAAGCTGTACAGAGAGAAGGATGAAGCACAGGGGTGTTAGACATGCTTTGTTCTTTGAATCATCTCCATAGCACTGCGAGCTCCAATCCACTCACAGGCTGCTTCTCATTCTTAGAGCATATACAGGAACTGGCCATGTTCTGCCTATATATTCTGCACTAGTCATTGCTTAACACTTGACTTTTCATTCCCATTTCATACCAGGCAGACAGACTTTAAATACTGGTACATTTTTTAATTTATAGTTTGAATAATTGTTCATTTTGTTTTTATGTTTTTTACTTTAAGCAAACTTCAGCTGAGATTTTGGGTAGTCAGTACATCTAGAATTCATATGATGAGTGTGATGCAATTTAATCTCAGTAAATTCTCTTTTCTTGGATAGAACTTGCTATAATTGTACTGTAGTTCTGTATCAAATTGAGATTTAGGAATAGAAATTAAGTTTTGTGTTATAACAGGCTTAGTGAAAAGCCTGCAAAATTTTTTCAACTGTAATGGCCTCAGGTCAGGTGACAATTAAATACCATTACAGTAATAACTAAAACACATTAGAAGATAACAGTTGCATGTGGGTTTTTTGTTGTTGTTGTTTTGTGTTTTTTTTTAATATAGATGAAGGATGCTTAGTTCAGAAATAATATTAGGACAAAAAACACCCTAAAATCAAAGATGAAAGAGCACCTCCTATCTCCCTGATAGGGGTGGAACATTTCAGTCCTGCAGCTCAGAAAATTGCTCTTTCCTTTATACAAAAAGATTGAGGATCCAATACTGTTCTCTTACCTCCATTCTACCCATTACAATTAAGGAAAGCAATTTGTGTCTATAAAAAGTCCCATTGAATCAAACAGCATTCATTTCAGTACATAATAGTCTCATAAAAATCAATAGGACTGTGGCTGTAACCTCTGTGTCCAAGGGGAATTGCGTGTGCTGGTGCCTTCCCTGTCTTGGAAGGTCTCTGAACATTTTTGCTCAAGCCTTTAATATAGAAGGAGCTTATTGAAAACCTTGTTTGCTACATACTGAAGTGCTTTGATTTTCCTTCCTTTCTGAAGTATTGTGAGACAGTGTGTACCACTGTCCTTGGGGTGCCTATTAATATCTATTATAGTAGATATACTGGTTCATTTCTTTTTCATGTCAGTATAAAGATTTGCAGCCTACAAGAAAAATAATTACTGTGCATTTTCTTTTTCACTTAGGAAATGTTTTTCACTTAAAAAAAAGAAACCCTCAGTAAGTGGCACATCTTGATGTAATTATTCAGAAATGTGGTTTAAATCTGACTCTTCCATTTTCTGTATCTTTTCCCAGTCTGATTAACATACACAATGAAAGTATTTATCTGTGAGGTTGAAAGAAAAAAGTGCCAGCTGTATGTTACCGAATCTAATGAAAGACATCTTGCTGTCTATGGAGGTTGATTCGAATTTTCCATTCTGCCTTGTTATCCTAGAGAGAATCCTCTCTGACTGATTATGACAACTGAAAATGTGGTAGCAGAAATTCTGAAGGGAAAAAACCCAAGTGACTAGAAATGAAAGTTTTTTTGCATATGAAAATTTATATTACTATATAATTGCAGTGAACTATAAGCTTACTGGAGTAAACATAACAATAACTTGTTCTCACAAAATCCTGCACTGACTTACAATTTAAGGAATCATTCACAATGTAGGAACCAGTGATTATTGAGCTGACGCTGGCAATGTATTAATTAATGCAATGAAGCAGCAATAATGACACTTGAGGGCATCATGCAAATCTTATATTTGAGTTAGAGTCAAATTAGAAATTACTCAAGGGACTTCACATTATAAACTTAGTCCTTTTCAGACTTTTAGCAGAAACCTTTATTTCCTTTTTCTGTGGATAGTAAGTGCAGGTTTTTTTTAAAGTCACTCTCTGTCTAACTACACCTTTCACTATAGAATCATATCTTTGTTATAGAAATGTTATAAACCATTTTGTCAATTACCTGAGAGTCAGCAATTGGTATTTTCATAAGAATAAAAGGAATCATTTTTTTAGAAGGCTTGATTTCAGTCTTATGAATAGGAATTGCCTGTGATGTCTCCCTCCCTCATAAACAGTTTAACTGCATCAGCCATTGTGGCGATCAAGATCCTTTCACTTCAAAGTGTTTAAACCATCTCATTAAATATACACTAAGAATAGAACTGATGAACAGCCAGTCTTTCATTTCTCTGATTTTTTTGCCTTCTGTTTTCCTTTCAAGTCTTGAAATCTTTGGCCATTGGGATAATTAGCTTGCTCTTGAGATGGTGTCTCTCCTTTGGCTGTCAGCTTGCACAGGCACCTAAAAATAATTTAGAAATTGGAAGCTGGTTTATGACTAAAAGCAAAAGTGTAGTCAAATAAGCAAATTTGATGCCTATGACCTCTACCTTTTAGGAGTTTTCCTTCCATGTAATGCCAGGTGGATCATATCAGCGTTCATCATCTTTTTCCCCTTCCACTTTTGAAAATGAGTTATTTTAATCATTAGCCAAAGTGAGAGATCTTTTATGGTCTTCAGAGAACATGAAGCAACTGGGAAGGAGAGAAGGAATAAAGGCAAACATAGTATGCTCAAGAGAGGAAGGAAGGAAAATTAGAATAGCAAATCCAGAAGTAGCCCTCTCTACTGGGTTTGCTGCATTATGGTGCAAGTGATGGCTGAAACTATTGAAAGTCCTATGGAAATTACATCAAGAAAGTAGAGTGACTGTTGTCTGTTCACAGCCCCCATGCATTAGAAAAACTTTCATTTTCCTCTTTTTTCTTGATACTTTTCACTTGCTAGAAATTTTAGAATTTTTGTAAGAGGCAAATACTGGTTGTGGGAAAGTTGGTCTTTCTCCCTTTTTTAAATTTTTTTTTTTATTTGCCACACATGAAGATTAAAAAGAAAAAAAGAGGTGAGGCAAGATATAGTTAAAGCACCAAAGTTAACATGCTTTGTTTTGGTGTCTGAGTAAGAGGCCAGGCTCTCTCAACTCTATAAACAGCCATATGATTGCAGTCTATAAAATCATTAGCAAAATGCAAAGCATGGAGGGGGGCACTGGCTGCTGCTGTTTTTTCCAGCTATAGTAACTGGAGGGCATTGAATGAAGCCAGGATGGGTGGGGATCAAAACAAGCAAGATGAGCAGGATTAAGGGGTAGCAGGCCTGTGATCTCCTTGACAAGAAACACTGTGGGTGCCAAAAGTTCAAGCTGGTCCTAGGGCAAATTCATTTGAAGTTTTTGCATGAAAGACTGTTTTATTAGTAAAATGAAATTGTGATCTCTCTTAAAAGAGAAACCCTAAGTGATTCTATTTTTTTCCAGTCACCATGAAAGAAAAAATTATTTAGTGTTTAAGTAATTCCCACTCTGAGAATGCTCAGAAAGATGGCAGGGTATGAGTAACTTTGCAAACAGACTTTGTCTTTTGAAGCTTGATTCAATTTTGGAAGAAGGTCCACATATACTGTTGACAAATGAGATTGTGAGAGTGTAAATGAATGCAGAATAATAACTACTAGGAACAATAATATGTGTAAGTTTTGGTAGTGTCCCATTCACACTGCACAGACAATTCTTTCACTAGACTTTAAAAGAAACACCCTTCCATGTAAGCATCTCCTTTTCTGTAACCTATTTTTTTCTCCAAGCTGCCAGCATATTTCTTTCATGTAAGCATTAGATCAAACAAAATGTAGAAAGCAAGCAGTGATTAATGTCTTTCCACTGTGTTTTCAGTGTGGAAAAGCTCTCCATAGATAAGCCATATTTGCTCCTTAACTAGGACTAAAGTATTACATCTTACTACATGCTCCATTTGCCTATTGCAATTTTTAGCTTAATTTGGCATACAAAACTAACCTATCACTCCAGCATCTTTAAACCTTCCAAAAATCCCTCATAAAGCAAGTAAATGTAGTTTTGCATACAATGTGAAATGAATATGAGCTATTTTCCTCTTAATTTGCTTTATTCTTTTTTTTAGTTGGTGAATGTTATGTGTTGGATGATTCAGGTTGGGTAGTTTCTCTTTATACAAAGATATGATTATCCTTTTAAAGTGAATGTGGTTTAAAGTGAAACATACTATCACATATTTTTACAGATGAAAAGCCATCAATGGATTTCTAAATTCTACAAATTTCTCATGTGTGTGGCTATTGGATCAGGTAAGTGCTAAGTTAGCCATTAAAAATATAGGAAGAGGAATATGACAATTGTTAGATATGCATCACTACAAATCAAATGTTTTTCTAGCCTTCAAAATACCTAAAGTTTATAATTTAAGCCAATCTGTTCCATTGTAACTTTCCTTTATTTTTTTTTCTTGTATCTCCGTTTGATTTATTGGGGAAAAAAAGGAAGGAAGAAATAATCTTATGGGCTTGGTTTTACAGGAATAAAGATAATTTTTGGTGTTTCCACAGCTTTTATTATGCAATAACAAATATCCAAATATGTGTTTCTCATAAACTTCAATTCTCTGTTCTTCAGAGTTGTTTTGGTTAGTCCCTGACATCTAATTCCTTTTTACTTTGGCGTCCATATATACTGTGACCTAAAGTTAGACCACCTGCTGGCTGACACCCTGTTAGCCTGTTTTAGAAATAGAGTATTCCTGTCAACACTGCTCTCAGGTGTATATGTAAGACTCATATACATGCAGACTTACAGTGTCTGCCTTCTTAGTTATATTTGCCCAAGCAAACCTCACTGGGGAACAATCTGAGCTGTAAGCACCAGTCTACAGCATGCATGAAGAAAGCCTTTTTTATAATAGCTATAACTATATATAGTTGGTGAATGCTGGCAGGGGTACTAAACAATTTCATCAGGTATTTTAAAAATGAAATGTAACTTAGTAAAGCTTTGCTTTGAGCCCACTGTGGAGTAAGTCTGTTGGATTTCCTTCAAAAAACAATTTGTACATTCCCTAATTACCATTTACTACCCTTTCTTTTCACAACAGAATATAGCTTGTGTGACAACTGACTCAAAACTGCTGAAACTTTCTGCTTAGATCACACATTTAAAGTGAAAAATGTTAACCAAAACCACAGTCAGATAAAGCAGTCTTGCCTTAATAATATATTACAGTTGTCAAAAGGCATCCTTGTTAGAACACAGAGTATTGGAAAGAAACTTTATCTGATAAAGGACACTAATGGAAATATGTCAATGGCTAAAGGGTAAAACAATTTTTAAAAGCATTTTAGAATGTAATTGGGATCAAAAGAAACCTTTATTGGATTCTTTGCTTGATCCAGATGGTGAAATCCTGAATAGTGATGCAAAAGAGGCAAGAAATGTCAACAACAGTTTGTGTCCTATATTTGGAATGAAGCAAGAACATGCATACAGGAGGCAGATTTTGAGAGAATTGAATATACACCAATGAGAACAAAAAAAAAAAAAGGAGGTAGCACTTACTGAAACTAAGATTTTTTTTAAAATCCCCGGATTCAGAAAATTTGTCAGAGACCTAAAAGACATGATTAACAGTGTAATTTTTTCACTGATGTCAAAAAAAATGGGGAAATTTGCTTTTTGAACAACAGGAAACCCTAAGCTGGTTAGCTACAGGTCACACAGAGGCACAATAAATGCAATCGTCAAATAGAGACTGTAAAATGGGAGACTTCCATCAACATGGCTTCAGGACAAGCATTTTTTGGTAAACAAATCTGTTATCCATTTCACAGAAATACAGGTTTGATGGACACAAACAGCTGTGTTGAGCAGTAAATTGTGTTTTAACATCATTTAAAATCACATAACTTACTAAAGCGAACCCTACAGGTTAATTGCATTCTGTAGACTTCACAGGGGTACTTAATATCTTCTTTACCTCAGACTTCAACAGAAAGCCAGTTATCCTCAGGGCAACCAGCCCCCTGAGATGGGAGACAGGGATGAGCATCAGAATAGACCCCCTGCAATCCAGGACAGACCTGCTGAGCCACCTAGACCCTCCCAAATCTCTGGTAGTGAATAGACCCCACCCAAGGGCAGTGAAGGAGTTGCCAAAAGAGCTTGTCCAACTGCTCTCCATCATTTATCATCAGTCCTGGTCAACCTGGAAGGTCCTAGATAGCTGCAGAGTGACCAGTGTGATGCCTCTCTGCAGGAAGGGTCAGAAGGAGCACGCAGGGAACGACAGGCCTGTCAGCCTGATCTCAGTGCTGGGGAAGTTCAGGGAGAAGATCATCCTTCGTGCCAGGCCATGGCACATACAGGATAACCAGGGGGTCAGCCATGGGCATAGAAAAGGCAGGTCCTGCTTGACCAGCCTCATTTCCTTCTATGGCAGGGTGACTGCTTTGTGGATGAGGAGATGGCTGTGGATGTGTCTGTCTGGACTGTAGTAAAGCCTGTGTCACTGTTTCCCAGAGCATCTCCTGGCAACCCGGCTGCTCATGGCTTGCACAGGCTCTCTCTGCTGGATAAAACCGGCAGGATGTCTGGGCCCAGAGTGTGGTGGGGAATGGAATTACATCCAGCTGGCACCTGGGCACTGGTGGGGCTCCGCCGAGCTCAGTACTGGGGCCAGCCCTGTTTGATCAAGGGGATCAAACAAGGGGATCAAGTGCAGTCTCAGTGAATTTGCAGGCAACAGCAAGTTGGCTGGGAATGTGGATCTGCTGGAGGGCAGGAAGGTTCTGCAGAGGGATCTGGACAGGCTGGATTGATGGGCTGAGGCCAAGGGTATGAGGTGCAACAAGGTGAAGTGCCAGGTCCTGCACTTGGGTAGCAAAAACCCCCTGCAGTGCTACCATGTGGAGTTATTCAAAATGGTGGGATGCTGTTTTCCTGCCTGCTTCTGCAGGTTAACATCAGTCAGGGAGGCTTCTTTACATCATCAACCCCTAACCATGCTGGGGTCCTGTGCTTTCACCTTGTTTCAAAACCCCACAGCACTTAGCCCTATTAGGTCTCAATATGCCGTGGTGTGATTTGTGCATAAATACCAGGTAACAAACCCACGGAGCTTTGTAACATTTTGGGTTTGTTCATCTACAGGCACAGTTGTTTCATGTTTTTGGGTCAAATATGTATTTGTGGAGGAGAAACTGGGATTAGAAAGTGAGGCTCTAAAATATCTCTAAACACTCCTAAGGAATTTCAAGCTTGGGAACAGCAGTTCCCTAAAACAGAGCACAATTTGCAACATCTGGAGTTTATTACAAATTTAAATTGCATATAACACCCCAAGTATTTATTTTCCTTCTCACAGAAATAATCCTTTTTTGGTGGCATTAATAATATACCTGTTTCATTAAACTGCTCAGGCACATGACTACTAGGAACTCTCAGTGGAGAAGAAGCTGAAGTTCCCTGAGTGCTACAGTATACTTGACATAGTAGTAATATCTGCTGAGTTATGGGCTATATAATTTTTGAATCGTGTTCCACAGCACTCAGCAATATCTGTCATATGCTTTGTATCTGTCACAGTTATTTCTGAGTTCAAACGAGTAATACTTAGGTTTATTTGAGAAATTCAGGTGAAAAGCTCCAAAAGATTTGTACTGTAACAAAGTTTCATTTTCTACTGATGAGTCATTATTTTTTATGAAAGTTTAATGAACAACAGCAAGCAAATAAAAATCATAACTGAGTTCACAAAGAAAGGTAGTATTGTAATGCCTTTTTCTGTGCTCACCTAAAATGTTGTTGACTTCCAAGGACAGGATTTTTCTTTCTTAATGGAACTTGACTTAATTGCCTAATTATAACTGTATGTTAATGTCAATAAAACGGCTTGTGAATGCAATGATTTAAAACCAGCAAGCTTTAAATTAGATCTCATGCATAGTATTCAGTTAGCTTCAAAGAGCAGAAATCAAAGATTTTCAAATAATCAGAAATGGGAAGTGGAAAAGACATATTTAAGCCACTCTTTTTCTGTACAGAAATTCTTCAACTTTTGTATCTTTATCAGCTGGAAATGCTCTGTTACTTGGGAAGTTTTTATCTTAGGCAGCCTTTATCTTTACCTTTGTGTGCCAGCATTCCCACGTTTTTGAATGAACAGCATTTTTTGTCTGGGAGGTGGAAACCAGCAGAGAATATTTATCTTTTACCCTTATCCACCACCTCTGCAGTCTCTCCAGTAGTAAAAGGGTCACAATTTCTCTGCTATACCACTATACCTGTCTGCCAGTCTTTACAGCAAAGGACAAAATGGAAATGAGAGTCTACAGCATATTTTAAATTCAGTAGAGATCATTTTCCTTCATCATGTGTATAATATCTGGTAGATTTCTTTGGACCCATATTTACATCTCTATAGCTAGTGCTCTGTTAAAGCTCCCAGACAAAGCTGAAATATTCCAGAAGCTGGATGTGAAATACTGTCTTAAGTGCTTGGATTACTTCATGTATACAACATTCTTTGCTAAAGGAGAGGAGATTTAGAGAAAGACGTGGGGTCTTATTCTTGCTGATGTCAGAGTACCTCTGAAGGGAGCAGCAAATCCTCACGTGGCTAGATACCAGCACTTTGACCTTGACAGTGAATTTACTTGGGTTGTGCCATTCTGCTAGGGCAAACCAAGCTCAAGTACATTGCAATGCAACTAGAGAGAGCTGAGCCAGATTTAAAATTAGCAGAGAGACTTCAAGTACAGCAGCATGAAGCTTGAGGTGTAGGCTGCATTAGAGCCTAAAGTTTCAACGGGGTCTTCAAAGTCTGTGGAACTGTTCTCTCACTAGCAGTGGTTAGCGTGTTCTGGCTGATCTAGTGATGTATTCCTGCTGCTTCAAACAAGAAGTCCAAGGGACCAAGCACAGTCTACTTTTAGCATATGAGCACTGGCAACAAGGAAGAAGTAATTTCTCATCACTGTTGTGTTCTTCAGGCCTGAATATCAATGAATCCAGCCCTCCCCAGCTCCAGACAGTTGTGATGAGGTGTTTGAGCTGGCAGAATCAAGTGCACTGTGGTCATGCACCCCTCGACCTGGAGAAGGCATATAGGATGAAGAGGCTTCATTTGTTTCTGCTGTCTCTTTGTCAGAGGAGCTTCCCTCTCCCTGAATAACTATCAGCCCCTCAATCTAGTGTAGTCTGTGTGTTTTGTCACTCTGCATTGCTGATCCACCTGGTGGTGTCTTTATAGTGTGAGAGTAATTGCTTTTCTGCAATACCTCAGTCTCCAATTTAAAAAAGTTTCAGAGCTGGTGTCAGCGAGCTCCCAAGCTGAGAGTGCTTGTCTGTCAGTGGTACAACTGGACAGGAACAGCTGTGCTCAGATATTCCAAATTCCTTGCCTCTTACACATGCTTTACCTTTTCTGCAAGCCTAAGATGATATAAGCCCATTAATTCAAAGGTGCTCAAAAAGATATCGTGCCTTTTTTACTAAGAATAACAAAAGCAAACAGTGTGAATGTAGTGCTCTCTCACTGTCTGTTCATACTTTATGTAACATATTGTGCTTATCAGCTCTTGTTGGGCTTGTGACAACAACCAGATTAGTGCAGTGGTGCTGCTTTGAAGGAGCTGTGAGTTATTTGGGCGGTGGAAAGTAAATGCTTCTTGTATGAGTACTGGGATTAAGAAGACTGTACCACAATGACTAATAGGAAACTAGGCCATGAGATTTTGGGCAAGACCCGTTTGGCCAATTTAACTGTTTAGTCCCTTTGGTAATTATGCAAGCAGGCATCCCACTTCATATTGAAACAAGAGTTACAGATCTGATACAGCTTTAATATTTCTGCATGTCTCAGTGAATATTTGAAGAAGTACCCTGTGAAGATGGAATGCCCCAAGTGTAAGTGGGAGCTCCAAAACAAGTCAAAATGACTGGGGACATGCCTTAGGCTCCCAGGCCTTTTTTTTTTTTTTTTTTTTAATGAAAAATATAGAATGAGGCTCCCAGATATCCTTTTCTTTCATGTTCCATGCTTAGGGCCATAGCAACTAAAAAGCCTTGCTGCATTGAGACTTGAGATAAGCTGAGGGAATATTAAATAAGCCAGTATGCAGAGATCACTGGGAGTAGGTAGGAGTTTGAAAGCTCCAGTTTATAAAAGTAACTAGGAAATTGTGCTGGTAGCTAAAAGATCAAACATTCAACTTATCAAAGGTTACGTTTGAAGTTTTGGGAAACCAAATAAAGAAATTCCTTGTTCTATTTCAGTGACTTCTGTGGCATAATTTCTTTGGCCATTGTACTTTCCTTAATAACATCTGATTTCTGTGGGGGTAATTTTAGCAGTGCTGCATCATACAAGATGCTTACAGAGTAAATGTTCTGCAAACAGTGTGTTAAATTGATTTCTTGTCCCTAATTGAGGTTGATTAAATGTAAATTTCAGGTTCTTGATCTAGGAGTTGTTGGCTTTTTGCCTTGGCTCTGGTTAGTGTGTTTCTTCTAAAACACACTTGAGCTAAAAGCACTCATCTTTCTCAGTCCTCTATATTTATGTTGATAAAAATATTTTTCTTTCTGGAGCAAGGCAGTGGCTTTATTGAATATTTTGTCATTTGGTATATGACACCTAACAGCTCTGTGCCTCAAACCAGCTTTAACATTGTGCTGCTAATCTAGAACACAGGTTCAAATGAGTTCAGAGGCAAGAATTGCAGCAGGACTAATGAAAATGAATTATATATGCTCCCTTATTTTGGCAATTTTGATTGAATTCTTTTCTCCCATTTTGGAGAAGCATTAAAAACATGTCTATAGAGAATTATACCTTTATGTGGTTTCTTGTGAAAATCACATTTGTTTGAGAAAGAATAGATGATTTTCTTTGAAGTAGAACCACAACCACTGAAAACCAGAGCTATTTCTCCTAAGCAAAATGCCAAATATTTCCGTTTGTTTATAGGTCAAATCTCAAGGAGACACAGAATCCAGAGAACTTTCCCCTGGCCTAACCCTTAATTTATCCAGTAGTTTAGCTCTGCTTGTCTGTCTGCACCGTGAATAGGCTGATTCCAGTGAGATTATTTATACCACATAAAGTTAAATCATGAGTGAGCTTTGCAGGATTGGGACCTTCAGATGCAACTGGCAGATTTAAAATGTGTTATTCCAAAATGCGGCGGAGAGTTCTCTGTGTTATGCTAAATGGGCTTTATTGCACTGAACTAATCTCCTAGTTATAACTAATCTCTTGAAGCCTGGTTCTCTTCACCCTCATTTCAGTAAATGCAAAGTCACTGCCTGAATCAAGTCAGGGTGTTTGGTTTTTTTATTCCTTTCGTCCTTAATTTTTACATAACCTTTAATACAGGGTTTACAGAGGAGAGAGGTAGGTCCAATGTATAAATTGGATTATTCTTCCTGGAACCTGTGGAGTTATAACTGTTTACAGTGACTAAGAATCTGGCTCATAAACTTCACTGAAAGGCTTTCTCTAACCTGGCAGTGTAATTAGACTGAAAGAGTTATTTTCAAGAGTTGTTACTACCTGAAAATGATTACTCACTGGGGCATCGTTAGTATAATACCAAAGTCACTTCTCAAGGATGCTGGAAATCCAAACACTCTGTGCTGTTTGCATTCCTCAGTAGGACAGTTAATATATTGCCTCCCGTGTGGCTTGTGTAGTAAAACTGCTGTATTAACTATAACAGCGTTGGTACATGTTTCCCTAATCAAAAAATGGAACTGGTGTCTTTGGCAGTAGATAACTATACTCCTAGCAAGACAGATGCTTGTGCCTTTTTATAGAGAGAGCAGCTTTTCAATGTGCAGCAAGGACTCACTCTACAAAACAACATAACAAAACAATTTATATTTGTAGATAAGAAGCAACATCACTTATACTGAATAAGCTGGAGAAAGCCAAGTGTATAGATTTTAATACACTTCATCAGTAGTACATTAAGGAGCAGACCCAAAGCCTCATGGAAATGGAAAGAGGCTACCTGACTTCAGCAGGACCTTGGTTGATCCTGTAATCTTTAGGGTGTGCAGGCTCTCATGGGGGAAAGGAACCACCACACACATAATATTTGAGTCATGATGGTGAAAATCACGGCAGTGATGGGTGAAATACCTGCAGCCATGTTGCTGTCTTAAGTGGTGGAAGTGAGGAGATCAAGAAGAGGGGGCAGCTTCTCTCTGTGCTGTGAGCATCCTCTTTTCCTGCCTTGGCAGTGTGGTTGTAGTCTGCCAGGCACTGGTGAGTGCTGCTTGCCCTGCTCAGCAGCAATGCCAGCACTGAGAGCAGTGTAGCTGTCTCCTCCTGCCTCCATCCTGCTGGGTTAAGGGCAAAGGTAGTACCTGAACCTCAGAGGTCTCTCTGGGCCTTTCACAGGCCTTAGAAATATGTGAGAACCAAGTCCTCTCCAAGGTGTTCCAGCTGCAGCTGTTGCTGCAGGCTTGCCTGGTGAGGCTTTGCCTGTCTCCTTGGCAAGAAATCAGGTATTAATAGCATCTTTCGTGGTCTAGCCACTTTCTTCCTAAAAATCCCACTAAGACTTCATTCTTTGTTGGTAAAGATAAGAAAGTGTTTTCTCATGATAGTTCATGTCAGTCCCCACCACAAGACAGATGGAATCACCATCAGCTGTTGTATGTCTGTGCTTATCAGATCTGGGCAGTGAGCGTGGGGCTGTTGCAAGCTGGGGGAGGCTTGTACACTCTGCTCCCACCCCTGCTGTCCCTGGGCCCTGTGCACAGACCCCCTCACCCCAGCTCAGGATGGGGTGTTCTCAGGCAGGGAGCAGAGACATCGCTGTGGCAGAGCAGCAGAACATCACAGCAGCCACATCTGCAGAGTTCTGCACACACAGGGCTGGTGATGCAACACATCTCATTGTACAGGCACAAAATGCTTTGTGTCTGGACTTAAAATAGGAGCTCAAGCACGAAGACATCTGTTTTACATCAGCTGTACATATGAATGCAAACACCGGTCTTTAAAGGTAATTTTTACTAATGTGCTCCCCATTGCAAAATTCCTTGGCTTGATGTACCATGAGGGTGATACATCCGATGCCAGCAGCACACCGTGTTTCAAAGCAAATTATAATATGCTGCTAACGTGAAGCTTAAGATGTTCTTTGTTAAAAGCCAGCTTTTATCTCAGAGAAGAGGTTTTCTCTCTAACATCAGAGACTATCTACACTGCAGAAAAATAACTCTGCCTCTGAAAGTTATCTGGCCAAATTAATACTGGCAATTTCTAGGAAGCTATATCAGGAAATGCTGGGTTATTTCGTGTTTCTCCATGCTAAGCTTTTGTCCCATTTTATGTATTTATGCCTTCGCAATGTTTAATACTTGACCACTGAGGGCTAATCTTGTGCAACATGTATACAATGAAAATATTTTCTTGTTATCCATTTTTATCCTAATTTGAGTTCTAAAATAGCTGTTGAACTGGTTAAATGATGGCTTGTTAGTATTTCTGTATTCTCTAATCACAATTTTGAATGCTCTGTTTAGAAGTTACCCTAATCTCTTAATGTAACTGTTTGTAATAATTCTAATAATAGATAAAGTCACCCAGGAATCACAAAGAAACTCTAAGTACAGAAAAGGTATGGTACTGAGATGAATGATAGGAACGGATTTATTTTGTGGAGCAA
The DNA here is from genome assembly GCF_041296385.1 of Aphelocoma coerulescens. NCBI lineage: Eukaryota > Metazoa > Chordata > Aves > Passeriformes > Corvidae > Aphelocoma > Aphelocoma coerulescens. The sequence continues at coordinate 12,582,010 of NC_091023.1, forward strand.
AATATCCAAAAAGAAGTTTCTGGTAAAGTATCAGTTGCTACAAATTTGCGCTGAGCTAAAAAAAAAAAATTCTCCACTTTTGTGAAGTCTACAGAGAACCACTTTTATACATGTATTAATCTAGCACTGCCTGTCTTAAAAGCTAAAACTGGAGAGAAAAAATTGAAGATATTAGGATGTCAGTGTGGTGAGAAGATGAAATGTTTTCATCATTGTTGAAATATAAAAGAGAAACTTGGCAGTCATTTGACTGGCTGGATGATATTATATTAGATATAATGATTGTACATTTAGTAGATACATAAATGGTTACTAATGCCAAAAAGGCATGAAAACATGATTTTCTCTGCTTTGAAATTGGGAGGAACCCTATGCTACATATTTATTTAGGAGAATTGTAATATTATCAAAGGAAGAGACCTCTGACATTATTAGTACCACTAATTAATTCTTCCTGTCAGGAGGGTTCTCAAACCTAATTTAGAAGGACCTCTGTGATTGCCAGCACTGTGCTCACTGTGTTGCTGTTCCAGAGTGGGCACTCATTAGTGGCAGTTACCTTGTACTTCTTTAGCAAGGGCTGCAGGTGCAAGGCAGTCTGAGGCTTCATTTTCCTTCTTTCCACATAACCTGTGCAAATTAAGAACAGATATTTTGGTATCAAATATTTAAAAAGTACATTTTTTATGACTTTCTTATATTTTAATGAGAAAATGGAGGGAGGAGACAGATTTTGTAACTTTTAATAAGACTTCCTAGACAACATCTGTATGCTTAATAAATTAGCCATCTTTTTAGCACTTTTTGTTTGCATTACTTTCCTCAGCCAACACTGAAGGAGGTTATTCTGATGATGAAGTAAAATAAATGGGCTGATGTGAACTGAGGGAAAGCCCATTATAGATCCTGTGTGAGTGGCCCTTGAGAAGACGTGTAATGTTTCAGAGAGCTCCCAGATCTTGAGTCCTCAGGCATCTGCTCCAGATCTGGTAAAGAGCTGAGGCCACCACCCTTCTCTGTGCATAGAACATGTCTGCTGCCTTCCTTTGTCTTCCCAGGTTGCTGTAGCCACACGTAATTGGTTGTGTGTAAGGGGCCTCCTGTGTCATCTCAGTAGCTGCTCTCTTATCTCTTTTTTTCTGTGGCATAGTGATGCTTTCCACAAACGTCATCAGCCTGATATTCCTTTTCAAAGTCACAACAGTCTGACAGGCTAAAAGTGCCTGGTTGGCAGTTTCCTGTTTTGGAACAGACTCCTGACTGCGTTTTGATTTTTTAACTGCACCATGGGGAAGAGCTTGCAGCTTGACACAGCCATCATACTGTAATAATATATTCTATTAAATCATTGTTTATTGCTTCTATTACCTTTCATTTTATTTTTTTCTGAGAGAGGCAACAAAAATAAATGCTATTACCTTTTTTTTTCCCAGGGGAAAAATAAAAGACAGTTATATGATGGGAAGAGGGATTTTTTGGCTTGTGGAAGGCTTAACAAGAACACTTGTGTACTCTTGACCCTCTAGTGAGGAACTGCAGAAAGAAAAAAGTCAAGATCTTCTGTGCAGTAGGTGTTTATATGCTTAACAGTATTCAGCTTCATAAGCTGTAATAGAAACTTCTTTTGGTAGGTCTTTCATGTCTATAAACAGCTTACTGCAGCCATCACAGTTAATTTGATTAGTGGCACTCAGACATGAACCCAGTGAAACAGCAGCTTAAGAGCACTTTTGCAACCAGTGACTATATTGGGAATTCTAATCTTTGTCAGAGCTGCACAGGAGGACAGCTACTTCTCTCACATTTCTTAATGTTTTAAAACTGTTTTGAATGCTTATGTACTTCAGGGAATGACATAGAAAGGGTGAGAGAGATTATCGCCTGACAAAGCTTTCTTGAATTAGGTCATAGTAGGCTGTTTCATTTAAGAGTTGTTCCTTTGCCTACGTGCTTAAAATCAAGCTTTCCTTCTCAACTCTTGTATAGGACAGGGCAGTGTTTTTGCTCTGTGAACACAGAGGATGCATGACTGTGGTGTCAGAGGAAGAAGGACAATACCTTTCTCAAATATCCTAGAAAATAAGGATGGGATTCCTATCTTATATGACGGCTGTATTCTGTACGTGTCCCAGGATTGTTCTGTGCTGCTCCCTTAAATTGCCTTCCCACGACTATCAGTGTTTATTGTAGTAGCATGGCTCTGTTTCCTATTTCTCAAGTTGGATATCTGGTGTATTTACTCAAGTAATTGAGGAAATGCACAGATCCTTTGGGTGCTGCAGATTTTTAAATGGAAAATATAAAAGGCAAATGATTGTGGCAGAAAAAGAAGGGAGAGACATGGTAGGCTTTGAGAGCTCATTCAAGGAGTCTTTTGGTATAAAAAGATTGGAGAAATCTGTTTGACATGCAGGTGGCAAAGGCAAATCTTGTACCTGGGAAAGGATATAATTCCCTTCTCTCTGTTGGGGAAGTACCGATCATACGTTTGTTAAAAAGGCCACACCTGATCCTATCTTGGTGCTGTAAACCAGAGCAGAATTAGCTCTTATCTCAACATCTCTGCTTGCATAAAATAATAGTGCATGCTTTTGATAATCACTGGTTTGGTGTGGCTGCCAAAATGATTAGTAGTGAAACGGTTAAAGGGAAGGTATTTAAGCACTGCCACTTGGTTTTATAGTGAGCACCTGCTGAGATAAATTCAAGCTCCTAGCATCAGTTGCTTTTTTAAAAAAAAGTAAATAGAAGTTTAACTTCTGTAAGTCTTTGACTTGGCAAATTTTAGGAAAAGCAAAACTATGCAGCAGTTTATGTGACAGGTAAATAATGTCTTCCCTATAAGATTTGAATTTCAGATGCTACAGGGGCTCTTGGCTCACACAGGTTTAATAAGTAATATGTCTTCCAGAAACCATATATATCTGAGAATAGATATACACTATGGCATTATGGATGGCACTGCTTCTGACCAGTAATTTTAATGTGCAGGATTGTTGGTTTTTTTTTCTTTTTTCTTATGTGCTTTTTTCCCCTGAGTAGTTAGAATTGGCAGAAAGTTATACACTTGATTGCAGACATATCAGTACTTTTCTCACTGTCATATGAAGGCAAATGTACTGTTCTACTTTGAATGTAACATTAACCAAGCAATTTAATGCACCTCAAAATTATGGCAAATACTCTTGTGATACTATGAGAACGTATGGTTATGTAAAATGGTTGTTTGGGTCTTGCTTTTACTAGTGCTGTAGAGTAAGCCATGACTGCCAGGAGAAGGAGGAATATAGTGCTCGCCAGCTGGTTTTTCCCTACCAAAAATTATTTGGATCAAGGTATTTTATCTAAATATATTCAGAGTGCATATGAAATATGTCCTGGATACATTCACCTATATATTTTAGATAAAGAGCAGCTTTGAAAATTCCAGCTGTTTCACACACAATGTGCCAGCACCAGTCAGATGACAGGATGTCTGCAAAACAACAGTTTCTTTAAACAAACTATTCAAACTCCCAGATCAGGTATGTCTTATCATCTGTCTCACAACCCATCAACTATCCCACCCCTCCCTGGGAAAACATGGGAAATCAGGAGTGTCTGGAAGGATGATGAATAGAGATCTGATAAACAAAGGTGGAACAAAGCTTTCATAACTGGCTGTGCCTTTGGAGGAGTGCCCTGCCCTATTGTAGCCTATATGGATTTACACTGGTAAATTGTACTGTAGTGAAACAAGTTGTTCAGTCCTAGAGGCAATTTGCAGGGAAACAAAGGCTGTTGTATTATATTGGCCAATAATGGCTACTGTATATTTTTTGGTTTCTGTTGTGCAGCTCGGTTTCAGGGGCCTGAACAAATGACAGGAAAGTAATGTAAAAGTGCATGGCTGGAAGGACTGCTTAATAAGATACAGAGGCTCTTATCTTTAAGTAGTCTGTGTGGGTTTAATAGGGTCCAAATGTTGTGAAAAATATTTATGCAGACATCAGAGCAGTGTCCTGATTTTTTTTTTAAAGGGCTACGTACTCCAGGCCTGCTGATGTCAATGCAAGTGTGAATGTCTCAGCTTCTTATAAATGACTTGGTGTGCACGGAAAAAAACTAATTTAGTTCACACAATTTTTAACTCTCAGCCATACAGACCTCTCATGTTACTCAGGACAATGATATATATTTTAGCTCTAAAATTCACAAGGGTCCACTTAGTACATAAAGGATTCTTTTGTTTGAACAATTGCCTTTTTCTAAACTGCTTCACACTGTTGGCACAAACACTTGGTTCTGCTTCTTGAGAGAAGGAGAAAATAGGCATTTAAAGGTGGTGTGCCACCTATGCCGTTTGTTGCTTGTGTTTTATAGTGATACCACTAGATGCCAAAGTGTTGAAATTCCAAAAAGGAAGTGTCAAAGACTCCCAACAGATGTCACGTTGCATTGGATATATGTTTGTAGAGCACTTATCTCCTTTTGGAAATCCCACAGCTAGTTTTTTTCAGTGCTTATCATCTGCTGAGTACAGAAGTGGTTGTGGTAAGGAAGGGACAGACCACAACTTTTCATTCTTGCAGCCAGTGACTCCCTCAGAGGAGAAAAGAAATTTTAAAAGTCTGTAAGGCCTGGCTTGCCTTTCTGGTAATGCCAGGGATCCTTGGGGGCTGTTTTAAGTCACAATATACAGCATGGCCCAATGTCTGCATTTCACTTACCAGAAGTAGGGAAGTCATCTTTCCAGAACTCGCAGTCTGAGTCCCTTCTTAGGTACTGACTAACCACAAAATTATTTAAGACTAAAAAAAATTATTTACCATGAACAGTATTAGCAAGCCTAACTAAACACTGCTGCTACTGAGCAGAGATCCCATCAGACACCAGTTTTTCACAGCTCTAAAAGTTCTTTTATTAGAATGCTGAAAAATGGCTGTATTGAAATAAATATCTCAACTTACATAATGTATCCACCTATCATAATTATGTATAGTTGTGAAATTCAGGTTCAGCAGGTTCAGCATACAACAGATTCCTGCTTGCAAGTAAACTGTGCTTGTTTAAAAAGTCAGAAGTAGAGAGAAAGAAGAACATATTTGAAAAGGAAGGTATTTCAAAGAACTTTCCTGGGAGAGTTTGAAGAGTTTTGTGTTTATTCTGTAAATGCTGCAGAGGAAACTGATCCACTTTAAGCTCCCTAGAAAGTGCATTTTTTCAGAAAACTTTTCATACTTTAAAACTAAGTTTTAATATGGCACAAGCCAGCAAATTCAGGCAGCACATCTAAGAAAACAATTTTTTTCTCATCACAGAAAACCTGAAGCTAATCCAAGGAGAATAAAAAGGCACTTCTTCCTTCACATTTATACAGTTTAAGAAGCTGTTGTACAAAGCAGACAAAAAACCTGTCACCAACCTCTTGATCTCCATCTTGAAAAACAGCAATGGTATCCATTCATTACTTCACCCAATATCTCTTTTCTGTTCTGTTTAATGGGAACTATTCTCTGACTGCAGGGTACTTCAATGAAGATTTTTTTTAAAAGCCTCTGCTTCCACACTTTGCTGCTTTATATTTGAGCAAAAAACTCCTCAAAAGTTTTGCACTTATGCCTTTATATAAATGTACTGTCCATACATAAACCTGTGTAATATAAACAACAAATGTTATCTATGCCCTGTGCTGCGCTTGTTCCCTGCTGACTTACTTCCCATTTATGTATGATGAGAATTCTGCACATGGGAGCGGCAGAGATATGAGATCTTTCCTCCTGTAGAGCTGTTTCCATTTCACTCCTTTTAGCCAGAGTTTAGAAATTGCTGGAAGTTTGAAGGGCTGAAAGTTTTTGGGTGGAAAATTGTACTTTTCTCCTCCCATCTTTCCAGTATCGGTTTTTAATTCCTTCTGGTCTTCTAGAAAGTGTCTCTGTTCCTATTTGGTTCTGTAGTTCCTGGATCATTGCACTTATCCATATCCACAGTGATATATCACTGTGGTGTCTGATTTGCAGTGGAAAAGCAAAGGCTGTGGGGGCTGTTTGTTTAAGAGTAAGCTATTTCCATACTCTTTTTGGTTCAGTTTTGGAATATGGAAATCTAAGTCTAATAATTTTAAAGAACCTGTAGGGACTCCTTCTGTATAAGTAGGAATTTTAGTAGCATGAGGCTGTGGAAGCGAACGTCATCACATACTGGCCCACAGCATTTGTTCATTGAAAAAGGAAAGTATTTAATATTGAATCTCAGAATGGCCTCACAGAAGACAATCATTCAGCAGTCAGGCTGCTCAGCCCTTGCTCCTGCAGCAGCCTGCTATGATGTGACAGTGCAGTAATGAAGACTACAGGAGTGCAGAAGACTTGCTTTGACTTCTGCAAACTTCTACAAACTCAGCTCTGCTCGTAAGTTGTGTGGCAGGACCCAGCACATACCTGGAGTCACCCAGCATCGTCTGATTTTGTTGTAATCCGAGGAGTGCCCTACTTATCTTACCTGTTCAGTAGCAATAGTTTAGGAAGAGTAAAGCCCAAATAAGCCTATAATGCAGTGCTACATTGCTTTTAGTGAAAGCTGAAACAATATCCACCTGTTGTAGAGCATACCTGAGCTTTTTAATTTATTATTTCAGCCCCATTTAAGGGGATAATGCCATGATTGAGGGAATGCATTAATCATGCATACATCAGTACTGGAATTTGGCTAGGAACAGGTTAGTTCTTGTTCACAGCAGATGTTCTATATTATAGCAGGGAGGAGAGGGGAGGAAGTTGCAGTTAACAAAGCATTTACCTGTGCTTGCAATTGCTCTGGGTTTTTTTGTATTTTTTTTAATCCAGGTGTGTTAGTCAATCTGTATTATAGTCATACAGGAGTGCAGCATAACTAATGCATTTCTGACACACTTTTTATTTCAGAAAGTTAAGAGTATAGAGCAGTAGATGGGATTTAGTGAGAGCTGTTCTCTGAGCTCTGGGTGAAAGGCCTTTCTGTGTCAGAGACCTCTTGGGCCACACTGAAGTCACTGTGAGATGGCCTATGTGTAGGTGCATTGCACAAAACTGAACTCTGTACTTTCTTGTTTCCTCTTTTTGTTCCACTAAACCCTAGAATTGGGTAAGAATTAGGGTATTTGAAGCAATATTTTATGCACAGGCTGGATTTCCCATCAAAGTCAATGGGTAACTTCCTACAGCTGCAGCTGGCTGGGAGAGCTGCTGTCACCAACTCATTTCCTCTGTAATGACCCTTTTCTCTCTGAAGTTGTGCTTATTTTTATACCCAGATTTCACAGTAACTTTTATTGTTAATTTTGTGTACAGTGAACAGAGAAGTTTTTGTTTACATAGCATGAGACTTAGCAGCCACTGTGGTGTTTATCAACTATGACACTCATTTCACATCTCATCTGCTATATGAGTGAAATGTGAAAATAATCATGTTTTTCTAGCATATCAGGGATGAAATTACTTACAACCAACAGGAATGGCTGGGGTTATTTTTAGTCTTCTGTGTTAGTGTAATTTACCAGCCAAAAACTGGAACCACTCTCCTCTTCTCACAGGTTTATAGTAGTAGTAAGTGCCAAAAGTACAGAACTGCACCAGCTCACAAACCCATTGCTGAGTTTTAGGATACAAGTCTCAATGGCAGCGTTGTTTTTTGGCGATTATTTTACTATAGCACCCCCAGGCAGATTCAGAATTTTCTGATTGTTGGCCTTGCAGGTAATCACAATTGGCCAAATTCTGTTGCTCAAGCACATTGAATAAAATTTTGGGTGGACATCAGTATCAGTGCTTGATGTGCTTTCTAGTCATTAGGAACAACAGAACAGAGGTTGGAAGCTGATTTCTAGTAGTAAAAAATATTTGATTGGAAAGAAATGATGTTTCTTTTACTTTGCACTAGAGAAGGCAAATATTTGCAAGGAAGGGAAAAGACAAGCCTGTGCTGTCCCCTATAGAGTGTAGCATCAAATTACAGTCAACAGGCTTTTTAAAGATTGAGAGGAGTAATTAATCCATAGTACAAAAACTCCTAAGAAAGTCACTGCCTTGTCAGAGCAGAGTAGAAGATAAGAAGGATGAAATAAGGCAATGAGAAATTGCTGAAAAATTTAATTGTGCTTTGTAATGGGACAAAGAACTAGGGCCCAGGGGATTTGGTCTTTAGTTGGGTTTTTTATGGGTGAGTGGGGTGGGGTTTGTATCTTTTTGAGAGCAAGATGGGTTTTAATTCTGATAGGGCTTCCATTGTGAACATACTCATTATAAGTCACTTGATAATAACTCTGAAACTGATTAGTTCCTTAAGGCAATGCTTTGATGAAGTTTAGAAAGTAGTTTGAAAAGTCTGTAAGAAATTTCATGTTTTGCTTTATAGGCTTCAGATTACATGTATAGTGCTAGTGTCATAATGAACATTAGGGGAACCAATTTGGTTGCATACCTAAATACAGTTAAACCAGAGAGCCCCAGGCTTACCTTTATGACTTTATATATCTATTATACATCAAAGGGACATGAAAGTTGTGCTCTGAACCAAGAAAATTCACAATTACAGGAAAAAAATTAACACACTTACTCAGCAAAACCACAGTGCAACTCATTAGAAATTAATTAAGCATCTCACTGCAAAATCCTTATAAAGACAAAAGCCCCACTGGTCCAAATTCACTGCTAGCCTAGAAGGAACTAGCTTCCTGAAAATTTATTTTATCTCAAGAGTTTTTATCTTAAATGTTGGAAAACAGTTGGAATTTCTCAGAGCAATGATTACAGAATAATGCACTAGACTTGAGCAGGACACATTTTGTCTCAGCTAATCCCCAATGTTTTTCCTTTTAAGGTTGAAGAAGTAATGAACAGATTTTTCCTTAAATGTGGTAAATATGGTAAAATAGGATGCAAAGATCGTTATGCTAATAAGGATTTGGATTAATCCAGATCTCTGTCGTCATTTAAAGACAATTTAGGCCATTATCCTAAATTTCTTAGAAAGAGAGAGATTGCCTTTTCAGATTAAGGTGTCTCATCCAGTGACTTGCAAGGGACACCAACCAATGAAACAAGGTCTAAATTCTCTTTTTCCTGTAACTATGTGAACAACAGAAAAATTGTGCTGATGAAAATACATGTGCAATCTGACTCCTGTCTATATCACATTTTTCTATCTAAAATATCTATATAAGGTGTGAAGATAGCTCTTATCTGCATGCAATTCTTCTAAGACTCCCAGAGTTTGTTTCCATGGTTGATAGCAACTTATTAAATGAAAGATTGGCCTGAAGCACATGCTAGAAAAAAAAAAATAGGAAAAGCAGTGAGGGAGCTTTATGTAAGACATTTACAAATTGTTTCAGATATTCAAACTTATAACAGTGCAATTGCTTGAAGATGTTTGAGACTGTGTTTCTGTTTTGTTTCTGTGGCTATCTTTGGCAGTAGTTCCAAATGATACTTTTGTACAGAATTACTCTTTGTTAAATGAAAGTGATTGAGTAGTGCAGTTAAGTATGGTGAGAGAAGCCTCACCAGGAGCTTATTTGCAGGTGGATTTGAAATCCTGTATCCTACATGTACACAGACAGTACTTTCCTCTTTCTAGCTGCTGTGTTCCACTTAAGCTTGAAAGAAACACATTATTATGATTTTTCTCCCTATCTTTCCCTGAAGATAAGGAGCTGCTTGAAAAAGGAAATCCTCGTAGTTTGACTTACTGATGAAACCACCTGTCTTCATGTCCCATTGCTTGTTCCATGCAACATGTTTGTTTAAGATTTATAGACATCTGATGATAAAAGCAATGAGTCTGTCTGGAATCCCAAGCAAATGGCCTTAGGGATTTTGAGACAGCACAGCTGACTTTTATTCCCATAGTAAGCACTGAGGTACTCGTACTTGTTAAATGAGATTCAGACCTGATGCATTGACCTTACTGCACCTGCACTGCAGGTCACACGTGGTCACATGAGAGAGGGGTTAACGAAGTCCCATGTCACATCATGTGACTCTTGCATTTTCCAGGAGTCTGAACAATATTATTAAAACCCATAGATTTGATACACATTTGTTGCCATTTCGCAGGGTTATTTTCAGTGACAGGATATTATATGTTCGGGGAAAACAGAAAAATTGTTCTGTGATAGTTTTTTATCTACAGTTCTGTGTAGTCAGAGCAGAAAGTCTTTATAAAAGGATGCTATTTCATTAATTTCAAGATAGTTTTATTTTTATGCCACTGCTGGAGAGAGAAAAATACATATATGATCCACCTTTCTTTAGCTGTCTTACAGAGAACAGTATAAATAATTTTACAGCTTAATTATTGCATTTGGCTAACTGATATCCAGAGACCTAAACAGGTCATGAAGCCAGGTACTACCATGGATAAATTGTGTTTCCAGTTATGTCATTGAAAGTCCTTTAGAAATCAGTGCTGTTAAAGATGGGCTGCATGGGTGTGACTGATGGCAGGATATGGCCTATAAACTCTGCACTGAAGAGGAGAATAATCTGAATATGTCTAATTAGTGGGGCTGCTGAAAGCAGAGATGGAGCTTAGCTGCTTCTGTGGAGCACAGAAAACATTCTAAAATAGTTTTAAAAGGACCACTCAGCAAGAAAAATATGGGAGGAAAGCCTATTTTTCTCCTTGAAAGGAATAAACAGGTATTAAGATCAAACTTTAGTTTGCATTTGCAGAGAAACTGATGTTTTAGGCCCAAGCAAACAAGTAAATAAATAGATGTTTACTTAGAGATATTGTGAAATATTTAACACTAAAAATAGGGACCTCTCAGGAGACAGTGGGCCTACTCTAAAGCTATAATAATGCCTTTGGGGGTGGGCAGCATCATCTTCCGTGCCTGTGAGGTGCTGTAGATTCCAAAGCAAAGCCGAGGAGATGAACCAGAATACAGCTGCAATGAAAGGACTTTTTTTTCTCAGTTTTAATGTAACCTAAAAGTATAGAACTGTCTCAGTGTCTTCAAAATAAATCTTATAAGGTTAATATCCTGAAAAAGTATTCAGTAAAATAGTTTTGCAATCTACAGGGTCTCTCCCAGATGCTTTTTATTTGAATATCAATAAAGTATTTCTATTTCATTGAATAAATTTGTCTTTTAAATTGGAAATGGAAGTACATATAAACTGGGAAATAAATGGATCTTAGAGTCTCAAAGTTCAATGTTTTGACATGGTGACGTGCAATATTCAGAGAAACACTGCAAAGAGGGCAGCTCAAGCATCTTCTAAGGTGAGTCACATCTTGAATTTCCTATTTAATTTCTATTAAATAGGCAGAAACTTTCATTTTTTTTGAGTTCTAGTACCACGTAATAGATTTGAAAAACTAAATGTAACATGAGAATTGCAGATTTCTGTGTATTATTTTCACTCTTAAAACTGAATAGTAACTTCAAACTGGTACAGTAAGAGATGGGAATCCTAAACTTGTATGAGAGTTGGTAGGAAAGGAGGAGGAAATTTCATAAGAAGTTGAATACTAAGTTCTGGATTTAAAATCACTAATGTAAAGAGAATGCAGAGAAAAATCTATTTTGATCTTATTATGGCTCGACAAGACTTTGCATCATTGAAATATAAGATGGACTAATTGCATTAAAGCAATTGCATTTGGGTCTTTTAGTTTGCGGTAAAACTAATTATAAAACAGCTTTTAATGAAATATTCTGTGGCATAGCCAATGTATTTTATATTGCTGTTACAAAATGAATAATCTCTCATGCTGTAGTTTTAAATTCTTAATCACATTCTTCGTTTAAACTCTAGGAAAGGAATGAATGTCTTGTACATTACAGCCTTTTGACCAGGTTTTTGTTGTGAATAGTCCAGCAATGTGATGAAATACTTTCTTTAATGTAGCCTGGGTGATTGTACAGAAGCTTTTCCTCAATAGTGATGTCAGTTTAACTGTGATGTTTCTAGATAGCTATATGCCAGTGACATGTTCCAAGTCTGAGATCATTCCTAACACTCCACTGAGACTTATCCCTAATTTTGTTCATCCCTATTAAATCTGCAAATTGGTTTATATATTTAAAGAAAGTCACCAGTTCTCAGGATAAGATACAGTCTAAAAGATTCTTAAAAATAATCTCAGATTTTCTACTGACCAAACCAGAGAGGGAGAAAAGAGCTAAAACATATGGCCAACTTCAGCTTCAACTTCTTAGCCTAAGACTTAGAAAGGTATGTTGATTTAATTGGTGTAACTCTATAGCCTTTAATGGCAGATTTATATGTAAAATCCTTAACTATCCTCTGTAGATTAGTCAGAGGACTTAATGAAAATAATAAAAATAAAAATAAAAAAAAAGTATGTATTTATGCAATCTGGGATTTTTCCTTTCTCAATCCAGGCTGAATGTGTGAGAGTATCCAGTGAGAGACTTTGTAGAGCATCTAGTCGAAAACATTAGGCAGTAACTCTTTGAAAACATTTGGTGGTTGGTTTTGGTTTTTTTCCAATGTCTTAAAATTAGGTTTATGAAGTAATTTGAATATTTTCCATGATTATTTGCTCCTGTGTAACTCCAAAGATAATCCCTGTCCTGGAGAACTTGCACAGCAGATTGTTTGGGCCAGGATGTTATGTGATGTCACGCCACTGCCAACCCTGATGGTAACTCCACTTGGCAACCAGTTGCACTAATTCCAGTGGAGTGTTACTGCGAGAAACGTTTTTGAATCTAGAGGAACACTGTTCTGTAACTGAGCTGTTTTGCTCAAGCATCTTATTTTGACTGTTAATTTTTGAAGTCTGTCAGTGTCTTGAAAACAATGTGCAGATGCCTCTTGCTTCAGTTCAGTTGTATTTGCCAGCATTGGCTCATATCTCTGTAGTGACATATACAAAAGTGGTGTTTCTTGCATCACTGTGACATTTTATTGCATATCAACTCAAAGGAGAATATTTCCAAGGACATTTTATCTGTGCATGGAAAATGGAAGGAGGACAGCTGTGTGCAGGGATGGTCCACCAGGGAGCCATGTTCTGCAAGCCTGCCTGCATCACCTTCCATAGGCTCCAAACATGAAACGTGAGCCAAACTCATCCTCTTGATGCCCAGCTGAGGAATTCCCCTCCTAGCCACTCAGCACAGCAGCTGGTTTTCTTGGTTTAGTTTCTTCAGAAGAGCCTGTGAGTGGCCACCCACATGTCTAACAGGCCCTACTGGTGCATAAAGAGCCAGACTCCTCCAGGCCTGGTGGACCTGTCACGTTCACACTGTCAGGATCAAACTGCTCACCAGGCTCTGGGCAAGGCAGGAATTTTTGCCAGTTGAACTCATGTATTTGCCTCAATGTCTTTGATCCTCTTGATGTTGTAGTTTGTCTGGAAACAGTCTATGGACAAATATATGGGAAAATTATCTGATATATGGGGAAATCTAAGGGTGAAACCATAAGGAAAGAGATTAAGATATAGGTAAATGATCTTATGGTGCCCTCTGACATGAAGATCTACTGAATATTTTATGTGGAGATGTGCAATCAGTAGAAGAAGGTGTATATAAAATTTATGGAATGCAACTTGCTTGTCAGAGGCTGAGCTCCTCTCCAAAAGAGGAGAGGTTGGTGCTGTGTGACAGACAGCAGGTGAAGGTGCATTTCAGGTTGCGTGGTGTGTGTGAGGAGGATGAAGAGGCAACAACTGTGGCATGGGAGACCAGCAAAGCTCCAGGAGTGAGGGGAAGACTGGTAAGTGTTAAAGATGGTGAGCAACGAGGCTGTCAGATGAGAGATATGTGGGGAAATGGATTGTCAGGAAAAGTAACACAGAACAACATAAAGTAATGATACTGAAACTGAAATCTAGTCCTGAAAGAAGTATGACTGAGGAACAAAAGGTCAGTTATTGAAAGGTGTAGCTGGTGTGGCATGAGCTGAAGAGAAGACGCCTAACAGATCATTAGTACGAGCTCACAGAGCAGGTAACTCAGCAGTGGACGTGGCAATTGGGGTGGTGGCTGAGGAGCTCAGTGACAGCACAGCTCTGTGTCCCTGGATCCAGTGGGCAGGCAGTGCCTGTTGGCTCTGCAGGCAGGAGATTTGATTTTGGTTTTCTTCCTGAAACCTCTTTTGTGGAACCCGCTGCTTTTCAACTCTCAAAGACAACTCGAGATTGCTGCTTAGTGGGAAACGGGAAAACATGTTAGCTGATGGGACAATATAAAAAATGCTTAATTTCTTAAAGACATAACTAGTATTAGTTACCCAGACATATATGTGCAAGCAGTTAAACGGCAGTTGTGTGACTCAGCCTTTACCACTAAATAGCTGAAGTCTTTTGCTTTGAAATATTTGCTCCATGCTTATTTTTACTGGCAAGGCATGATCATGAGATTTCTCCACAAACTGCTGATTGGCTTTATGGTTTTTAACGGTCTGGTTTCTGGTAGCCGTCAGTAGAAGCAAGACAGAAACCTTGTTCCGTTCTGGAATCTGCCTGGGCTGTTGGCTGTTCCCAGTAAGAGATGTCATTTACAGAAATCAGTTATGCCGATTTCATCAAATTTTGCTAAATTGGTCTACTTTCAAACTTCCATCCAGAAAAAAATAGTCATTTAGGTATAACCTAGCCATGTGTGGTTATCTATCTGCAAACAAAGTCAAGTTCCTGCAGTTTAAAAAGAAAGGGGTTTATGCTCTTTGTAAAGCTGCATGTGCACTACTGCATGTAAATAACAGATGTAGCTCAGCCTTTGGGTAGTTTGCAAGTGCCAGATTATACAGGAGGAATAAATGCAGATGGCTATGGGCAGGACAGACTCCTGTGCTGACATCAATCATCCCCAGATCAGTCAGAGCTAATCAACAGTTTTCAAGTTATGAATTCTGAACACTTGTCACAATCTGCAGCTGAAAAGTTATTCACTGAAATTATACAGTGAATTAATTGAAGTAGCACCTTGGAGAAAATTATAAGTGTTTTGCAGGCAATTTGTGAATAGGTAAAGTGAAATTAATTGAATGAATGATTTGTTATGAGCTATTCTCCCAGAAGTAGGAAGGTTCTATTTTTGGTTTTTCTAATTTCACTAAGCAAAGTTTGAAATGTTCACCCATATATCCTGCCGTAGAAATGTAATCCTAGGCTTGGCCATTGTCATCTTTAGCATCTTGCCATGTTGTGAAGATCATTGACATCTTTAGCTATATTCCCAAAGCAAGTTTTAGCTGAAATGCTTTAACAGTTTATTTAATGATTAATATTCACTAGAAATAGAAATTGTCTACCTTGTCATTTTTTTTATTCTGTTTCTCCACTGTAAAGCATTTACACTGGTCTACCATATCATGCTCAAAGGTAGAATTTTGTCTAGAAGCCCCATTTTGAAGCAGTAATCTAAGGCAGATTTCTGCTTGATATATGAAGTAATTATACCTCTGAAAGATCATTAACAGTTGACAGTTTTAGAAAAGAGAAATGAAGCAGTCTCCATATTTTTTATTCTGTCTTTAATGCTTAGCATAAATTTTCTATTTCCACAACATAATGCATGATGGCTTTGCCTCAGAAAACAACTGTTCAGTCTTTATTAATGAACACTTTTATTTAGGCTTAATAAATTTGTGAAGACTGCAATGCGCTCTGATGTGGTTACATTGAAAGTGAATGCCATGTACCTCCCAGATATGCTCTGTTCTATGATCTTGGTTTTTTGCATAGGAAATATGTCCAAAATGTAAGCCAATGTCCTATTTTCTTATACTTCTGTAATTTATCTGTATAGATTTCACTTTAACAGTGATATCAGGTAAGAGAGCTGCCAGCTTTTCTCTCTGCTTGTGATTTCTTGTTCCTGTCCATTGGATAGTGATAGGTGGCTCAAGTCTCCTGCCTGAGGAGATTGCTATATTTTGCTATATTTAATGAATTCCTCCATCAGTGGTGGTTTCATATACTGTGGAGGGTACAGGAAGCATTTTCAGAAGCAGCTGTTCATCTCTTCCCTCTGAAATCACTAGAAATTTTACTTTCTTCTCTGAGTCAAGCTAAAGTGAATTCTTTTGAAAATCCCATTCTGCTTGTCTATGCAGGAAAAAAAAATTGTGGCCTACAAAGATAATAGCTTTCTGAGAGAAACACTGGCATCTTGATATCACACTTGGGGAATTCTTATTAGCACTTTATTATACAGCTTTGGAGGGCAAAACCAAGTTGCTTTGCTGTTTCTGCCAAACTACCTGAAGAATCCTTGAGCAGCATAGGATAAATATCCTTAGGGCTTTTTGAAGAGACCAGAGGTATCAGGACTGAGATTTGAGGCTGCAGTTTCTGAGGATCTTGGTTCCTGAAGCTAAAATTGTCATTATTTAAAATAAAAGCTTTCCCCTTCTGTGAGAACAGCTTTGATTTGTTACAATAATGCTATGGAACAGTTTATTGAGGAACAATTAAAAATTCTTTTCCCCTTCCCCCTTCTCCCAGCCTCTGTTGAATTATAGTTGTTGCAAGCAAGCTTGGGTTTATAGCGCCAGCATAATCTAAGGTGAGGAAAACCTTTTAACTAGATTTCCAGCCAAACAGTCCAAATTCCCTTCCCCAGAGTCCAAAATATTTATCTTTATTGATATAAGCAATGTGAAACAGAGAAAAGTACTAGCATTTCTTAACAATCTATTTCTTTTGTCTGCTGCCTCAAACTGAAGTGGCATTGTGGTTATAACTTCTCTTAGAGACAGGAATACAGACTGAGACCGGGAACCATGCTGTGATCTGTAGATTTTTTTTTTGTGAAGGAATATATTCTACTATCATGTGGTAAAAAGTAGTCAGGCAGTGCTGAACTAGAAGTAAAATGAGTTTTCTTTCCTCCCTCCCCTTGGATTTAATTTGGAAAACGTGAGGGAGAATGTTGTTCTCATGTACTTTTAGAGGAGCACACTGGAGTGACCCATGTAGGTTGGACAGGTAAAGCAGCTGGCAGGTAATCTCAGATGGCTGAAAAAGTCTAGTGTCTGCTTTTCCATGAGTAGTTGCTGAGATTATTCCCTGTTGCCTGGTTGTTCTAAGGGAGGAAAGTATCATGCTGATCTGTGTGTGGACTGGCTGCTGCCTGGTCACTTCATCCCAGTGTTCCCAGATCCATAAACTGAAGATTTGTTTCAGCTTTTCTCAGATCTGGAATTTCTTCAAAAATGAAGAATTTTTTCAATAGTTTATTTTGTTTCAACTTGGATTGCCTTGGCAATGCCAAAATCCTCTGTCCCAAAATACTCTTAATTAAAGGTTTTTCCCAGTTTTTGTGTTCTTGCTGACATCATCTGGTTCAAGGACAGGGGAGCCATGGCACCTGGCCCTGGGACACTGCTGTCACAGGCAGGAGCTTACCTGGAGTGCCCTTCCCCAGGAATCCCAACTCCCTGCCTGCAGAGCACTCAGTTAGTGGTAGCTGGAATTCTAGTGTCATTATTGGCTTTGACAATACTGCAGTAGAGCAGACCAAAAAGTTTTAATTTCCTCACTATTTTAAAATGAAATTTTCTATTTGCTAAGCACAAGGAAATCATTATATTTGGGTTTGTATTTTGAATTTAAACCAACTCAGGTCTAATAATCTTGAGCTTAGTTTCATACCGGTGAAATTGATAGTATTTGTGAACTACATGAAGACAACAGAAGCCAGCTTTATATAAGAAAAATGTGTTGTTTTCTAAGAAAAGGGGACTTCAGAGATGCAAAGAAAAGCTGGAGCTAGATAAATGAAGCTTGTATTTTACTGAGTTCAAAAGCATTTTGCTGTTTTTTGCATTTTGCACATCATTCCAAGTCCAGTTTTTTTCCCTTGAATCTCAAGACAACATTGCCATGATAAGGAGAATGGATCAACAGTGTGTGATGGCAGTGGGGTTCATACTCATAAAACTATGGGTGTATCACTAAAAGGCTGATAAATCACTTGAAAGCTGTTCCACCAGTTGTAACCTTGGAACACACTTTTAATTGCCAAGACTAATTTTAAGCTTCCACATTTATAGATGCAAAGCAAAATATGCAGTCATTTCAAGTCAAAGTCTGCTCTGGGATGTGATTTAAGAGTACTGTGTGTGCATAAACTGCTTCTGCAATTTTTTCCACTGACTGAGGTAGAACAAAAGAGCAAAGGCTGGGTTTGCCATTATGCATTAGCTTCCAGCTTTGTTAAACACAGGATCCCATTTCCAGGGTGGACCAATATCTAATTACTCTAGGTCAAGCTAATACCACCACCCCCACAAAATTCCATGTTTCCTGTTAGCTAGAATGAAGACAAAAGCTCTAGGCTTCAGCTTTGCAGAAACATGAAATGTATTCTCCTGTTTACATACACAACAACAAAGTTTATTTGTGATCATTGAGGTATCTAATCCTTGTGGTGTCCTGTCAATTCTTGTTAACTGGAAGGATTTAAGCATAGGTACTGTGAACTTTCAGTGTGCAGAAGACAGTGTACAAGGAGATCTGCATTGTGCTTCTCCTGTTGGCAAATAAACAGCACAAGAGTCTCTCTAGACATAAAAAGTCTCCAAACTTCTGCTTTTCAGTCTAATTGTTCTCCTTTACAACTAAATAAAGATTTGGTGAACAGGTTTCCCTGCATATGAAAAGCTTTGAGATGGAAATATTATTGTCTGTTTCTTTATTATTATTATTATTTTTATTTTTGTTTATTTTCTGACTCTGAGAATAGCCAGTCTTTGGTTCTCAAATTCAAACATGAACTTTTAAAATGTAATTCAGGATTTTCCAAGAATACTTATTTAGTTTTCTTGTGAAGAAACAAAGCAGTTCCTTGTGAAAACAGACACTCCTGATTGACTTGTACAGTTTTGCCACCTGTGTGCCATCACAATCAAATGCAAAAATGATGGGATAATGCAGTAATGATTAGCTGGAATAAAGATGTGAAAAGGTACAGATGCAGTGGAAAGGAAGCACTCAATAAACCTTTAAATGTATTTGAAAGTGAGAATGAAAGGCTGAAGTGGATCATTTAATTACTAAGTGAATTCAGCACTTGGTCCTGTACACCAGGTGAAGCTTGGGAGCGAGGTGTGTGTGGTGATGCTGCTGCTGTGTGCAGAGAGGAGTTGCCATTGTTTCCCAGGAAACAACAATAGCCAGAAATGTTCACATGCATCAAGTCAGCTCCATATTAAAGCTCATTGCTTTAGACAGAGACTGTCTTGAGAGGTAGAAAGGATGAGAATGGGACACAGATGATTTTGTAGATCCTAGACAAGTGTTTATAACCCCTGTTTTTCAAGATGTTAGCTTGTATCTGAAGCAAATTCCAAATTAAGTATGTGCAAATCTGTATTTTGTAGTCTGTCTCAGGCTTTCAAATCAGGCCACCCAAGAGGATGCTTTGCATAGAGGGGTTTTCCTGAACTCCAAACAGGTGTTTGGATACTGAAGTCAGGCTGTTCTGTATGGGAATTCACTACTGCATAGACCAAGAGAGTGCCATAATGGCATTAAGAGGAACATGACCCTTTTCTCAGTGAAATTCTTTGCCCAGACCTAAAAGGAATAGTTATCTATTGGAAGAAGCAATCATGATAGATTTCACTGGGTGTATTAAATGTGATATGTTTGACTGCCATGTAAGATTTACCATCCAGTTGGACTCGTTTTCATGAGAACTTTACCTTGATTATTAGATCTTTTTCAATATTTTTAATTTTAATACTGCCACCCACTCAGCAGTGTACTGTAACAGAGTTATCTAGAGTATTCAGGACATTAAAGATCTAGACCCTGCAAATTACAAGGGAATTTTGTATTTGATAACTTCAGTTAGAGTGACTAAATGACATACATAATTTCTTCATTACATGCAAATATGTGTTTGTGAAGTAGAGTATTACTGTGCCAGGTAAACAATAGTGAGAGGAGGAATCCACACACATGAATTTGACTGAAGGCATAATGGACTCTCCCAGGCAGAGGAAGCCAGCTTTGAGTTGCTTTCTGTTACATCTGGGGTACAGAATGTCAGTTCATTTTGCGAATTTTCCTTTGTCCAAAATGAGTCAACAAGATGGCTACAGGGAGATCACTGAGCCACTCTGATTTTATGCTTCCTTGTTTTTAAAAGGATTGTTCTGTTGTCTCCTCTGTCCAAAAAGTTCTGTAATTACCTGGATACAGTTAATGAGAAGCCTGAGTTTTGGCAGCTACAGTATTTGAAGAACAGAAGATTTAACAATTAGTAGCAACAATTTAAAGTGTAACACCCTCTTTTTGATCTCTCTCGGCATTTTGGAAATGAATTTGTTTTGCAATTGCCAATTCTCGTGACGGGCTTTGTCATAAGAACACGGGAGCATGAAGAAAGCCAGGTACTTGCAAGGAAATGTTACTGTGTGCTGTACTGTGGGAATCCTTGGCATCTTTGGATTCCATCCACTCCTCTGGCTGGAGTTTCAATTATAGGAAGAACATGTGATAATAACCTGGCATGCTGTGATGAAGAAGTGTCACACCCAAGAGCGAATGATTGAAAATTGGTTTTATGAAGTTTAATTTTTGTTATACAGATTACTAAGAAACAAATATAAATTGTGCCGGGGCCTGTAATGAGATCCATGTAATTCTGCCCAAATACAGAGCAAGAAAAATTGGAATAGTGACTGTCACTTCACTGTCATTCCTAGGATGGGAAATCGTTGTTCCAGCAGAGAGAGGGAGTGAGACTGTGTGGGTGAGAGACAGTGAGAACATGCTCTGCTTCTTTCCTCACCTCCCTTTAGGAGCACTGATGGGCCTCTATAATATTTAGAGTATCATGCCTTGCAGAAATATGAGAGAGTGAGAGTTTAAAAAATTACTGTACAAACAGATAGCAGTAGCTTGGAGACACCAACTTCTCCTTCTGCCCAGAAGCTCACCAGTGCACAATGCTGCAAATTGCTCCAAAACCATCGCTCCCCAAAAAACTTCTAGGAAGAATCTATAGAGACAAGATTTATATAAATCTCTCATTCTGTGCTGCTTCTGACAATGCCTCTTGGAGGTGTTTTTATTCCACACAGTTAACTGTATTGTAGCCTACAAACATTTATTTAAAGAACACTTTGTTTGCCAAGTGTTCAAGGCAGCTGAGCATGTTGACCCAGTGTTCCATGGAAGCAGTACATGGTCAAAGATTGCAGAAATCCAGAATACTGGGCAGCTTTTGATGGAGAGATTCTAAAAGTCTTTTGTATCTGTTCTAATACAGACAAAAATTATAATCAGAACCCTTTTTGGAATTGCCACTGAGTTTCCTACTTGGAAAAGCACTTATCTTGCAAAAGCAAATGATTTCTTTACTACTTCAAACTGCAGACCCTTTTGAAATGTAAATTAGGAAAATGGAGGTCTTGACGCTTGGAAGAGCTCTGATGATTCATTTGTTATGATGTTCCTCCCTGCTGTGCTATACTGAAACTCATACTATGGGGCTGCCTTGCATAGTTCAGCTGCATCAAACGAGGAGGTACCGCGTTGGAAAGAAGCAGCCACAGGGACGTGTGTGTGCTGCAGTTCATGGAAATGCCACCTCTGTCAGCTACAGCAATTAGCTTTTTCTCTTCCCTCTGCTTTTAAGTTACAAGTTAATGAGTGTGTCAATGAATCCACCTGTTACAGCAAGAGAACCAAAAGTAGTTTGGTGTTTGATGATTATAAATGCAGAAGTAAATGTGCAGAGAAACTTCCCGGTGCTGTATCAGAGAGAAGAGAGATAAAATAAAATGATTGAGATAAAAAAAAAAAAAAGATACTAGCTTTCCAACCTGACACATCCATTTCTGTGTAACTCCGAACATGTGGTTGTGTTGTGTGACTGAGAGCACCATTACTAATGAGCTGGTGAGACACCGCTAAAACATAAATTCTACATTTTTTAGCTGTCAGCCATGGAAATTGTTTTCCCAGGAAAGCAGTGGTTCTTTAACTTCATTTTATAGGTGCAAGTAAGTTAATAATTTTATGAAACATAATAATGCTATTTTTCTGATACTGATTCTGTTTTGTAGGGTAGGACTGAGTATATTCCTAAACTAAAGAAAGCCTCCACACCAAACTGGAAAGTGACATGTCAGTCTGTGAAAGTAGTGCTGAGGCTTGCAAGAGGCAGCAGATGCTTTTCTACAGAGATCTGTATTTGAATGCATCTCTCCATATTTGAAAGGAACTATTACAATGCACAGCAGGCTGTGAGAGGGGTGTTCTGGCAGGATAAACTTCAGTCCTTCAGGCACCTTGCGGTGGATCACACTGCACAAGTTTGTGCTCTTGCTGTTCTCCTGCTGGTTTGGGAAAGTTTGTGCTGATTTGTGGAATCTGTCTAATCTTGCATGACACGGCTTCATGATATTAGCATGTGGCAAAATACTGACTTCAAACATTTTGCCTCAGGACCAGATGATTTCCCTGTTAGCAGTGGGTGGAAGAGGCACTTTTGGTTATGTCTCCATTAGCATTTAGATAATAAGAAGGCTTTGGTACCTTCTTAAAGATCTAATAGCTTAATAACAGCACTCACTGTT
Source organism: Aphelocoma coerulescens (assembly GCF_041296385.1). NCBI lineage: Eukaryota > Metazoa > Chordata > Aves > Passeriformes > Corvidae > Aphelocoma > Aphelocoma coerulescens. The sequence continues at coordinate 12,604,548 of NC_091023.1, forward strand.
TTATCAGGGTATTTTCCTGTCACTCACCTCAAACCAGTGTTATTCTGGGTTGATCAGTGCATCAAATAGTCTTGCAGACTGGAACAGGAAAATTAATGGATAAAGCTGTGTGAGTACATGTGGATTGTTTCACACAAATTTGCCCCTTCATGCCTGCACTGATGGTATCTTGTAGATGATCATCCTAAAAGCAACCACTATACTGAAGATTGCCAAACTTTTATTTCATGTTTATGTATGAAGTTTCTTAGGATAGCATGATGGTACATTGTTTGCCATGTGACCTTCTGAAGAAATTTATGAGCAGACTTTGTGTGGCTGCACTTCGATTTTTTGAAGACCATTTGTTAAAGATGGGCACAGAGGAGAAATGAGCCTCCTTTTCCTTTTTACTCCTCAAGACTTGATGATATATTAGATCATTATAGAACAGGTGCTTTTAGTTTAGAGTGTGATATCACCAAAGCGCAGGATAGAGGACACTAATGACTTTGAAATTCTATCGCTATTCATTACATTCTGTGAAATGATTTTTGGAGGATTTACCATAAATCTGTTAATTTTCAAAATCTCAAAGACCCTGAAGCAATGCTTAATCCACTAAAACCTTTTCAAATTTAGTGGGTTTTGAATAATATGAAATGGCTTACTACCTATGACTAGCCCTCTAAGCTCCCTGCTTTTAGTACAAGGTAAACAGCTCAGTTAGTTGTATTGATACATTTTCACAAAATATATATTTTAAAAAAAAGTCCAGGTGAGCTGTTCAGTTTCTGTCATTTTCTTCAGTTCTTGGTTCTGGATCATTCATTTTTCTAACTAGGTACAGTGTTTAATTGTAAAAACTGTAAGCCAGTGAGAGTGATGCCATTTGCTTCTGCAAAAGAGGAAATTTTCCAGTATTCCCCTATATAAAAAATTAAAAGGGCCTATCTTACTGCACAGAAGAAATTGCTAGAGCACTGCTTGTGAACAGACATGCCTGAGACACTATTATTCCTGACTGGAATCTGTCCTGACAATTAACACTCAGCATGGCAGAAACTGCCTGGGACAGAGCTAATGCACTGTGTCATGATTATTGTACTCCTCCGAGCATAAATTGAATGGGGAATGGTTAGTAATTAGCTCAAGCAAAATAGACTCTACACTTGTCTTCTTTTGTCATTAATGTCCAGGCTGATAACAAAAGGATCTCTGGTAATTAGCACAAACCCATGCAAAAGGTCTGACTGTGCTTCGAGAACCCTTTCACACATGCACTTTCGTTCTAATGAAAACTTGACTTGAGAAAACAGTGGGCAATGGTAAGATAATTGTACATTAATAAGCAGTAATTATTTTAGAAAGAAATTCAATTTAAAGATCCTTTCTCTTAGTGGCCAAGAATAATTAATAAAACAATTATATAAAGGTTTATAAAGGTCTCTGGATATGCAATGAAATAGATATATGCATGCAGCCCTCCCCCCAAACTCTCATGGGTACAGCTGAACAGAGAGCTGGCTTTGAGTTTTGCTAATATTCCACACTTCCAGCAATAAGATGTGTGGAATCTGTATTTTGTGCAGTGATTTAGAGGCAAAGCTATCCTTCGAGTGTTGGGGTTTTTTCACTTGATTTTGATTTAAAGGGTATAGAAAACACCTAAGGAGATCTGTACAATGGAATATTTGATTTTTTTAGTGTATTTTTGTACAAATATGTGTACGTTTGTTGTGCTGCCTGAAAATGTAGCTGTTATTAGAGTTGTGTTTGTTGACTTACAATTTCAGGAGCTACACGTGTTTTAAACCCTGAATATTGCATAGTGTGGCTTTTTAATGCATAACAATCATAATGGTGAGATCCAGCTTCCCATCAGGATTAGAGGCTCAGCTGTTGGAAGGGTGTAGGTGGCTTTCTGCAGAGATCTGAGGTGTAGAGCTCAGACTGGTGGTGGATCCAGTATGTTCTGGTCTTCAGTTCAGCCTAGTGTAGTTTGGGGCTTAATGTATGCAGTTTGAAACCGTAACTTAAATCAAGTGTTAACAAAGGTAATGATGTGGTGACAGTGAAGGGTTTTAAGACCCCAGCATGATCCAGAAGTTCTGGAAGCTGAGTAACAAGTTAAATCATTCTTGCTGCTCCTTCATGCTAAGGAGAAGCAAAAAGGTATATGGCAAAAATTTTAGCTACATTTTGTTCCCACAGTCTCTTCTCTATAGCGATGAAGAGTTGGGGTAGAGCATGTCTGCATGTGGAGCTGTGAAGATGAAGCTTGTTTTCACACCTTCACAAGCTGTGAACTAAGCCCTCATAATCCAAATGCAGTGGTGGTATCCCAGAATGTAGCACAGCTAACTCCACTAACCCTGGAAGGGACAAAGGCTGTTGACAGAGCTAGTCAGTACCTTTCTCGAGTTATTTGTTTGTTGTTTGTTTAATTTTTTTTTATTAATGAGCTAGTTTAATTTTACAAAAGTGAGATGATGCAAATTTCAGGAGAAATATTTTTCAAAGCCATTCCAGCCTTCTGTCTGGCAACAGTGTTTACACTTCAGATAGCAACAACCAGTACTAAAACATACCCAGTGTGCATGTACTGGGAATGTAATACAGCAGTTCCCTATTTTGGCAGCTCTGCTATGTTCGTCTTGTTTTTGGTTGTTTTTTCATTTTTTATTTCTGAAAGCCTTATCTAAGCACATTTTCCTGAGAGATCAATAGCTGCTTCATATGTGTAAACTGATATGTGTGGCTTACAAGAAAGATATGATAAAGGAAGACTCTGGAATTGCTTGTGTAGACAGATTCATTAAGATAACAGTCTGTTTATCTAATCTTACTGATGTGTTGTAGTTATAGATCACCTATTATTATAGCAATTCATTTCTGTTTCTATTCAGGTGGTTTTTATCATTAGTTTTGTTCCTGCATAGATGGCTCTAAATCACTTCTCTCAAGATTTAGAGATATTTGAGATTTAAAAGACAAAACACTTCTGTCAGCTACAATGATAAAGATGAAAATACATAGCTGGAGTCCATTGGCCAATACTGTGAGGTCTTCAAGAAAAGCACTAGAATAAATCAGCAGGATAAAAAAGACCTTGGGTGATCCTGTTGAAGGCTAAGTTAAGGACTGTGCAGCTCCAGGGGTGACTGTGGGGTAATGGAGCTGTACTCTACAGCCTGTTGGCTGGTACTCACTCCAACCCAGTGAAGGTGACAAATCATTCAGATCAAGGGGCCCCCTTGGGGCTCCTGTGAGATGTGCCAGGCATGGCAATTCCCTTTGTGGAGAAGACAGAACAGTCTCTAGGGCTTCTGCTTTGCTTACATTTGCTAAAGATGGCATGCCCAGACAAGGTGCCAGTGCAGAGAGGCCCATGGCTACTTCATGGGACTCCCCAACAGCAGCCACTGCTCTTAGAGTTTGCAGAAAGTGAAGCTGAGCCTTAAAAGGAGTGCTTTCCCTGGGGGAAGTACCTTGCCTATCCCTTTTCAAAGCTGCCAGCTCATTTTGTGTGCGTGAATAAAACATCGTGATTAATGGGAAAAGATGTCATTCATTGTGTTTAACGCTCTCATTGGCATCACATTCCTTTTAGCTCTAAATTGTATTCTGAAATTTTATTCATTGATGCTTTTGGAAGGGCAACTTGATATAGCTCATGTAGTTATGTGGAGTCCTGTGTGCATTTTTTAATCCTGTCATGAAAGGATTCTGTTTGCTGCCCTGTGGGTGTCACAGGAAGGAGTGACATGGGTAGAGCCAGTGGCACGGTGGGTGCTGGGCACTCGGCCCTCCACCTGGCTCTGGGAAGTGCCTTTTTTCTTGAAGGTATAATTGCCTCAGTGAAAAAATTGTCTCCATCAGGCAAAGATGCACCATGGGTTTGGAACTTTGGGCACAGCTTTTAAGCTGTATTAATCTTGTTTAACCTTGCACCATTTTGCAATTTGCACTCTTAGTTGGAAAGCCTTTTTCTTACTTCCTATGCAACTTAATGAAAAAGTCAAGGTCTTAGTTTCTATCTTGAATTTAATATTCTGTTTATACAGTAAGTGCAAACAACAACAGCAAAATATGATGGGTGGTTCCAACACTTTTATGTGCAGTTAAAACCTACACTAAGGAAAATCTGTTTCTACTACATCACCATATATAGCTCTTCAGCATAAATATTTTTGTAGTTATCAAGTCACTTTCCAAAATTTTATATGGGCAAATAGCTGGCAGTACCAAGAAAACTTCACACCAAATATGAAAATGTAATTGATATTGTATTGAAACAAGTAATTTGCTCAAGCCTGGATTATATTTTCCCTGCTTATATGGTACATATTTGTGTTTAAACATGCACCAATGTTTGGTATTTTGAATGGAAATAAATGAGTGCCGATGGGATTTCACAGTATAGCAGAAAATATTTCTGTGTTTAGCATTTTCACAGTTGTGTTACCTAAAATCACAGACTGCCTCTTTTTTTTCTTTTTTTTCCCTCTCCCTCTCCTCAGTGCTTGTCCATTTTCAGTTTTGATCACAGTCACTGGAAGCACTGGAAGCAGTAGTTCAGTGCTGTTGTTTGGGTGTTAATTTTCTGCTTTGCTGAAAGGTTTTGATTACAATCATTCGTGAAATTACTTGAGTATCAGATACTTGGATATAAGGACAGAAGCTGAGATTCCAGATGGCATCTCCTTAGAATCTTACTGTCTAGTTTACTGTTTTATTTAGTTATTTAGCCTTACCCTGGTCTTTGTTCTTTCTTTTATTTTTTTTTTTTTTATTTTGGTCCTGATATATCTAACAGATGTTGATCCATCTGAAGTGTTGATTCTAATTTAGATATTGTCTGTGATTTCCCAGGGAAAGTTTAACTTTATGGGTATTATTTTGAACAAGATATTAAAGGAAAGAGAACACTGTATTTTCAGTGAAAGCCAAAATAGTATCTAAGGCCAGGTAAGCAAGGGTTCTTAATTTTAGTGATTAATTCAGAACATGTTGGGTGGTTATGTTGAACATTTAGGCAATAAAAATGATAACACTATAAAGAGTAATTGTTCAGTTAATGACTGGGGATTTTTGATATCTTCCTGGGTAGGTTGGGAAGTGCAGCTTGAATCAGCACGAAACAGCCAGAATAGCTGATACCTTCAGCTCTTGCTGCATTGCAAAGAGGATTGATGAAACCACTCATGTTGCACTTTTATAATGAACTCACTTTTCAGACACTTATAACTCAGTCCTGAACTGGGCTCTGTTCTTGGATTTGGCAGTAGTATTAATCTGGAAATAATGTGATAACCTAGCCAGGTGAGAATGCAAACAGTGAGAAATGAATACTTTTAAATCTTCTTTTGCCACGTGATAGGTGCAGCTGGAAAAATGCAGGTGCATTTTGCAGCAGGCATGTAAATCCATGTGACCTTGCAGGTTTACAAAGAATTCTGTCAGGTGAGAACTGAGTCTGGTAAATACTAAAAAAATGATAAACTACAATTTATTAGGGCAAGATAGGAAAAGGTAAAGGGATGCTCTTGGGTAGACTCTCTGTTCCCTAGAAGGCTTCACCAGGGCAGTGGATATCTGAGCTTGCTGCTCTGCTCTGGAGGTGGGAGCAGACAGGAGCATGGCAGCCCCACCTGCCCCAGCCAAGGTTACCTAGCTCTGGTGCTTTGACGTCAGAGGTGTTTTTATTCTATTGATTTTTTCAAGAAATGGGAGAAACTTGCAAATTACTGTGAATTGAGATGACAGCCCATGTTTTCTTCTTTATAACTCTCTCATGACTACTTTCCAGAGAGTGTAATTTAGGCATGGAGCAATGGGAGTTGTGATGGTGGAGTCTGTGACTGGCAGAGAATATACTACACCTAACACAGGATATGTTGTGGTGTCTCACGTGAATTCTTTGGGAAATGAGTTGAGTTGAAGCTTAAATTTTGACTTGACAGCATTGTACTTAAACAAATAAAGGGTGACAAAAACCTTTGCATTCCTACACTGATTCACGACTCCAAACAGAGCCAGTGTATATCTCAGAGGATCTTACACTAACACTAGCAGAGAAAATAGGGCATCAAAACTGTTGGCTCCAGAGCAGCAGGAAACTGATTGATTTCCCCTCATCCTTTCACATACCTGGATTAGAGTAGCTCTACAGCAGACGAATCAACGAAAATAATGGCACTTCTGACAGTATTGCAACCTTTTATTAGCTCCACCTGCACCACTTGACATTCACAACTCCTGCTAGAAAATGTGGAATAGCATTCCAAGTACAGAGCCTGCAGTAGACTCTGGTGTGCCATGCAATCATGGAAGTACTTCCAAAAGCAATTTTTTTTATCTTATGGAGATTTTCACCTGAGGATGGGAGAGTTAGAGGTAAGATTTGAGTGACATTTGAGCTGCCTGATGCAATAGGGATGGAAGTTGACTCCTCAAAAGAACTCTATGAACAAATGGATACTCTTTAGGGATAGGCTGCTTTGGATGTTTTCTATGCCTGGGCGGGCTTGGTTAAACCAAGTGTCCCACATGTGAATTAGCAAACTATGTTAGATATTTCTCCAGTAAGCTGCAGATGGGATTGGACATGTCTTGACTCACTTTATTGATCTCATTAATATTGACCCCTCAGGTACTGGAAAGTCCTATAAGGTCTCAAAAGAGCCTTCTCTATTCCAGGCTGAACAGCCCCTACTCTCACAGCCTGTCTTTGCAGAAGAAGTGCTCCAGCCCTTGAATCATCTTTATGGCCTCCTCTGAACTTGCTCCAGCAGCTCCATGTGCTTATGTTGTGGACCCCAGGGCTGGATGCAGCCCTGCAGGTGGGGTCTGAGCAGAGCAGAGGGGCAGAACTCCCCTCCCTGCCCTGCTGCCCACGCTGCTCTGGATGCAGCCCAGGACACGTTTGTCTCTCTGGGCTGTGAGTGCTCACGGCCGGCTCGTGTTGAGCTTCTCCTCCACCAGCACCCCCAAGTGCTTCCCCTCAGGGCTGCTCTTGATCCATTGATTAAGAGCAGCCAACCATCCATCCAAATCTTTTGTTTGATATGTTGGATCTGAGTGCTAAAATAAAACATCACAATTAAGCCAGAGAATACATTAAATCTGTAAGAAAAGCAGAGGGGAGTCATCCACATTTTTCTTATGCTGTTATCAAGTGCTACAGCCATTTCAATTTGTACTGAGCAAAAAATAACTCACTATAAGGATTTCACAAACCCTTCTCAGTCTTTATCACTATCATATTAAAAGAAGAAATAAAACAAAAATAATAGTAATTTTAATGTAAAAATGGAAGTGACTAATATTGAAATTACAGGTTTAATATGCTTTTCGTCCTCAAATAAGTAAGAGTAGAATTGAACTGATTTGATCCAGCTTATGAATATATTAGCAGCAAAATTTTAGGATTGGTTATTAAATGAGCTTCTCTATTGAAATTTTATGCCAACTTTTGTTTACATTTCTATCAGTGCAATCTCAGCTGACTTGATTTAATAATGACAAAGAAAGAAATTGACTTGTCTATGTTGAGACAGAACTGAATTTGGAAGCAAGTAAAACCCTAAAAATGATACTGGAGCAACAGCTCCAAACTTAAATATCTGAAAGTTTTCCTTAAAGCAGAATTTAAAAAATTACATCCATACCGACTAATCACAGGCTTTTGCTCCTAAACTGAAAAAATAATTGAGAACAAAAGTAATAAAAGCCCCAAAATTGAAATAATATGAAAAATGAATAGGGGAGAAATCCATTCCATCACAATGGGAATAGACTGAAGAGTTACCTGAGCTCCAGAGGCTCTCTTTTGTGTAACTTTAAGTGTCTGAAGGACAGGCATTGTGAAGAAATTAAGCCAAAATCTATTCAGTTTAGCAGATGAGGGATTTGGAGGATGCTGGTACTTTGGGAAGTGTGTGGTCCTCAGGAGATTTGTTGTGCAGCATAATTTTTCTATGGAACAAAAAGTCCAATTTAAATAAACTCTATAAATGTAATTTTGGTTTATAGATTACACTCTGAATTTCTGTAAAAGAATACCACCTAGCTTGCCATCACACCCTTTCATATTGAAAAGAGACTTGTAAATCTGGACAACTAAGTTTCTGGCCTTGAGAGGGAAGCTTCAAGAACAGTAATTTGATCAAAACACTCTCGGTTCTGTTTATGAATCTGGGAATAGGCATCAGCTGAATTGTGTCTGTGCTTTTAATATTAATGGAAACAGCAATAAGAATCTGCATAGACACAGAGGGATCAGCATATCCATATCTCTCAAAGCATAAAAGAGGGACAAAGGGTAGGAGAAGGAATTCAAAGCCTTCCTCCTCTTCTGCTTTCTCATTATTTCTTATGCCAGTATCTTGTTTTGTATTGCCAGGGGGATTAGGAAAGTTATGCAGGAAAGAGCATGCTCAGTTTCTAGGGAGTAGGGGGATTCATTCTGGTTTGAAATTAGTCAATGATTTATAAACAGTACGTTTGCTAAAGACCAGTTAAATCTGCCTAGCAATGTCATCAAAGTTTTTGTCAACTTTTTGACCAGCATAACCTAAGTGGAACTTTCAGTAGGATTTTATTTTTCTAAGCCGTGTATAAAATTAAAGATGTGACCAAATAAAGCCGGTTCAATAATTAAATCTATCTTGTTCAGGTCAGCTATCAGATGTGATTTTGTTGAATGATTAATGTCAGATTTTAAAGCCATTTCTTTTTCTTTAAGTTTAGTGAGAAGCCAAAACAGCATTACTCTGAAATGATCCCAGCTCCTATTAACAGAGTTAATAGATTGCTGAGAGTTAATGCAGTGGCAGCACCATACTTAATAGAGGATGTATCTACTCAGTTGATTTTTTTGATTGCTGGCAGTACATGTGAAATGGACTATTCACTTATTGCTGGCAAACTGAAAACAGACCGATGCCAAGATAATACAGCTAAACTGACTGTCTCAGCCAGACATTCATTTTTCCTGAGCTTTGGGAAGCAAACCCATGACCAGTATTTTTTATTAAAGCCTCTACCTCCAAATGCTGCCCTAGATTCTTCCCTTTCAGCTGCATGTTGCCAGACCATTTTTTCATTAAAGTGCTCAGCTTGCTCTAACAGGTGCTGTTGTACCTTTGAGGGATTTTGAATCCAACAGATCCAGCAGGAGATGGTTGTGCAGCATGGGACACAAACTACATATACAGACCTTTTCCCCCTTTCTATATGATCCTGACTGGTGAGCATGTTGCTCTCTAGAACCACAATTTCAGTCCCTGTACCCTGTCTGTGGTTAAAACAATTAAAGCACTTTGTTGCCCTTCTACCACATTCCAATAGCCTGCCTAGCCAATAAGGACTTAGTCAATTAAATTGATTAGAGTTTATAGTGGAAGCTATGTTGGCACCTGTTACCCAATATATCTCATCTAAGTCTGCAGACTGCCAGAAAAGGAGTTTTGCTGGTTCATTGAGTATGAGAAATTTGCAATAGAAAATGCATTGTTGTAGCAATTTTTCTTTCCATATGCAAGTCAATCACTTTTTGCAGATTCAGAGAATGCGTCAAAGGAACCTGAAATCTGAATAAACTGCTAATGTAAAACTTGTTTTTTTTGCTGAATCCATGGAAAAATTTTTGAGTCTGTGTTAGCATAAAGGGAGCTGTTACTGTTACATTTGGATGTGTGATTTTTGTAAGATGTTTACCAAGGAGTAAACAGTTGTCTGATACATGATAGATGGGGCTGTTCAGGTTTGTGGAGAGATGAATGAAAGTGGTAATTTTGAGTTTTGTTCATGAGAAACAGAGCAAATGATGTGTGCACTCTGAGCTGCTCCACTGCCTTGATAACAGGACACTAGGCTTGGTGACCGAGTCTGATTTGCAAAATGAAGTAATATATTCATATTAGCTTTCCATGAAACCAACCTTTCACAAAGCCTTCTTTGTGAGGTAGCTTCAGTGCAGTGGGTAAGTGTGTTCCACCTTAAATCTCATGGTTCAAAGTTATTGCTGGATCCCAGAGAATTGTTGCTTTCCTCCTCCAATTCCTCCTTCCGTCAGGCAAGCAGAGGGGCTCAAAGGGGAATGGCAGTGCTGTGAAGGGGATGAGAGAGGGTGAAAGAAGTGTTTATATCTAATATAATATCTAATATTAGCCACAGGGTAAGACTTACATCCCTGTGCCTAAACCCCTCCAACATTAAACTCATCCATCTGGAGTTTGGACATAGAAGATTGGGCTGTGTTTCTTCCAGGAGAGTTGTAATCTCCTTATCTCTTGTTGTTTGACTTCCTAATTAAGTTTTCTTTTTCTTTGTGCTAAAAAAAGTTAATTGCTTTTTCACTGCTAGTTCTGTTGATTAATAATGCAGAAAAACCATAACATAATATCTGGGGTATTGCATTTTCCTCCTGGAGGCAGCAGCAGTGTCACAAGCACAGGGCTGTATGCTTGCAGCAGGAGTACCTGGGGAAAAGGGAAGCCAGCGAGCTGGGAATTTTTGCTTAAAAACAAATTGAATGAGTGAATAAAGAAAATCACTAAGGCTTCATCTATAAATACTCTCTAATTTAAATTCACATTGGCATGAAATTTTAAAGATTTATTTCCATAATTTGAAGTAAAAGGTATTTGTTTTAGGGGTGATTAATTCACACACTGCCTTATGGGTAAGGGAAAATTGCAAGATCAGGGTAGTATAAATTAATAATTGGAGTACGTGTAGTAAAAGTGTGAGAAAAGACTTTAGTTAGGATTTTTCCTAGTTCCTTGTTCCTACTAGCATGGTGGTTGTAGAATTTTCTGATTCATTAACATTAAACAGGTACTGGTTTTACCATGATAATAAAGAAAATTATCATCTCACTGATTTAAAAAAGTTACTCACACCAGGAAAAGGGTGGACAAGAATGAAGAAACAGAAAGAATTTATTACCTGTTTTAGACTGGGAATCAGTTAGAACATCTTCTTCAAGAAAATATAAATATTTTATGGTATGATCATGCATAATAGTAAATATTATGTATAATAGCTAGAGCTCAGGCACCAGAGTCCTTTGCCCAGACATCATCCTGTGAATCCTTCAGAGCAGCTCCACTGCTCTTGCTGAGCAGGAAGAGGGTTCTTGGGTGATTTATTAGGGAATGACTGTTACAGGCAGATGTCTGTGCAGGGGCAGAGCTCTGTGAGCTCAGGTTTTGTTTATGAAGTGATCGCTTTTGAACATGTGTTGTGTGTGGGAAAACTATTCTGCAGCCTTTCTTTGTGGCAAGCTGGCCAGTGTCTGGTTTTCTAATAAAGTTTTCTTTCTTTCCTTTGTTACTAACAAATCGCTTGGTTTCCCTGCAAGACTGTTTAGTGATTAGAATGTGAAGCACATTGCAATGCTTATTTTTTTCCTTAAAAGAATTGGTACTTATGAGGACTGTGATATTTCATACCCTAAAGACAATTGCAGCGCCTTCACTGTCTGCTGTCCTTTGTCACTCCCTGGATCCAGCCCAGACTCAAGGCCCTGTTTCCATGGAGGCAATGCTTGTTATTAGAGATATTTCTTCTACAAACAGACTTGTGAATTCTCACGCCTTTGGTTCAAGCTTTATAGTCTTAAGCCTTATCTGGAGCTTTTATGTTCCATCTTCTTTGATCTTTTGCCAGAAGGCTTTATGTTGCAGTCTAAGGTTATGATGTTTGCATGTTTTACTTCTCAGTTGCTCTGTGAACAGCAAACAAGAGATGAAAACCTTACGTCAGAGTTCCTTCCTTCAGAAAGCAGCATTACAAGTCCTTGATCATGGACAAGGCATGTTTTTGTTTGATTACTCTTATTATTTGCACATTTATTAAAGCATAAATGGCAATTGACAAGTATGTTAAGTTACAGCTTGGCTCATCTCTTGCTCTCCCTCAAGACAAACCAGAATTGTGGGAGGCTTGAGTTAGGGATATGTTTCTCTGTAAACAATTTCTCTGGTTTATTAATTTATTTTTTCTTTTATTTCAGTGATGGTTTAACTTTTTTGCAGTTTGGGTAGATTGAATTTCTAGGTTAGAAGACCCTCTCTGAATATCAAGTCATTTTACCCATTTTACCTTTTTGAGTTGCCAGAATTTTATACAACAGTTTTGTTGCCAAAATCATAGAATTCCAACAGACTTCTAGGTTTTGATGGATGGGAATGCACTATTGCTGGTGATGAACTGTTGCAGTGGATAATTATCTGTCTGTGCTAATTTTAGCTTTCTTTCATTCACTGCTCTTCCTTCTTCACCACAGAGGCCTTACACTGTGGGTTTTCTTCTTGCAAATGTACTTATATATCCTGTTCTGGACACCATTCATTCTTTTCTGATAAAATAAACAGGTTGAACTGTTTGGCCCTCTCACTGTAAAGGGTTCTTAATACCACAGAACCATCACTGCTCTTTGCATACTCTTTTCTGTAGTTGTACCAGTCACAATCAAGTGAATCTTGCAGAAAAGGTTTTCCGGATGAACATTCTCTTCTTAGAATTTTCTGAACTTTTCCTTATGGAGGCTCAATAAGTCTTCGATAATAACTTAAAAAAAAAAAAAAAAAAAAAATATATATATATATATATATATATATATATTTCTTTTAGAGTGCAATTTGATGGTGGAGGCCTATCAATTTCTTAGTTGAAAGAGAAAAATCAATTTCTAGAATTATTATCCATTTTGAAATTGAAACTTAAAACTAATAAACATTTTGAAAACCAAGTTAAGAATGAAAGTAATTACCAGAAAAAAATGTGTAAGGATACAGGTATGTATTCAATTACTTGATTAGGTAATTGGAAGCAACTGTTCTCTTTGTTCCCTGTAGTTAAACACAGATTATACAGACCTTGGATTTCAATAGGATAAGTTAGAATACGTTGTAAAAACCTTCTAATAATAAGTAAAATTAAGTTCTAGGATGAATTTCCAACAAAGATTATGGAGTTTCCATTACTGGAGGAAATTTTTTTAGATTTGTCAAAAATGTTTAAGTACAGTTGGTCATGGTTTGGGTTTGGATAATGAGGGAGCAGATGGCGTTGAAGACAATTTTAGTGTTTCTTTTAAAATTTTTTTGACAATAGATATTTCTGCAGAATTCTGTAAATCTGTGTTCCCTTCAAAGTCAATGTCTTCCATTGAATTCACTGAGTGGGAAGTTGAAACTTGAAGATATCCAACAATCTGGTGACCTGAAGTGACTCAAATGCTCTTATATCCCCAGAATATTCAAAGGTGGTGTATAGAGCAGGTGATTTTCTCTTTTCCTAGATCATCTGATGCTGTAATGGGGCAGATGGAGGGGTCAGGTAGAACACTAATGTATCTGCCAGTCCTATTTTTTTGAGTTCTAAGATTTTAAAATCTGACTCTGACCAGTCTTGTTAAAAATGGTTATGCATACATATGTCTTGTCAAGAATAAACTTCAGTAAGGAATGCTATGAATGCTAAGGAATGCAAAGCCCTGGAATGTCTTTTTGCATTTTTGCAGATTCCAGTCATAATTGTTAGATATTTGTCTTGCCACCTTATATCTGTATTTCTTCTCAGCCTCAAATTCCTCTTACACTCAGTTTAGAGTAACACTTTTCTGCCTCTTGAAACCAGCAAAACCAGGTCCCTTCCCATTCAGTTGGCCTTAATTCCTTCAGGCTCTCCACTGGCAGAAAGTTGTTTTAATAAAAGGAAGGACCCCCAAGCCACCCAGTGTCATTAAGGTGACCAAGAGAAGACTTGATTAGGTTTTGGGCAGGGTAAGCAAGGAAAGCTGGCTGGCAAGAGTAGGACCTAAGCTCCTGCTGTGAGCTTGATTCTCTGACAGGTGTAGCAAGAAAGGTCTTTTAGGATCAGGTGTCTCAGAGTTGTGTGAATGCTGTGAATGAGGAGGAATAGTAGAGGCCTTTTTTAAGTTTTGCTCTGGTGAATAATCACTGTCTTGATGCATTGACTTCTGAACCATTATGTTTTTTGGTGTGAGCCTTTCTGGTTTAGCCTGAATTTTTTCAACCTGAAAGTTTCTCTATGCTTCAGCTTCCTTTCGTTTCCAAAACTGGAGTGTAATTTGCCTGTCTCAAAGTAGCAAACCAAGATCCTTTTAATAAAGTTACCTAATCTATGAAGTATGCAAGTAGCATAATGGCAAAGGTGTGAAATGATGCCTACAGAGGGTTTGGGGGCTGACTGTCTAAAACTGTAAAAGTGACACATACAGGGAGTGTCATGTTTTTGCTTTGAAAATACAGCCTCAAGGTGATATAAGGATTACAAAAAATAATGTCTGTAAAGATCTCAGGATTCTTCTAGGTTTGTATTTCCAAGTGAAAAGCATAATTATTCTGCGTTTGTTTTCTGGATAATAGTTAGTATATAAATAGGTAATTATTTACTACATGCTAATATATAACTAGTGGTAATTAGACCTGTGGTTTGAGGAAGAGGAAGTTACCAAGGTAGGTTCACTTGAGGATACTCAGTTTCAGACAACCTCTTATAATCATATTTTGGAACGTACTTATACACTTAAAACAGAGAAGTCCATAGCAGGATTTCTAGAAGCCTCCAGGCACACTCCTTGAGTAGCATTATGTGATTTAGGCTTGATTCTAACCTTAGAAAAGGGGCATATGCAGTTCAGTTGTGGCTCTAGAACAAATTACTCCTTGTTATCTTGACAATCATAGTTGTTTTTTAAATTATATTTTACCTATAATGTTTTTTGCCTGTTGAGAGCTAAAACACATCATATTGATCCTCAGTTTGGATCTTAAATAAAAATATTTTCTCTAAAATTTAGACGGGTTATCTTAGACATAGATAGTTATAATGACTTTGCTGCTAAATTCTATCTTGATAACATTCAGGTGAGCATCCTTGGACAACAGGGTGCACATGACATACATTGCATTTATACTGATAACATATACTGAGAAAATAGTCTCCAAATATCCTCTGATAACATTTATTCAAATATGTCATCATTACTCCATATTATTAGTATAGATGAAGATAAATGTATTTTCTAAGTGATCAAATACATTCACAGGTTATTCTTCTGCTAGAAATATAACTTTGTGATCTTGTAGGAATAATCTTGACCCAAAGATTAAGGAAAATATCATTAAAGAAATGAGAAAGACAAAGTCCTGCATTCTGCTGAAATTGTGTTACCTCTGAAACCTTCAGCCTGAATATGCTACCTATAATTTTATGTATTTATCCAAAGGTAAGAGTTCTGGTAGTTTAGACAATTTTTCATAGTTAATGTCTTTTTTTTTTTTTTTTTGTCCAAATAGTCTGCTGCTCTGAAGTAAACTACATTTCTCTCCTCATTTGCAAGATCTGAATTAGATCCTGTGCTTTGTCTTTGCTCTTTAGTAAATGTTGATGACTTGAAGTAGAAGATTCAGTGATCAGATCTAAACTTTTGAAAAATATTTTTCAACAAAAGAATGTAACTATCACTTCCTTTCCCTTTTCTGTTGCCCTTTGCCTGTGAGATATTGGCTAGGCTGCTGTTGCTATTGATCTTGATGGACAGATTGGCTACCCTTGTAAGCATTAAGGATTTGGGCCTGTAAAAAGGCAGCAAATCATTTCAAGGTTAGCCTGTTCTTTCTGTTCAGTATTTAAAGAAATTCTACAGTCATTGATTGTCCTTTTGAGTGTCAAAACATTTTATCCCATAAGTACGAGTCACATTTTTTAGACAGTTTGCTTGTTGCAAAAGGCCAAATAATTCAAATATATCTCTCTGCTTCTATTTCTCTGCTTGCGAAAAAAATTATTGCTTTCATTTTGTTTTATCTTTTGTTTATGACAGGACAAGTGCATTATTCAGGAAAGAAAATGAGTGGTAGGTTCTGAGAGATTGTCTCTGAAAATCTATATATGCATTACTGTACCATGATGGGAACAGGGTGAATAGATCTTGTATAAAAATAATTTCTAGGTATAGATTAAGATGTTAACTTTCTAACTATTTCTGCCTGTAGAATAACCCAGTCTATATTTAAAGAAAATATTTCAGAGATGTAGAAACAGGGATGTAGAGTTAACTTACATGGGATCTTATGGAGAAAAATCATTTAACATCTTCTTAAGACCTGAATAGGACATGCAAATACCCTTTTTGTGCTGTTATTCCACAAGTCAGGAAACATTATCTTATGACATAGGCTTTCTCTCTTCAAAATTGGCAATATACTGAACTGAGAAGAAAGGGAAAGGAAAATATAACTGAATTTACAGGTAGTTCCCCTGGGATTTTTCATTTCAGTACTCTGTAGCACTGATTTCAAACAACCAAATTCAAACTAGCAAAACAGTGAGCACAAAGCTTGAGGAACCCTTTCCAGTCACACTGGTAATTCAATACCTACACTTGAATATCAGCTCACCCTTGACACTTTACAGGGATCTATAACTGAGTCCAAAGTGCTCTTAGCTGTCATAATTTCAGGGATATTATAGTCATTTGCAATATTGCTGGCCTCATGTGGATCTCAAATTATTTCAACAAATGAGATTTGTGTACAAAAACTTAATATATAATTTAAAAAAAGTTCTTGAACATGTTGAGAGTAATAGTAGGGGTAACATTCCTCTATGTTTTCAGTCTGGTGGATGTTTTAAGGTAATTCTGAATTTACTACATCAGTTGCATTGACAACGGTCCTTTGAGCATCTTTAGTAACACTGAAAATTCATGTCTCTAGATTTAATGCTCAGACTGTTTGGAAAATTATTCACCCAAATGTTACATAGAGTCAGCAAGGTGAAACAAATATTCACATGTTCATACTGGACTCCAGGAAAAGCCTTTTCTTTTTTCAACCCTCTCCACCCCACAACCAACCAACCAACCAACCAACCAACCAACCAACCAAAAACCATCAACAAAACAAAACAAACAAACCCCCCCAAAAACCCACCAAAAACCCCAGACAAAATAAGGTAGGCTTAGGCTCAGCAGGCAGTTTGTTTATCTGTTAAGCAAGAACTAGTTCTTGTTGGGTAATAGGAAAAAGAATTTCTGTAATGTAGAAAGAAGAAAACACAGTATTAACAATAATACCACTTGTATGACAGAAATTACTGCTTGGTTCTAGATGTCCTCCTACAAATAATTCAACAGAAAAGATGCATGGGGATATGGAAGGGTGGTTGTTACTGAGTATTTTAGAAAGATTTTCAAGAGATGAAGATAGTGAAAGAAGTAGGGTGGTTAGATTTAGAGAGAACTTCAGGAGTGCTTCAAAATAGGCTCTTCAGAGCTTAAAATCCTGCTTCACTGCTTTTGCAGAATGAGAAAGCTATTTAGGCTTTTTTAAGGACTAAAGAATATTGGTGAAATTCAATGATAATACTTTGAAAAACTGTAACAACATTTTTAACATTTAATTCCAGGTAGACCTGTAGACTGATTGTTATTGTCAGAACAGGCCATTAAACATGTCTGGTGTGACTTCTGCATAAATAATATAAATAAAAGACAGCTTGAGTTTC
This sequence comes from Aphelocoma coerulescens, assembly GCF_041296385.1. Classification (NCBI taxonomy): domain Eukaryota; kingdom Metazoa; phylum Chordata; class Aves; order Passeriformes; family Corvidae; genus Aphelocoma; species Aphelocoma coerulescens. The sequence continues at coordinate 12,622,077 of NC_091023.1, forward strand.
AGTAAATGGTGCTTGTAGCCAAATAATATCTTTCATTTTCTGAACTTCTGCTAATTAAAAAAAAATCTTAGCAGGATTAAAAAAGCTGAACTAATAATGAATCTTGTACAGCCTTGAGTAACTGGTTCAGTACTATCATTTCCTTGTTTAGTTAAATATGTTCAGAACTAGAATTTGTTTTGTTCTTTCTCAAAATGTAGACTGTTTTACAATGCAAAATAATTATTGTAGCGCTTTTGCTAAGGTCTAGGAATTTCAATATCTTTTTTAACATGTACACTAGAGCTGAGTGCCACAGCCCACCAAAAGCCTTATTGACCTGCTGGTATAGAGGTAGCATTTTCCTGACTTCCAATCCGTATTTCCATATTTACTTTTTGAGCTCCATGTTAACTCAGGTGCTTATCTTGTGCAGTCTTGCCTCTGCTCTGGTTCTAAAATCTTTTTAAATACCACTGATTTCTATGAGAATGTTGTTTGGTTTTTTTTTAAGCATCACCTCTGCTCTTTGTTTCTGTGTATAAAGTTCTTTGTCTGATTACTTTACAATAGCACTAATTAGGATAAATACCTTCTTGCTACAGTATTCTGTGGATACCAGGGCTTAAAAGCAGTAATTTCACTGGACATCCACAATAAATAAACAAGAATAAAAAAATCATAAAACTCTAGAGTTCTTGTGTCTTCAGCACAACACAAATGATAATTGATAAAGATTGGGAAAGAAAATGACCTCTGCAGGAACCAGGATGTTAAATGTGTTTGAAGTATTGTCTGAAGTCTCTAATTCAATGTAGCCCCAAAACGTGTCTGATTTGTTATGCTAAAATGAGTTGAGCCAAAACCCCTGGTTGGGTTTTTTTGCTCCTTTGTTTTGCTTTGTTTCCTCTTAAGGAAAGTTTCAGCTCCTGCCATTAGTTGTTACTGAAGTGTCAGAGGAGAGTGTTAAATTTTATATGATGTTTTCTTACCTCATGGACCTCCTGGAGAGTATCTACATTCTGCACTACATAGTGCACACAGGAGGCATCCCATTGGAATAAAAGACTACAAACCACTGATTCTATAACTAAAACACAAAATGGAAAGTTTTTACATTTAAAAAATCTAAATTATATATGGTTTTAGTAATCTGCAAGTATCCTGGAAAGTTCTGCCACATGCATGAGCGCGCAGGGGAGAGGAAAGCTAAATCATAGACATTGGAGAGATAAAAGACATCCTCCTTGGTCTCTTGTAAGTGCAAGATAGGTTTCTGTTGCCTATTTTTGACAAGTTGCAAGCATCAGATATCAGTGACATGGTTCTGGTTCCTTCAAAGAGAGGCTGTTTCCTGGAACCTTCGTATTATTTACTTCCAGGATGATATGAAGAACATGTTTGGAGTTGTACTGGAATGAGAGCAAAATCTGATTGACACAGATCTCAGGAGAGGCCTTAGAATGGATGTCTCTTGGGCAATGTCTGGTTTCCAAACAGTGTGTTCACTGCTGTGATCTATCCTCTGTATCAGAGTAAGGACATTTTGTTTACTTGTACTTAAGAAAGGCGTGTGGATAGCTGTACAGCTTTTTGACAGAGCATGTTATTGGAAAGAGGAAAATTTCTCTTGGAATAAAATTAGATTAGGACTATGTAGGAAGAACAATTCCCTCACTAAGGACTTGCATTAATTCAGTAAACATTAAAACTCTTGCTGTACTACCCAACTTGGTTAGTGTAAAGATGTTTCTAGAGTACTTCTGTGTAGATACAAAAATGCTGCTAGCAAGGATTTTCTTGCTATTTTCTAAGTCCAATTGAGACTTTTCTCTCTCACAGAAGAGGTAGCAGGGAATGTAAACACCCAAGCCACCTGCAACCTTGAAAAGCTTGTTTATGGTCTAGTAGAAAAATATTTTGCCAATGGATGTTTTAGGATTTTAGCCAATCACCCCAAGGGGGGGCTGATCCTTTGTCCAATTAGACTATGAAGAAAAAAGTCTATAAAAGAGTTTGTAAAATAATTAAATAAATCAATCTTGCTGCACAATTCCTGCCTGCTGGATCTTCTCTCCTCCGCCTCCCTATGGCTGCGGGACACGGTGATAGACCCTAGGAACCAGGCCTGTGGTAATACTTCTGCTTTTTATAAGATTAAAAATTATATTTGTCAATATACATTATATTAAAAATGATCCTATTTACATTTTTTTGTGTGTGTGAAAAGAAGTGCTTTTATATCACAAAATAACTACGAAAACAAATTTATCTTTTCCTTTAAAGGAACATATTTGACAAAACTTAGAAATGGTTATACTTTCAACAAAAATAAGCATATGATGTGTTTTTAACCCATTCTAAAACAGAAATGCTATTCCCATTGAGTAAGTTGCAAGACTCTTAGAAGTTTAAGTCTACTTAGGAAGTAGCAGTAAAATTGGAATATGCTTAGCTGGAAGAGAGAAACTCTTGCAGGCAGTTCAGATTCCTGTGAGACAGCTCATTTTTCTGAGTCACTAATGGCAGGCTCACTAGGTCAGATGCACTTTTTGCCATGCCATGGAAGTGGAATATTCAGCAACTCCTTCAATATCGCCGTTTCCTTCAAAAACACCACTTATGCTAAAACACCTGCTCTGAGGCTGCTTCTCTAGAGCCTCTAATTTATGGCATAAAATATCATTATTTTTAACAGAGCAGAAAGATTTCTTACATTAGCCCTTAGATTTTTTTTTTTAATATCATATTGAGCATTTATAGCAGAACGTGTACCTTCAAGCATTTCCATTTTATCCCCTAATTTTTCCCATTTGTAGAGCACAAGAGTCCAATTTAACATCAAATTTCTCTTCCATGGGTTTAATAGCACTTAGTTTGGTACTTATGGAAATTTCATAGGTAGAACCAATCTCTGTCAGCTTCCCTAGGGTGGAAATTACGGGGTGTAGGAGAGAATATGGAGCTACTGAGGGAGAACTCCCTCGAGTGATCTCCCTATCTTCCTCTCCAAAGCATATTAACAATCATTTCTGAAGTGTTGTGGCTATATTTGGAGGTTTCTTTTCTTTTCTTTTCTTTTTTTTTTCTGACAAATAAAAGAAGATAAAATCTTTTTTAAGGTCTCCTAAGCTAAAAAGCTTTGCCTTCCAAAATCTTACTGCTGGATATGTCAGCTGTGCTTGCAATTATGAGCAACTCCAGTGAAGTTAATAAGATGCCACTATGTCCAATAACGTTCACAGCAGTGGAGTTCAAATTACAAAATTACACTATTGTAAAATAATGCCCCTTTTCCACAGCTGTGAAATTATTAACTCTCAGAAAATGGCAGAATACTTTTTTTCCAGCTTTCAAATTAATACCATCACTACTGATTAAACTCGAGGTCACAGGAATTCTATTCTACAGAAAATGGTCTCAGATTCTGTGGTTGCTGGTTTCTGTGGCAACATAATTCGTATGAGGGAAATCTTAATTTTATTGTGAAAATTATGCTTTTAGCACCACAACACTTGACAGTTTGTTTTGAAATTAACTTTTATCATTTTCTACACTACAGTATGGTGCAGGATTTTTTCCTCTAAGAAAACATAATCATTTAAGAAAAGTTACTAATAAAACATTTGGGTTGATGGCTTATCACCACTTGTAAAACGTTGGCTGTCTGTTCATCAGTTGTCATTTCCTGCAACCTTGATAATATAGTGGGGGTAGTGTTCCCTGCTAGAGCTTTGGTGGTTTTGAAATGAGCTGGATGTTGTTCACAAGCACAAAACCTAAAACAAACAACCCTCTCCTCCAGCTCTCATACATCCATACGTAGATAGAGATGTATATTGTACAAACACTAGGGGATATTTTTTTATTTTGGAGCTATACTGGTGATAATAGTCACTGCCAAAATGGAACTGCTCTTCCTCATACACTTTAATTTCATGGGGCAACTGCAGTAACAAGGAATGAATTCTGGGAAAAAGAAAGGTTTCTATTCACTCTAGTGGAGACAAGTTCTTCCCCTGCAGGCTTTGATGGATATTTCCAAATGTGTCACTTGCTGACAGTAGGTGAATGACAGTAGGCTCATGCATATGAGTTTTCCTGAAGGTAAGGGTAAAATTCTGTAGAAGTTGCTATTTGCTCTCTACTTCAAAGAAAACTTGCCATGATATTGTATTCATGCTTATTTTACACAACTATAATTTTGTTCAATCAGGACAGTATCCACCCCTGTTTCTGCAATGTTTTGGGCAGCTGCTGCTCTTGTATATCTCTGAAATCTTTTAAATACTCCCAGACCTCCCTGAACTACATCTAAGGTACTGGATTTCCAGTCTCTCTGAGCCATTCAGTTCTCCTAATGCTGGCTGTGCTGAGGGGGCCTATGCTGGGAAACTAAATAACATGAGTAGTTTTTTTCTATTAACTGGTTTTCTTACATTAATGTGCAGTAGGAAAGTTGACCTGTGTTCCTAAATGAATGAGATTGCCTATAAAAGTACAGGATTTGTACTCCTCCCTCTCAGTCAAATACTAGACACTCTTTCATCTGAATTGTCACATTTAAGGACATGGCTAAGACTCTTCTAATCTGAGTGGAACAGGATTAGTGTAAAATCTTTTGTCACTATTGCAATCAATCAGAACTGAGATTTCTTGACTGGATGTTTGATACAAACTATACAATCACACTTAGACAAAGCACAATTGCAATTCTGAGGTAGTTGTCTGCCTCCTCTATCAGTACGAAGTACGAGGAAGCAGCTGTCAGAAACTGATAATGAGATGCACTGATGGAGCTGTGGGATTACTCTTACCCACCTCATGTTTGTATAAAGCACAGTGGAAGCTGATTTATTATTATGCTAAATTATTGAAGAATTTTTGTATAATTATCTATTCAGACCTGTCAAATACAATTTAAATGGCATGAGATGGGCCCATAGATGTTTGCTCTTTATGTGGCCATCCAGTGGACACAACCTCTTGCCACAATCAGCAGTACGCAGTTTCATGATGCCTTCAAAAGCAGCCCACAGGACTGTGCTTTCCCCACTTGCAGTCTGATGCTGAAGTCACTACAGGAAGGGAGGAGATCAACAATTTCTGACTTAGATTTGCCACTGCTTTGGTCTGTTTCACTAGGTCAATGAAGAAAAAGAGGCAGGTAGTCAAACTATTTATGTCCCTGTCTAACTTCAAGCACTTAATTTAAACATAAATCTGATTTAAATCTAATTTAAATTGATGGGATTTTTCATGTGCCAAATACATAATGCAGCATTAAGATCTATGTAAATAGGAATCAATCCGGTATTCTTAAGGTTCAAGTTTTCTAAGCATCTCTTTAGTGATATAAATTTAGTGATTCTAATTACTGGTATATTGAGGTTCTGTGGAAAATTTTCTTAAAAGTCCTCTGAACAATGTTCTACAGAAAAAATCAAGTCAGAAAACTACTGTAACAATATTCTTTTATTCTGGTAAGCTGGTGGTACAGAAGCACAAACCCTATTGATGTTTGGTATTGATCAGACAGTTTGTAGACAGCTCTTCCTATTTTTTTTCACTCCATTTCTCCCTTACTCCTGTGACATACTACTAGTGATCTCCTTTGCTACACCAAAATACAGAAACAAAGTGCAAGTTGTAAGTGTAATTTTTTTAAACATGACATTACTGAAGAATCAGCTTAGTTTAAGGAATGCAGAATTCATTGTCTGGGTGATACTCATGTTGGTGGATACTGACAAAATTCTATTAATCTTTTTTTTTTCCTAGCTAATTGGGGTTTCTATGCCCTTTTTAAGAAAGAATATCCTATTCATAAATCTAGTACATCCAGGACTTATGTTGCATTGCTTTTATTATTATTGTATCACTGTTTCAGTAGTTCAGTTTTAGAACTGCAGACATAACTGTCAGGGAGATTTACAACCTACTGTAATAGCAGCATTTTATAGCTCAGACTGCATTACAGATCCTTTAAAGACTTAACACTTATCTTGTGACTTCAGTTTAAAAATACAATTTGGTTCTTTCTGTTGGTAAGAGCTGTTGGTACCATGAAATACTGAAATAATCTGTTGCTCACAATACGTGTTGCTTATTTTGGACAGTATTCTGAATTCCCAACAACAGTGATTTGCTGCTAAACTAGAGGTTCATTATCAAATGCACTTCTCCCCTCCATGCACATCTTCCCTGCCTACTCTGGCCCATAGCACTGCTGTCCCTTTCTGTCTTCTACATCCAGAACCTCGCAGCAGTAGTTGAAAAGCTAAACAAGAAAACACACAATTTCCTTCCCCCTTTTTTAAGGGTTTCTAGGGAAAATGGTGAGAGCAAAACCAAAACTTCTTTGTCAGTGGTAATCTATCACTTTCTTCAATTTTGTATCAATATCCTGCTCTCTCTTTCCCTCTCTTTCCCTCTCTCTTTCTCTCCTTTTCCCTTTCTCTCCTTATCTTTCTCTCCTTATCCCTCTCTTTCTTTCTTTTCTTTCTTTTCTTTCTTTTCTTTCTCTCTCTCTTTCTTTCTTTTTCTCTCTCTTTCTCTCTTTCTTTCTCTTCTTTCTCTTCTTTCTCTTCTTTTTTCTCTCTTTCCCTTTCTTTCCTCTCTCTTTTTTTCTTTCTCTCTCTCTTTCCCTCTCTCTCTCCATTTCTTCCTCCCTCTCTTTTCTCTCCCTTCCTTCCTCCCTCTCTTTTCTCTCCCTTCCTTCCTCCCTTGCTCCCCTCCCTCCCACCCTCCCTTCCAAAATTTATTCATACCCTTTTTCTCATTACTGTTACTAATCTGAAAAATCTGATATACCTTCTCAAAAAGGAAATATTCATGTGGTTTATCCCTTGTACTTTGAAAAATATTTACTGTTCAGTGTTCTTGTTGATATGCAGTTCACCTGCTGCTTCTCCTGATGCAATCTTTCTTTGATAAATCTCTCACTGAATAGGTTCAACATCTCATTAGTGAATGAGATGGGGTGTGGGGTTGTACATGTGCAGTTGAGTTCTGTAAAGAGCAAGGAAGGAAAAAAAGAGGTAAATTATGCACCTCTTAATGTTTCAGTAAATTGCTATTTTTACTGCTCATGTGTGTGTAGTAAATGTATACACATATATAAAATTGCAATTATAGTGCAAAAAGTTGTTGTTAAGAAAGAGAACATTTCGTTACGATCAGGGAAATTAATGAAATGTGGCTTCCTATGGATTTATGTCCTTTGTGTCCTAAGTCCTCTCTTCTGACTGCATTACTCCCAGTTCCTTCCCAAGTCTCCTGTGATGATCACACTGGCAGGAAATAGCACTTTCTGCAGTTAACATGCAGCTGCCAAAGAGAAGTGTATAATGGCTGAATCCTGTCTTTCTCTCTGTTAGAGCACTAATTTGTTTCTTTCCTGTACAGCTGCTGATTTCCAGAATGTGTATAAGAGCTTCAGAATTTTATCTGTCTTCCAAATTTGTTCTCAGATGGACCCTATTTACTGTGGGAAAGGAAATTTAACAGACAGGCAGCATTTTAAAATGTCTTGCTCCCTAATTTCCAAACTAAAAATGAGATCAAATGAAAATATACAGTTTGTGTAGAATAGTCATTTGGGAGCATCAGTTATTATTCCAAGAGTCTTTTGCTCGTGCTGTATTAATCACTGAGTCTACTGAATAAATAAAGTGTTAGTAAAAGGACATACAATGCTAAGAATTGGAACTAACATATATAATTTTATTAACATTTCTGAGCATCAAATACAAAACAACCCTCTCACTGACTGTCCTGCATAATAGAACTACCAGGTTTCACAGACACTGAGCACACACTTTAGGGAGGACAATGCCTTGCCCTCATCACTACTGTGCCAGTGAAAGCAAGCAACTAGTGAGCATGGGAATAGAAAGATATAAACCAACAGCCCTCAGCCCCAGAGGGAGAGCTATAATACACTGTCAAAAGATGATCCAAGCACTGTAGCTCCAACTGGATGATAAAAGTCTTGAACTCAATAGAGATACTGCTGTTATGGCATATCAAATTTTTCCATCTTTTCCATCATGCTTAACATTTCCAAATTCCAGAAATGGTCATTTTCTTTCTCCATTTCAGAGTTTAGAACTTCATCACTCTCCCTATTCCCTTTTTCTTGGTGTTTGCCTGTAGAGGTATTCCTTGTGGAACAGGGGCATATGATACCCCTGGAAAAATTGGACAACCCAGGGTTGCTGAGGAAAAACCACTGAACTGGCCCCTGGCTGCAGGCAGGCCTGGAAAACACCTGGCTGCAGGCAGCCCTGAAAGTCCTTGGCAAAGTTATACACTGGTCAGCTCCCCCGTGGATTAGAGGCTGTCTAGAGGGACTGGGTGTGAATCTTTGCAAAGTAGATATAAGCTTGTGTAGGTGAACAGTAAAGGGAGAACGATGCTCAAATCGTATCGGAGTTCATGTCGTTACTCTGGCCAGCTCTCCAGCACTTGGGACCCCCCCGAAATTTGTCTTTCCTTCTCTTCCCACCATCCCTATTCTCTATACACATGGCAGTTAACCCCACTTCCACCAGACCAAAAAAGATAAGTTTTTCCGTAAGTGAAGGTCTGAAATTCTGTGCCCCTATATCAGACTAATATTTTTCTTTAATAAATATTTGAAAAATTACAGCCAACTGTTGTTAAATACCCAGGCTTTAAATAGTGTTGAATAATGCAGTCAAAAATTGCATAACAATCCCTCCAAAAAATGTGCCCAGTAGCTCAATGGTTACAGAATGTCACCTCTCAGTTGAATCCAGAAGTGTGATGGTTTGTGTGTGCCAAGTAGCTGGTTGATAGAATATAAATGTTGTATAATAAAACATTGCACTTGAAAGAGCCCAGGCACACAGAGTGGAGAAATGGAACTCCTAAGGAAGCATAAAGGTTCACTAGCTGAATGTTTGCCTCTCTTTGCTATTTTAAATAAATAGCACTAGAATATAAGCACTGAATCCACATAAAAATAGCCATGAAATGGTAAAAGGAGTTTGCAATATTAATGGATTAGAAATAATTCATTACTCTAGCATATTTCTGAGTGCTGGGTCAATTTATTTAAACTATTTTGGTGCCTAAGGTTCTCTAAATCATGGTAACTATTGTAACTTATTTTGATGACAGCTTTGATTAACATTAAATAAAAGCAAGGGATTTCAAGGTATTTACTAGATTATTCATAGTTAAACATAGCTATAAATATAAAAATTTAAGGAGTGAAAAGGACAGGAATAGGATAAAATGCTCTGGAGATCTTTAGAAGTGTGGAGATCTTTCAAGTGCACATGAAGGCCTAGAGCCTTGTGATATTGAAGCCACAAAGACCCTTTGGAAGAAATGACCAGAAAGTTAATTTGAAGCATAATTTACTGAGTTGGAAAAAGCTCGATGTCCATATTCTGAAAGTACTTTTGTAAACCAGAGTCTAAAGTCTGCACATCTGCTCAGCAAAACAGAGGAGAGGACAGAGCTCAAGGAAAAGGGAAAAAAATTAGCATAAGTCTGAAGGAAAGAATAAAATTTTCTGCAGAATTTTACTTGAGGCTTGTTTTGGTTTGGATTTTATTTTCTTATTAATTACCTCTCTGGTATAAATTTCCCTTTAATTAATTGAAAGAACTATACCAGTGCTGCATACTCAGATGCTTTGCTGGAATCAGCTGTAGCTTGCACTAGGAAAGATGTGGCACAAGTTCCAGTTATTTAACTGATTCTCAACAACAGAAACAGAAGACCCTTATAAATACTTGAACTGAAACACATTATCAGATGTGTGTTGCCTCTGAAAAGGCCTCATTGCAGGAGCAGTTTCAAGAAACTTCATTAATATTTAATAAAGATTTTAACTCAGGGACAAGAAAGGAAGATGCTGAGACACTGTGGGTACCTTATTGTGTCGCATTTAGATGTCAATTAATGATGTTCTGCCTGAGGTTGAAAACTGATGAATTTACTGTAATTAATAGTAAAGATGGAAAGAAGACATTTCTGAGAGTGGAGAGTGAAAGGTATGTGTGACTTTCAAGCAGTTCATGCAAACATGACATTTGGATCTTTATGCTGATGTCAGAATTGTTTGGCTCAGAAGATACAGAAGTTCAGAGGTTCAGAGCAGTTTGTTTCTGAGGCTGGTCACTTCTAGCCTTTGAAGAGGCCTTCCAAGATGCAGTCTCCTCACCCTTGCATTTCTACTTGTGTTTGGTCTATCATAGTAGTAATATGTTTCAATTTCACTATATCTGGAATGTCAGCCTTTAGGAAATTCAATCTTTTCTGAAGCCATGAATTTAGATTTGTACTGCAAGCAGAAGACTGTTGCCAGATTCTGATGTTGCCAGATTCTGATGCCAGATTCTGGCAGGCTCTTTTCTCAGCATCCTGAATGAGCAGTCTGTCAGAGATCAGCTGCTCCACTACTCATGTTTCCTTCAGCATTTGCAGGACAGTTGGCAACACCTCCTCACGCATCTCTTTGCTCTCTTCTTATCATCACTGCTGAAGTAAGTTAATAATTTTGTCCATCAATATCTTGAAAGAGGAGAAATTTTGAGATATTATCTGTATCAGGTCCTAAAAACCATAGGGAATTTAACTGAAATGGAAAAAAACCCCAAATACAGTAGCTGTAGCTTGAGCCAAAAAAGAGCATTGGCTGTAATATCTCAGCCAGCTTCCTGCTCTCTCTGGTTCACCTCTCCATTCCCAGTAGGCCAAAGTGGCTGTTGGTGTTCTCAGGAAGGCTGCTGAGAAGTTCCACCATGGTTGAGTATATGGGATCATATGGCCTACTTTGCCTTTTAGGACATAGGGTTATTACGGTATCCCAACATCTAATACTTCTGTCTTTAACTTCCACACCTTGAGCACATTAGAATGATAATGTGTTCTCTGCTCCTTACCAAATCTGCAATAGGAAGTTTAGGTCTTGAAACTCCCCTTTTCCAGCATTTGCTTTCAATTCTTATGAGTCTCCTTTAATTTTTAGCTTGGTATCTTAGGCAGTCTCCTGCCTAAGCCAAATCTCCATGACCCCAATTACATCATACTTCTTTTAAACTACTCTGTGTTGTATCTAAAAAAACCCTGCTATTTTTTTCCTTCTGCTGCTTCTATTTTTGTAGAAAGAATTGACTTGCTCAGAAATCATGTTTTCTCCTCTCCTCACCATTTCTCCAACTCATTTACTCCCTGCTGCTGGGAGATTCTGCTTGTTAGTTGCTTGCTTTAGGTTTATCCAGGATTACTTTTGCCCAAGATTTAACTCTTGACAATCTATACAGTGTTCCACAGGAAAAAAAGGAATATTCCCTATGTGTTTTGTTTTGCCTTTTTTTTTTTTAAGGAAAAAGTAATCACTTTCTGAAATGTTGACTGTGCATTTCAGTTAAAGTATATGCATCTTAGCCAAGCATGCCAGCTTATGGTTTCTTCCATTATTGCTGTTATTTTTCTCTTCATTTTCTGTCTGAGATAATTTGTCTTTTTTTCATATTATTTGAAATAGACATTGCTTGCATTTTCTTGAAATGAAATCGGCTGTAATGCAGAAAATTCTTCAAACGCTGCTGCCAAGAAATTGAAAAGCACTTAAGTGACTTAGAAAAGAGCTGTTTCTACAACCCAGCACTAGGTGTGGTCTTCCCAGATGGAAGTTGGCATCCTCCTCTGCCAGGGCAGTGTGCAAGGATACCAGCGTAGCTCCGACAAGTCATATAGCTGCATACTGTTTGTTTTCATCTCCTAAATCACATGAGCAGTTTTGAACAGTTTTGCATATCTAACGACAAAGCAGGATGTGAAATTTAAACTGTCTGGCAAATACCAGAATGATTAACAGTGCTGCAATAAGATGCATTCAAACTTTAGTAACACAAATCCTTCGCCAGAAACAGGGATGCATAACAGGCCCCACATTTGAATGTGTCTGTGGCTGCTCAATATTTGCTGGCTTCTAAGTGATATAAACGAGTTGGATTCTCTCTGGAAAATATTATTGTTCAAAAGTGTTCATTATCCCTACACCATCATGTCCCTTCATAGTTTGGGAGAAAATGCAACAGGGACAGAGATTGCTGAAATGCCATTTTGAAATGTGCACTTTTGTGTTTGAATTGCAGTCACACAGACTTTCCCAAAGCTGTCAAGGCTCCTCTGTATGATCTGTGCATTGCACAAACAAATGGTGAGAGTGATCATTAAAAACTTTGTAACTGATACAAACAAGAACAACTGGTGAGGAAGTGGAACTACATCTAAATGTCATATATGGGAAGAATAAGCAAAAAAGCCTTGGTCTCCTGACTTACAGCATAATGTTTTCTATGCTGCTTCTGTCCTTCCTTCCTCATTTCAGGATGCTCATCTCATAAAGTTCACATTAAGTGTCACAGGAATCTCCAGCAGCTTCAAAACCCACAGCTGCTGGTCCTCAGAGCTTACCTCAGCTCTTTTGCAACATCTCACTCAGGTGTGCTCAGTTGGCCCTCCTGAGCCTCCTGAGTAAGGAGACTTTAAAGACCAGGAGACAGCAAACAGGATTAGTGCAGGAAGGAACATTTGAGATAAGAGCAGTATGAGAGTTTCACAAATACACACTGTGGACAATATAGAAGCTTTATGTCTTGGCACTTGGCAGAATGCAATTCAAAACCTGTGCTGTTTGAGGAAATGAGTGGGACAGAGAGACACAGAGAAAGCCTGTGGGAATACCAATGGGTTATTTTTTAAATTTTTTGCCCTGTATTCTATGACTTCAAGGGTAAGGGTTTTTCTTACCTTTAAATTGGTACTGAGAATCTTCTGGACAGGAGCAAAAAGTATTCAAGTTAACCAAACAAAATAGAGAAAATATTGTTTTTTAGTACAAGGTCTGTAAAAAGAGTAGAAAATAGGCTGAAGTGGAGAAGTCCTGGCTGAATTCTGAAGGAGACTACTGTTGTGTCCTAAATAACCTTCTTTAGGTATTTCAGGTTACCTTTCTGAGTCCTGCCACGTGTCTTTGAATGGCTGCCATGGTAACTGTCATGGCTTCAGGGGGTGCAGCCTGGACAAGGTGTTGAGCACACCTGGAGATTCCTTCAGCAGAGATACATATACACTGTGGTGCCATTTGTGCTGAATTTTTCTAGCAGAGGGACTGACTCAATGGCATACCTTGTGCATTGATGTGTGGAATACCTTGCTGCTGTGGCTTGGCAGGTAACCTAAGAAAATGGCTTTATTTATTTATTTTTTTTTAAATATTTCTTTTCACTGGGCTCTTCAGAGAAAGCAATTGTGCACTATGGTGGCTGTTATCTGGCCTCCCACTTACAGAGTTTTTTCATTTTAGCAGACAGTAAATGGTCTCTAAACATATTCCATGTATCCTTTCGTGTTCCCTGACCCTCTGTGCTGCACATAGCCATGCATCACAGGAGGTAGGACTATTCCAGAAATGTGTACGTTTTCCACTGGGAACATGTACAGAGTGGTGGGGATGTGTGGGAAGTGGCAGAGGTCATCCCTCAGCTGTCTGGGAGCAGGCAGTCAGGCTGGAGGACTGAAACAGTGGTGCAGGGACACCAAACTGAACCTGTGCCCATATTCTTCTCCTCTCTGAAGCTTCCTGCTGTAACCTCCAGCACAGCAGCTGTAGTGTTAACCAGTCTTCTCCAATTTGTGTTGAAACTCCTAACTCTTATTTGGTTAGTTTTGTGTGTGAAGCCCTCATAGCACTTGAAATGAAGCAGTTGTAGGGAGAAAAAAAAATAGTAAAAAAATAAACATTCGCAAAATTTTACCAAAAAGAAGTGTGATATTAAATTTAATTGCAATTCTATGTGGTAGAGATAATTTGAAAGGGTTCAAATAAGTAGATTTAGCTGAAAAAAACCAATAAATTTTTGGTATTGTTTTAAAATATTGAGCTCGGTAACACCTTAGAATTTTTTTGCAGCTTATAGAAAGTGAACAAAACAAATCAGACTGCACTTTAGAGACTTAAAGAATGCTGCATTGTCAGAATAAAGCCCAAAGCAGTTTCATAGGGGTTAGTGAGGTTGGATTAATGTCTTTCAAATTCATGGAATTTGAGGACAGATTGTGTCAGGGATCAGAACACCCAAAATAACTAAGGGACTGCTGCAAAGTCTAGCTTAGGAGAAACAAGATTGTTGAAAGTAGGAGAGCACAGATGTCTTGGCAGGAAGATGATATAATGACTCAGTGGACTTAGTTTGCAAAACAAAGAATTGGAATTGCTTGCTATTCTGGGAAAGAAAAAAGGACTGGAAAATACAGAGAGTGATTCTGAATATTCTGAATTCTGAATAAAATCCAAAATGCAAATAATGCAGCAGAATGCTCAGCCCTAAACAGTGCCTTGCCTTTACAGAAAGGTGCAATGCTTGCATTAAGCAAAAGCATTGCACAACGACAAATGACAAATACAAGTACTTACACGTGTGCTCGTACGTATTTGTCACACTGCAGATTGAAGGAGAAGGTGACTGCAGAGCAAGGAGAACCAAAGGATAAAAGATTTCTCTACACAATTTTTTTTTAGGAAATGGTTGCATCTCCTGTTTGAAACATTTACCTGAACATAAATAGTCTTTTGCTGCTTTGTTTGTAACAAGCTCGCCAGACAGTGACTAAATTGCAAAGCACTCGTTCCACTTCCAGCTTCCTTTCCTCTAATGCTCAGTAGTGTAAATGTTGCTGTATTAAAAGTGCACCTTGTTACATACTCAGTTGTGCCCAGTGGAGCTCACACAGCTGTGGACTCTGACTTCTGGCAACTGTGGATACACAACAGCAGTGGTACTCTAGTGTAAGTAATGGTCTTTTTTATCTGCAAAATTTAGTTTCTGGTCCTTCAAAATGAAGGAAAATTAACATTCAGGAAAAGACTGCAAGTTTGAAAAGTGAGTGGAAAAAGTGAGTGGGACTAGAAAAGCTTTGTTTAGTTTAACACAATAAAAAAAGGAGAGATTAAATAGGACATATTTGCCCCTCTTAATGGGATTTAACTAAATCCCCTTTATTTATTTAAAATTAATGTAATTAAACTGAATGTAAAGGTATAAGGGTGAACAGGAGGAACACCAAGAAGGAGAAACTGTTTAAGAGAAAAGACAATGTCTGACCCAGGTAAAGCTCTGTATAACTTATTGATGAATAAATATATATCTCATACTGGAAATTATAGGAATCAATCAGTTATGGACAAGTTCAGTAACAGTAACAGTGTGGTTAAATCCAGTCTGATCTCAAGACAGACTGTATCAATTGTGTTGGCTCTAAATCAGGATCTTAGGACATTACCGCCTTCAGTACTGGGAAGGTTTGGAATCAAAGCACTGTCCAAATTCTACAATCCTGTACCTCCAGGTTATCTGATTAAGCTGAAACATGAAGTCTGGGTAGGTCAGTCCCCAAGGCAGGGAGGTTGTGTTGGTGTTGCCCCCAAAAAGTACCTGTTTCATTTGCCATTTATTCTTTGTCTCTTGTGAGTGATTGTTCTATAGACCCTTCAGTGAATTACTGTGCAACAGATTACAAAATATTATTGTGACTCTTGCTTTGTTTGAGGCTTTTCAATCTAGAAGTTTTACGTTTTTTGTTTTGGTTGTTATATAAATAGAGCAGAAAAATATTTGTATTTTTGGTAGTTGCCTTGTTTAGGGCTGAGATTCTTCTGAAGGATCAGTCTCATGCTGGAGCTAGACAGAGTCTTCTTCAGTGTCTTGCATTCAAAATGAGATTCTGACATCCCAGAAAATATTGTTCTATGCACACAATTTCATGTGATTCATGAAGGTACCATTGAGGATTCATTTTTTATTATTTTGGAGATATTTTTCATTGCTGGCAAAGAGGTGAACATTTCTCTGTATGTAAAATAGAAACCCAATATGCCTGTTGAAAACTAATAATGAAAAATGTCAGAGGAAATTTTTTAAACTGCAGCTTTTTTTTTGCAATCAGGTAAAACAGCATGCATTTGGATCTGGATATTATTTTCTGTGGAGGATGAGAACAACAATTTGTTTTTTTCTAGATCTACCTTTTTATTATGCAGTTGTACTGTAATACAAAGCACATGAAATGGTAATTCCTCACGGTTTGATAATAAGAATTAATATAAATAAAATTATTAAATAATGTATGAAAACACATAACAAAAATACTTTGAATAACATTTCATGAAAGAGAAAGATTTTAACTTTTTCCATGAATCTGGGCATGTGCTATTGATTTATAACTCCTGAAGGAAAAACAATCAGGTCAACCAATATTGCATCATTGCCAAGCTATTTAATGGAACTTTCATTCCAGACCATGCTTTGACAGGTCTCATACTCCTAAGAAAAATCCCATTATTATCAACTCATTATTAGTTTTCATTGAAGGCACAGGGTGAGGTCACAAACCTTCTTTTCAAAGACTCTGTGACTATTGCTTTTGCTTCCAGAGATAAATAAGGACATGATGGATGAAGCTTACTTACCACAGTTAAATTATCAGTAGGAAATTCATTGGCTGGTCCACCAGGGGAAAGAAATTTCATAAATTCAATAAACCACCAGCAGTATAATGTGTAGATATACATGGGAGACGCAAAAACCCAGAGATGGACCAAGCTGATTAGAAAGACAGAAACACATTAAAATGAATGACTGGTAAGCTCTGGAGGAGGCTGTTTGATGTGGATAAGCTCCATGCTGTGCATCTCTGCTGGTAGCAAAAATAGCTGGAAATTTTTATAGGGACAGCCTTGTAGATGGTGCAAATGGCTGGCACAGAAGGCGGAGGAGAAAAGCCAAATACTTTTCAAGTTGTTTCTACCAGGCCTTTGTGACTTTCTTCTCTGTCAGTAAAAATGAACAAAGGTTTTTCCAAACAAAGACTTGGGGAAAGAAATGCCTTTATTTAGCATGGATTGTTTCTCAGCCATTTTTTGATACTTCTGAGCATAGCAAGCAAATAATTCCTTACTTGTCTATTAGTTCCACTGATTTTATTACAATTCTGCAGATACCTCAGTACAACAAATATATAAGACAATATTTAAAATTAAAAAATTGCTGAATGGTGTGTAGTATGAGGTATTAGTCTGTTTAATAACAGACTCTGACACTCAGAACCGCTTTGTAACATTACCAACAAGTCCAGCCTGTGGCAAGCAAAGAAATTTTATCTGTTTCATTGAGCACAAAAATTAAGATTTGGTCTTTCTTAGGACTAGTAACTTTAAACTATTGCTTCATTACATTTTGTCTGCTTCATTACTGATAATTTCCTTAAATCCGCTATAACTTGCAACCATTTGTGAAAGATCTAAATGCTTTTTGTACATGTACAGCTTTTTTTTCCCCTCACAGTCAAATAAAGCTTCTATCTTCTGTTTCAATTCACTATTTTATGAACACTGAAGGAGGGGAGAAACTGATGATAGAAACAAAGAGTGTTTTATAAAGTGAAGAAATGGGAGTTTTTCTGTGATATTTTTGACTCAAGCGTTGGTTGTGTTGCATCTCTCTGCTGCACTAATTGGTATTCTATTTCTGTTTGAAGTAGTGCTGAATCAGGGCTGCTTATACATGACTTTTTGGGCTTCCTGTGGATTTACTATAATATCTTACTCATGGAAGTTGTCCTCATTGACGTTACCAAAGTAATGCATGTAGATCCCATCACAAACTGAGAGCCTATTGTGCAAACACCTCTGTGTTTGTTCAGACACGCTGCTCATACACACTGTAAGACCTGTCTGTAAAGTATCACTGATGTGTAGTGGGACTAGGAAATACTGTATATAACAGGAAACAGCACAACTCCAATGCACATCATCTTCATCCTTGTTCAGGGAATGTCACCTCTCGGGAGAGTGTACCCATTGGTAAAACTTGCAACATAATTGCCAATTACACATGGATCCAATATTTGCTGAAATAATTAAATAAAAAAATTGGACTCTGTGAATTTGCTATGAATTTATACGCAGTTTTCCATGCTGTTCATTTCACTGTGTGCCACTGCAAGACACAGGTACTTAATGCTTTACAGAAGGCTGGCCATGGTTGTTCTTCGCAGTCTCATTTAGGATCAAACCCTTCACACACTAACTCTGGGCCTGGCACAAGGGGAAGGGACCCAGTAGCTCCAACAATCTCCTGCTGGAGTCTGAGCCCTCTGACAGAGGAGGGACAAAAGCCAGCTCCAGCTGCACTCCTGAGCGTTGTTTACAGGAACTTGCTTTCCCTGCTCCACTCTGTTTTCTATTGGGAGGACAAATGGTATTCCTGTTTTATTTAGAGACTGAATGACACAATGTACTTGCTTAGGTTCAACAGCTACTAAACATTAAATAGACTGGTTTGGTTACACGCAAGGGGGACCAATAATTGCCATGGGGTAATTCTGAGCTGTCACTTGGTAGGCAACCCTCTTAATCCAAAAGTATTAGTGAATGGGAAGGAATGAAAGAATTGGAAGATTATTTCTCTTAGTCCAGCTTGTAAAGTAACATGTTTTATAATTAAAATGATTTATTTTTAAAATAACTCATTTAAAATTATGGTATAAAAAAAGTTTGAATCTAGAGCTAGATAAAAATAAGGAAATATTTAGGTGTACACTGAAAGAGAAGCCTTACCATGGGACAATTTCTTGCCTGCAATTCCATTTCACAGCCTGTGGATGCTTGGAAGGGAGCTCAGCATTTGTACAGTAAAACATATCTGGTACTTGAAGCACAAAACACAGTGTGCTTTCTTGCTTTCTGAACACATGATTTTGGCCTGAATCCAAAGAGGTATCTTGAGATTTTTGTTTGATGACCAGCAGACAAAGTATCATTTGGTGACTGTGTCATGTTATCTGGGCTTTAAATTGATACTTCTCTAGAGTAATGCAAGAAACATTTGTTTGTGGTTTCTTCTTTCTATTTTTCTGCCAAAATACAGATATGTTTTATTTTGGAAATCCAGATTTCTGTTTTGTATAAGTGTATTTTCAACATAAAATAAGAACGACGTAAAACATTGAAAATTATTACCAAAAACCTGTTAATTAGAGATCCTTCCAAGGACTGTGATTATTTTACTCATAAAATAAATAACTGGAGAGTACACAAATTTTAAAATGTAAGTGTAAAGGTGCATTTTATTAAATGTAAAAAAATTAAATATATATTGTAAAGAAAATAATTGAAAAGGTTGGAATACAATTGGAAGATGAGGAAAGAGAAACAAAAAAAAAGTAATCTTTGTTCCAGTGCTGCTGCAATCTGCCTTTTCAGCGCTCTGTACTGATGGTTTCACTGTCAAGCTTTTGTATGAAAAACTAGAGAACAATAAATTCCCAGGCAGTGCTCAACAGCAAAGAACATGACACAGCTCCTTTGTGAACTTCAAACAACTGGTGCTGCTGGAGCACACAGTTCAGAGAGCTCCTCTGCTGCTTGACTGATGCAAGATCTCTCGATCTGTACAAATACAGAAAGAAATTTGTGTGTGCAGAGCTTCAGACGAGAGCTGCTGCTGAAATGTTAGCAGTCAGTCTGAGGCCTCTTTGAAAATATGATCCTGAGGAATTTTACACATGGACTAATATATTATGATTATCGTCCTAGAAATCAGCATGTCAGGAGGAGGGATGGGATGTGGAGGGGCAGGAGTGAGTGTAGTTAGTTCCTTGTTCACAGGAATAGCCCTGTGGCACTCACTGGCACTGTGGGCACTCGGGTTGAGGGCACAGCACTTGGATGCCAACATCCAAAATTACCCCAGAGTCTTCCTGGCCATAGAGTTTAGGGGATCATAAAGGCCTTATGTAGCATCATGTCTGTTCCTCTCAGATCTGCATCTAAGTGGATGCAGAAGTGTTAAAAAAAGGTGTTTTATTGCTTTTTGTGATTGGCACCTAAAATGTTTTTCCTCTCTCTCTCTTTTTTTTCTCTTTAGATTTGTTTAATTGAAAACAAATAGTCTGAATTAATTATAGTGGATTAGAACATAAGAGAATTCTATTCCTTTTCAGTTAATATGGCAGACACCAGAGTGGTAACAATATCTACAGACTTGTTAGTCGTTCATTTTCTTGCTCTTCCTATTTGGGTTGTAACTGGCCAGAAGAGATTCCACTGAGAACCTTTTTTACTGCTGTCATTCTCACACTCTCAAGAAAATACATATTTATTGCTCTTTGCATGAAATACCACGCACATAAAAGTCAGTAGCTAAGATCCCATTTATTTGAGGAGATTAAGATTTCATTTTCTGGAGTCATTTTTTGTGTGTCAACAATGACAGTATTTAAAAGTTCTCCACTCAAAACTAGTTTGGTTTTATTATTGTTATTGCAGTAGGATTGGTTCTATTCATAATTTTAAAAAGTAAAATGTTTGTAACTTGCAGGATTTCATTTTAGTTCCATTGCTTGTTCTTGTAAATCATACTGCCACAGAAAACATGGAATCACTGAGGGTAAATTGCATTAAAAAATCAGGCAGATATGGCAAAAGGCTGGTGCTAAAGAAACATTTTCTTTTTTGCAAGAAAGGTGAGTTGCTACCATTTCAATAAAGCCAGGTGTCATAAAATGAGAGCAGAAGGTAACTATAATAATGGAAGTTTCCCTAATAATTCCAGTTTAATATGTCTTTCAGTTGCTTTTGAATTGTAAAATTTCAGATTGAAATTGAGCTTGTTCCCACTCACAGTATTGTTTTGAGTAGTCCAAACTGGTGTTTAAGCTTCAACAAATGATTCCATATTTTTTAGATCTGTTAGGGGAGAGAATGGCTTCCAGTTTCTTTGGGGGGTGTTTTTTTTTTTTTTTTTTTTTTTTGTTTGTTTGGGTTTTTTTTGTGGGAGTTTTTTGCTTGTTTTTATTTTCTTTTTCCCAGGAATATCATTTACTGTCAAGAGCTTGTGGCAAAAGTTTCCATTAATGCCCATGCTGTAAAGATTATTAGCTGTTTGCTGCTGCAATTTTCAAACACTTCGTGTGCCAGAAGCAGGATCCATAATCATGGTGTAGCTGTAGCTTCTGTGGACAGGACACAGGAAAATGCTTGATACTGCCCATCTTGTCCACCCTGCGATGTGAAGTTGCACAAATTAATCTTTAGACTAGAAGGCTAAGGCCGCAGAGTGATGCTTAGATGGCATCTAAGGCTGCTTGATGATAGACTTGGGGACTTGGTTGGTTTTGTTCCCTGCAGCCCCCTCATATCTCAGGTTTGTGTTTTGAAATCTCTTTGATCTCTCTGTTTTTTGTCGTTGCAGGAGAAACACTGGCCTTTTACTAGAAGCAGTTTAAGGAGATTTTTTTTTTTGCCACAGAGTTTAGGTATAGTGACTAAGCATGGAATGAAAATTTTTGTTCTGCTCTGTTGAATTTGGGAAACTTTATTAGCTTTCTCTTCAAAATATAATACAGGCTTACTGATGGTAGACCTGTTTGTTTATCCTCAGCTTTGCAAAATGCCCTAAGGCTCTTCTCTAGCTGTGGTGTTTGCTGTCCTTTGAAGTCTCAGCTATTGAGGATTTTACTTTTGAAAAGTAGCCACTGCTCTGAATATGCTCAAGTTACTCACTAGTGTTTTCAGTGTGCCATAGGTAAATCAATTCCATGAAATTCCTATTCCCAAAGATATGATTTCAGTGGAAGCATCTCTCTTAGTGTTGCTTTCTTATAGGAGAAAAAAATAGCTGCGCCATTAGAGTCACATTGCATCTTTAGGGCTTCAGGGAGGGGAGCCCAATCTCACTGCAAAGCTCCACAGAGATTCTTTCTTTAACAGCATAAATACCATGGATTTTGCTATTGAAAAGAAACTACTTTTATGAATATATTTTAGTTACTGATAATAGTGTTTTCATTGTGTCAAAAGTGTATTGAATTTCTTCCAATAAAGCTCTATCTCCTGAGACACAGTTTCAGTGGGAGCATCTCTTACTGTCACTTCCATTGAGATCATGATTGCTTGGAAGGCAAAAAATAGTAACTGTGTCATTAAAGTTATACTGTATCAGTAGGACTTAGAAAGACTACAATGAAAAATGTCATGCACTTTTTCAGTCTTTATCTTTTGGGTTTTAAAAGCAAAAAAATTAAAGCTATATTTGAAGGGTGAGTGCAATATTTTGGAACCATTTTAGTCCCTTCAGTTCTGGTCTCAGTGTCAAAATCAAGAGGAACTGTGTTTGAACACTGAGGCCTGTGTACACATTTGGAAGCAAAGACGCAAATTAAACAAAATTTTCTTTTGTCTTGTCAGTCACCATCAAAGATGAGGTTATTCTCAGGGCTCAGATGCAACCATAAATCTTGCAAGTCAAGCCAGGAAGCAGCTGAGCCCATGAGAATTTGGAAAAATCCTGTCCTTGACTTTGCTGGGTTTTGTGTTGGCCTCAAGACTGGAATGCAGAAGCTGTGGCACAGGGGATGTGTGGGCCTTGTGGCACAAAGGACTCTTCCAGCAACGTGTGCTTCTGAGTATGGTGGGCAGGACTGTGTCTGCCACTGCCCTGGAGAGGAAAGTAAGGGTTTATTGGGCTCCGAGGCCTGGCTGAGGAAAGAAGAGTCTTGTTACCCACCACTGGCCCATGGAGACAAAATGCACATCTCTTTGTACTAAGCCAATGACTGCTCAACCAAGGCCCCAATTCTATAAATTATTTGAGAACTTTTTATAGTACTGAGATACAAATGTGCCATTTTTTTAATATCTGATTTCTTTTGTTGCAGGTACTTAACACAAGCCTGTTGCTTTTTCTGACATATTTTTGGACTTTATGGTGAATGTGCTATTTGTTATGTGAGGTGAGCTGAGAAAAAACATAATTTGACTTCTTAAATTATATGGATCTACTTGTTATTCTATTCTTAAGAGCATATGAAATAGCACTACCAGCAGAGACTCTGACAATAACTTCAGCTGCATGCTTCTTCTCCCTTCTGCTCACGTCTCATTAGTGATATTGTTCTAATAAAAATAATTAACTTGTACATCTTCACAGATGAGCCAAACAGCCCCAAGTGAAAACAAATTTCAATAATTTACACTTCTACACTTTCTGTGATTTAAATCTGGAGCATGGTGGTCTCTGGCTAAGAAAATTTTAGATCTAGGCATGTAAAATAAGTTATTTTAGTGGTTGGAATTAGCAAATACCACATACTGTTGTCTTTTTTAATTTTCCACCTCATTAACATCTGCAAATGAGTATGTGAGGTTGAGCCTACAGAAGTCATACTCTTTTGTCATTAAATGTATATGCTGCTAGCAATAACTGGATCTCATAATGCTGTTTTGCAGATATATGTGTATTTACCCCCAAAATACAGCAATATGGACAACTTAGAATTGTGTAATCAATACTCATATCCTGAATTTGTGGGGCAGTTATAGATAACTTTTCCAACTCAGTGGCATCTTTCCATACAGCTCCAAGCTGTAAGAGGTTTCTAATAAATAAAATTTAGTTAAAAAAATTAAAATCACTCAAGCATAGAATTTTCTTACTCCAAACTGATAATGATCAAATCTCAAGAGAAGAATATTCTTGGGCCAAGCTCCTCTGTTAAGCTTTATATCAGCTGTCACTGATAGGTAGTTTTTCAAAAATGTTCTCCCAAATGGTGTAGTTTGAAAGTGAACCAGTTTCCTTTGCAGTTCTACTTACAAAATGCTCAGTCAGTTTTGTTCATACAGAAAAAAAAATGAGGTATCATCCCTTAATTAATCCAAGTGCCAACTCTGTATAGTCTCTATAATAATATCTCACCATGTATGGACTATAATCGTATCCCAATCATTGAATGAAACACATGCAGTCATTATATAGGGACTGAAACTTTAACCTTGGGTTCCAAACCACCATTAGATATCATTTGAACTAATGCAAAGTTATGTTCTCGTGGAAGTGTAAAAGGGCCATTTCTCAAAGCATAGAAATTGATAGACACTAATTAAATTGAATTCAGCCTGTCTGTTAATGTGCCTAAGGGGTCCCTATAGCCATACTCATCCTCACGGGCTGTGAGGAACATATGATGACAAATATACCCTTATAAAAGTCCTTAATAGTTTTTATAATATGACTTTCTTTGTTGTCCTGTGATCAATACTTTTTTTTTTTTTCTCCAAAAGCTTTTCAATGTTAGAACTGGTTTTCAGTTCTCTTAAAACTGCTGTCACCCACATCTCTCCCAAAATCCAAGTCCATTGAAGGAGGATTATACAGCTTGACAAACCAGAAGGAACAGCTTGACCTTTGCGGTTTTGACTGTTTCTTAATGCCATCACAAAGCAAAGATAAACAATATCTGATGATCACATATCAGGAAAGACTGAAAATGGCATTGCTCAGGCTTGACACTTTGAGTGGCAGATGGGATAAGAAATAATTTTTCCCATCTTTTCTTGTCAATATTTATTTTAAAGGACTGAAGCTGATAAATATAGTGCATTTTAGTTCCACAAAATGTGAATATCAATATGCTTCTCTGGCCTAATTGCTTATCTTTGACAAGAACTGGATCATAATTTGACATGAAACCAGACTTTTTTTCCCTATTTTGATGTAGTCAGCAAGGCATATTATTACGCTGATAAAAACAAGTTTCCTTATTGTCAAATGTTCTCTGTGATGTTTTCACAGCATCCACCTGTTTGAGCTGTCTGTCACTGAAATTAAGCACCCTGCAAACCTGCACCAAATACTTCCTAAGTTAATTGCTCTGACCTAGGAACACCAAACATTTTAAACTTTTATTCAAACATTAACAAAGTCAGCACCAAGCCTGTACATTATGTACCTGACCTATGTAAATATAAAACAGTTAACTGCTCATATATTGTTGCAGTTCTAGTGGCTGCATAGACCAATGTCACCACATATTCCTGCTAATTAAGCTTGCTCTTAGCCTATGGATTTTCCACAGAGCTTTTCAAAATACAATTAAATTCTTTCCCTGTCATCTCCCAAGTGTCTTCCAGTAGGTTTTGGGAATGATTTACATTTTTAAATGTTCTGGATGCAAAGCCTCTACCAAATACCCTTTGCTGTTAGTTAAACAGCATCTCTGGAGGACCAAAACAAAACACTAGAAAAGGTGTGTGGATTTTGCTTGATCTAAAGATCATCTGAAGCTGGGGACATATGCAATGCTTATAAATATTGAGGTACCTAAAAATGAAAGGCATTTAGTAAATTTAATAAAACCTCTCACTAGGAGAATTAAAGCCCAACTGAAAACCCCACAACTTCTATCTGTCTTTTACCTGGCGACACCCTGGAGCGCCTGTACAACTTGGAAAATTGCACCAATGAAAGGGTTTGATTTAGACACATGAACATCTTGTATCAGTAATAGCTACAAGAATAGAATTGTAATTGATGTATAATTTATCTGAAGCTTGCCTTCAGTCATGCTTTTCTAGGAACTTTTTACTTCGGTCCTTATTTTCTACCAGTAATTTCACGGAGAATAAATATATGAAACAACGTGTATAGGGACCATTAGAGTGTTAAGTTTGACAGAGCTATAATTGAAACTGTTTGGAAGCCTTCAGGGAAAGCTGAATGGAATCTTTAATATGATTCCATATTCTTTTTTTTTTTTCTTTTATCTCTATGGATACGGACTGTTTCAGGTTAAAGGGATTATAAATGTTATAGTAAGTTACTTAGGAAAAACGTGAAATAAATTTGATATCACTGTTTGTGATAGACTGCAAGCAAAATTATGTAATTACTTAATTATCAAGGCATTTTTTCTAAGTTGTATTCAATTGCCACATTTGTCTCCCAGTTAATGTTTTAGTGTCATGTAAGATCATAAATGTGTGACTCAGGTAACTATCATGATACATGCTAATTTCTTTTTAGCCTATAAATTGTTGCTCCTACAATGCATTTCCTTTATTAAGACTATGAAATCTCTTTGTTGTTTTTAAATTAATTTTTAAAAGCGTATTTTCTTTACAATCCACTTTCTCTCTTAGTAGTTACACGTCCAGCCTATTCTATCCTAATGGGTGAATAAAATACTTGTAGGAATTTTTTCTGAAATCTTTGTAAAGGTTAGAATTTTTAGAGGATAAAACCAGGTGTGTTATGTTGGAGCACTGAATACAATGTTTGCTGGTCATTTTCTTTGCAAGCATTTCCCTTGAATTCAGGCCTGCCTCTGACAGGGGTTGTTCTCAGGCAGATCCTTATGCTGAAGGCAGAGCCTTCTGATGTGAAATTATGTGAGTGCACCTCTCTCCACTGCCTCAACCAGCCTTGGGTGGGGGAGATGTAGTGCTGTCTGTAAGCATTTCAGCGGGCTAATCATGAGAAAAGAAGGCGGGGGGGGGGAAGATTTAATTGCTGCCTGACTTTCATATGGACAAAATATCTGGAGGTGTTTCTGTTAAGGCCTGAGTACTCTTTAGGATGGCATTGGGCATCATAATTTGAACATAGTTTTGAGAGTAATGTGTGTGGGTATAAGATAGCTAAAGATGAATATTCTGGAGTAAAGGGCCACTACTAAACAGACAAAACTATATAATCTTTCTCATTTCAGTTTTGTGGAATAAATTTACAGAAAGATGTGAAGGATTGTAAATGTACTCATAAACTAAATAAGAGTAATGAATAAACAGTCTCCCAATACTCCAATTGCCAAGGAACACTTTCATGTCTCCTGAAAAACATATATGCATATCCTAAAACATATACAGACACCATAAAAATATAAAGATATTGTTACCTCACTCACATAATGAAATGCAATTTCCTCACTCTGTAGAAACAACAAATTAGAGCTTTTTCACTTTCTAAACCAGACATGCTGTCTGTATCTGAAACAGCTTTTGTTTTCTGTATGCTCTCAATGTACAAACATATTAAATTGTAAAAGTCAAACTTGATGTGAGGTTTGGGTGGGGGCCTGTCTGCAAATCCTATTTTCAGTTTGCCAGCAAGCACTTTACCCTGCTCAGTTGCTTGCACCTTTTCAAGCAGAATAATTTAAGGCACTTCTCATACAATCATTAACTGCTTGTTCCTAGTGGGATCTCTTTCCTGAGTACTTGTTAATGTTTGTGATGTGGGTCACAACTCTGCATTGCTATTTTCTCTAATTACCGTCCTTCAGTGTTTTTTTCCCTCAGCTGGAACATTGTGTTCTCCCAGGCACAGTGTATGCAAAAGTTGAGATATCACAAAATGAGAGGAAAAAATAACCTAATTATCTTCATGGTCCAGGAAGGTCCAATTAGCGATTAGAGAAATGTGTTGAAATAAAAATTATACATTGCTTCTTTTGACTCTGTTTCTAAACTGTTAAGTTCACTGCTCAGATTTATCATGGGATTAACTAAGTACTGATAAGAACACTTTTAACACCAAAGCTCTAATATTTCTGAACACAGATGGTTCGAGGTGTTTGAAACCGCATGAATTTCTGAACTATAGTATCATTGCAGGGTCGTTAATTGTTCATTGAGCCTTGAATGGAAATCTACTTTAATTCATGCTGCCCCATCACTGGAGGTTCAGTTTTCATAAATGAACATGCAGTTGCCATGCTGAGAATGCAAGAAAGTGACCTGATGAGTGACTGAACTGTGAATGTGCAAGCTCTGCTTGGTCCTGCTCCTTGCATTGTGCACAGAACAGACCACATGTTACAAAACCTACAAAAATAATATCACAGTGGTACTGGTTTATTCTGAGGTTTCATAATTTATGCTGAATTAAAGAGAGTAGGAATGGCTGGTGCAGAAGGGGAATGGTTTACTGCAGGATGGCTGACTGCAATGATGACACATTTTCCCTGCAAACACCTCCTTCAGCATGAACCACACCTGAATTACAAGGTGGAGTCTGATTGCAAACTAGGATTGCATTTGAGAGGAAAGTGTATTGGATCCATAGCCAAATCCACGATTTATATTCCAGGGGTTGGTGTGGTTATATAATAGTCCTCATTTATCATTTATACCATTATGTTTCTGCTTTGGAAGGTGTCTACATCAATCTTGGGAATCTCTCTCAAGGAAGTCCTAAGGGTAGGTATAGATTCCTACCAGCACACAGCCTGAGCTTGGAAGTCTACATGGTGAAACACTATTTCTTAAAATCTCTGGAGGGAAACTAGAGGAGATCAATGTAAGCACATAGGGAACAAAGAATTTTAGTACTTATTATACTTATTACTCTGCAGGATCACTTTTTCTTTTTTTCCCAAATGGATTATTCTTTCTGGAATTGGAAGCTTTGAAATTGGTAGCTAACAGTAATATATACATGTCTTAATTCAGTGGTGGTGGGGTAGGCTGTAATGCAGTACCATAATAGAACTTGTTAGCTGCATGATATGAAAGGAACAGAGGATAATACCTCCATTTTTCTCTTTGCCCTGGACTGAAAAAAAAATAGCAAAATAATTGCTCTGCTTGCTATCACATACTATGCTAACTCATTCATCTTGTCCTTCAATTGTTTAGGCATTTCTTTTTGCATCTCTCTGTCTTGTGACATGGGCCATGTATAACCTCTTTTTATCTTCTTATTCTAGAAGATGCTTTCTATTTTTAGATTTCATTCTCCATGTATTTATTCTCTAATTTCTCACTCTGAAGACAAACCAACTCTTGACCATGCTTTGCTGCTCAGGTGCACCATGCAAATCAGGCTGGAAGAATAATGACAGGCAAAGGCAAAGTTGCTCCTTGTGCATGAGGCCCGAGTGCTTGGAATCCAAGATTGTGCATTTAGCATCTAAATACAGGAGTGCTCACTAGGGTCTATGAAATGTAATGTCATTACTAAGAGGTATTCAGAAAATTATTTTTAGTAGTTTTGACTTGTAACAAAAATCTAAAAAATTTATCTCCATCTTGGTGCCCCCTGCCTTTTGGACTTCAATGCCCTGTGCAGAGGATACTCTGCACCACAGACATCATTGGCTTGTTAGAAGTGTGTCAAGGGAAGAGACAGCCACAACTCCTTCATCCAGGACAAGAAACAGGCTATTCTGGAAAGGAAGGGAATAACCTGAATTGTTCAATAGATAAGACAAAATTAAGGTGGCAATTCAGATTTCTGTTAGGTAGGAGAAAAAATAATGGTGAAACAGCACACATTGAATGTGGAAATATGGCATTTCTGCCATGGGTACTTTTAAAGAGCAAGTGAAATAGGCATCTGTCAGCAATGTCGAAGGAGTTGGGGCAGGGAAATGTTTTTGCCCATCCCTTAAAATCCTCCTCAGTACTAATTTTTCATTGACTGTGTTAAGATTTTACGGGGAGATTTTCAGCCCTGAGGGTATGTACTAGGAAATCCTGTATTGTTTTTGTTGAGAATTTTTAGATACTTTTTCTCCAAGAGTAAGTGGAAAATGTCACATGGGGAATGTCTGGTCAAGTAAAAGAATGTTGAGAACTACAGTGTTTTATAGTTGTGCAGTGGGCAAATCTGTAAAGCAGATTCCTGTGGTTACTGCAATCAATGTCAAAAATGCTATTCGCTTAAGTGGTTGGAGACACAAACCTGAAGCTACTTAGAAGATACTGGTTAATCAATTTGAATAAAATTCTTCTTCCATGTGTGTTGAACCAAGCAAGAGTTTTCTGTTCGCTTTAGAGGTGACAATCCATCATGCCTGTCTCCCTGCCCCCAACATTCTCTGGCATTCATTTTAATTAATATTAATTAAATTTGCCTAGAGGAACTTATTTTGCTGTCCAGATTTTGCAAAAGATTTTTCTTTCTGCCTGTCTGCCTGCTTTATCACCTCGGTGCATCCATTTACAGAAGATGTAGATGCAATATAAAATATTAATTCATCAATTTGCTGAGGTTAAAACAGTGTCTCCCCCCCTTCCCCTGCAGTCATTTGGACCCTGTAGCACTGCTGGGCAGCCCGGGGGAAGCTATGCTGCTTCCAAAGGGCTGGCGGAGGGCACGGCGGTGCCTCCGGGCACTGAGCAGAGCCTGGGGCGGGTGAGGCCGGGCTGGAGCCGTCCCTGGGGCTGGCCCCTGGCTGCTGCTCGGCGCTGGGCACCAGGTGCGGGAGCAGAGCGCAGCTGGGAGCGGCTGCTCGCCGGCCGGCCCAACACCAGCCCCGGCCCGGCCGCCGCCGGCCCAGTGCCCGCGGGGCTCCGGGCAGGGCGCAGCTGCCCGAGGGGCGAGGCGGCCCCCGGTGAAAGGGCTGCCGTCCTTTCGCCCGGGGTGGGGCAGGAGCTGATGGACCCCATGGGGCCCAGCTGCCCCAGGTAAAGCAGCTGTGGCGGGGGAGCGGCTGTGCGGGAGCTGGGAGGGAGGAGCGCTGTGTAGGTGAGCGGGTGCTCGTGGGCAGCTGGAGGGGCTGCGGGTAGGGCCGCTCCCCTGGCCCGCGCCCTCCGCTGCCCGGGACCCCGCGGCTCTCTGGGGGCTGCCCGAGCCTCGCTGGAAGGGGTCCGGGAATGCTCCGCTGTCCTCAGCCCTCTCTAGGTATGGGCAGCCCTGGTAATCCCGGGCTGCTCTGGTCAGATGAATCTCAGTTCATTCCCTTGGTTTTTAAGGGATGTGAGGTCTCATAACGTGAAACGTTCTGGGCTGGAAAAATCCAGGTTCATAGTGTACGTTCCTAGATGTGCCTCGGTGGTCTTGGTGGGAGTTCTGTGTTGTGTGAAGGGAAAGTATTTATTGTGAAGGAGAGGTTAATGGGGAGTGGGGAATGTTACTGCCCCTCTGTTTTATTTAGGGTTAGTCTGTATTTTAGCTAAGAGCACAATAACATGGAGTTCAAGTTTCTAAATTTCTGAATCTCAGTGTGTAGACAGCTGTGAACCTCCAAATGTTTTTTTCAGGGTTGTGGTTTTAATTCTTGTTTTTTCAGAGTACATATTGTTATACTTGGGGTATATCTCAAACCATGAGGTTCTTCTGATTTCTTTATCCCACTATTCTGTGTACCAAAGAATGGAATAATGCAGCTTGCAGCACTGTAGAAGATTTATGTAATCTGCTCCCCAAACACAATTTTTCTTGAAACATTGTATGTGTATATATATATATATATATACACATAGATAGTATATAACTCTGTGTCTCACTTTAATTTTTCTCATGTCCTCTCTAGAATCTAGTTGGATTAATAGCTGCCTGTGTTCTTAATCAGTAGAATAAGCAGAAGACCTCTTATATTTTTGATCATTTATCATGCTGTTCTAGATTACTAAATGTGTTCATCTGAAACTTAAGCCTTTTATTTTTTTCCATTGTGTGCCCAATTGAACATTGCTGTGTTATATTGGAGATACTAATCTGTAGTAAAATCACTGTAATTATGAAAATGTTCTTAATTTCATTGTACTAAGCATATATTGCTGCACAGGTGCACACTGTAAGAAAATCTAAATTGAAGTAATTTCATTTGTGCTCACAAAGCTGAGAAAGATTTACACTCTTTCTATAAATTAAGGATAATTTTAGGCATTTTAAACTCTAGGAAAAATACAGTCTATTGCAAACTACTTAATTGACATTTTAAAATGCAATATAGCCTTTAATATTGAAGTATTATGGTTTGTGAGGAAGCCCAAGGCTAATATTTTGGCAGCCAGCTTAATCTTTAGCCTAACAAAACCAAGACAACTGTAAAACTTACATCAATTACTGCTTGTACAACAAGCTGTTTTTCCAAGCATGTGATTGTATTGTTTACACTGGCCTGTTTATCTCAAAACAGTTTTTGGTGAGTAAAAATGTTCTTGAAATTAATACTTTGAGTGGCCAGTTTGGAAATCCCTGGATAAATCTAACTGCCTTGCAGACAGTGAGAGTATTATTGATTTGGGGGAGGAGGGCAGGTTTTCTTCTTACCCTCTGTCTTGGCTGAAGGGATCCTCCAGATCCTGAAACACAATCATCTGCCACTGTAAGCAGCTGTTACATCTGGAGCTATCGAGATGTTCCTGTTGCTTGCTCACATGCACATCTTCCCGTGGCTTCACCATTCCGATTGCTGAAACCCTCCTCTGCTTCTTTGGTTATCGGTATTCACTTCTTATTAAACCTGCCAATCTGGAATCTGGTTTTGGCTCTTCTCCCTGGTTGTTTTTCCCTTTTCCATAGATCTTTATGGACAACAGTAATCATCTTGGTTCTGTCTTACTGCATGAAACCATTTAGAAATAGGCCGTTAATACTGATGAACTGTGACTCTTAATCAGCTGCTACAAACTCCCTTTCCCAGGCAGTGAATGAGTGACCAGCAGCGCGTCTGGCAGTGACTTGAGGATGCATGGGGAGAGAATGAAGCTGACTATTTTATCCCAGGCTAAGATTTCATTTTTCACCTGCAGTTTACTGTGGTTTTTAAGTCTCTCCACACTGTAGCACTTACGGCTTTCTGGTTTTGCTCCCTATAGCCACCTGCCTTTCCTGCTGCTGGCTCCGCGGCTCTGCCACAGGGCCTTGGTTCTCCCCTGTGCCTCTGGCCACACTTGACTGCGGATGATGCCTGTGGAGTGTCCCAGTGGCTGCCTGGTTTGCAGGGAGGCAGGAGCAGTTGACTTAATGGCTGCTGTCTCTGTTGTTTATGACTCAGGGAACAGGGCCAGCCAAACACTTTGCTTTATCCAGAGAGTGCAGGAGGCCGACGAAGTGGCTCAGTGGAACGCATCCAACTGAAGAGTTATGTGTCATACAAGCCTGGTACAACTCATGGACTTCACACAATCCTCTGAATGTAGTTCTTTCTCAGATTGCAAATTTCTCTCTGCTGGGCATTGCTTGACCAATGCAGCCAGGAGTTTGCTGCGCACCACTGGGGCTGGAACCCCAAGCACAGTTGTTCCAAAACCTGGTGTACCCGCACTTTTAGTTGGAAGCCTTTTTGCTCAGTAGATCTGTTATCCCTTAAGCTATCCACATAAACATTATGTGGACAGTTTGAATAGGAGTAATCTTCTTAAAGTACTGTTATCTGTCATGGATGCCAGCTCTCCTTGTATTGTGTGGGTATGGGTCTTTTAAATCTTGCTATGATCAGAAGGAAATACTAATTGTATTCAGAGGTCTTACTGATAGCTGTAAGAGCACTTGAAGCTATTTGTCCCACTCTTACTCTAGATAACGTACCAAGACTGGGAGTATCAATAAATATTTGATTACATTGCAGCATATCACCCTCATAAAACTTTTGTTTTGATGTTGCAACTTTGAAGACTCTTGCCTGCAGTTTTGAAATAGGGGTTTCAGTGGATGGATTGGAAGAGGGATATGGGTGGAAGGTCAATGTTTTCCTGCTGCTGATTGGTAATACCCTAAACTTGTCTGTCTCAGATTAGATTAGATTTA
This sequence comes from Aphelocoma coerulescens, assembly GCF_041296385.1. Lineage (NCBI taxonomy): Eukaryota > Metazoa > Chordata > Aves > Passeriformes > Corvidae > Aphelocoma > Aphelocoma coerulescens. Next base: position 12,655,421 of record NC_091023.1, read on the forward strand.
TGTTTAGCTAGTTTCCTCAGCAATGTTTATTTATAAGTTATATTTGCTCATTAGGTTATTTTTTTCTTGGTGGCTGTTCCAAGGTGGACTTTGTGCAGTGTTATTCCTTTTGAAGATTATTAATCATGTTTGGTTATTTAAAAGTGGCTATTGTCAATGTTCTTGCAAGAACTGCATATAAAACAGATCTAAATTTTAACTGATAATGTTTATTTTACTTCGGGTAGTGGGGAACATCCCAGTAAGGTATTTGGAAAAGTATATTTATATCTGTTGAACCATTAAATAAAAAAAGATGTGAACAGGTAAAACCAGCTCAATGAAAACGTAAAGGAATCTGATAAATGCATTTTTCTCTGTGTGTGTGTGTATAAATACATATTCTCATATGTTGTCCTTAGTTCCAAAGAGTGCAATAAAAGCTAAACAATAACTGTCAGTGTTATTGCCAGGCACTTTTGGAGAAAAAAGTCTAAACAGTCTGAGGACAGCTGGGTTTGCTTTAGTGGGAAGAGTAAGAGAGGTACTTAGTGACCTCAGAAATTTGCAGTGGTCAGAAGATGAAAGCATATTTTGAATCTACGAGGGACTTCTAGCTGTTACAACATGACTGTTATTACTTGTTTAGTAATATTTAGTACTAAAAATTTATGTCTTGGGCCTAGGAAACTTTAAGGCAATTTTTATACATCATTGCAACTGGAATGAAAATGACATTTCCAAGACCTAGACTTGGTTTGATTTTTAGTGTGTCTCCTTGTGATATGAGCTATGTGTTGTTGTAGAGCAATGCAGTGGTGTACAGCCAGTTTAGAACAGATAAATCTGTCTCAGAAATGGTTACATAGAAGAGCTTAAATATAATCCTTGGGTGTGTGCAGGACATCCCTATATGGAAGCAAACCCCTCCCTCCATTAATCCTCCACTGCACCTTCTGGCGATGCTGTGGCTCTGCTTTTTCTCACACTCATGTTTCTCTCTTTGAACTTGCTCAAATGTGTTGCACTCGGAGGTTATTGCTAAGTTTGGGGCTGCCCCTTAGTCCTTTGTTAAGACTTTGTCTTGTTCTTCTGTTACTGTGGCTTTGCCTTCATTTATATCCTTTTGTGAAGGATGCCCTGGTTCATCCTGATGCTGACACACAATGGTATTCTGCAGAACCTGCATGTGTACTTCTGCTAAACTAATTTCCTTTTGGGGTCATTGATCTCTTTAATGAAAGTCTAAGCATTTTTATGAGCCAAAACCTCATTACACTGTACAGAGGCTGTACTTTAAACCTATCTATTCTGTTACTGTACATTTTAATAAAACTTTATTAGATTACTCTTCTGATGAAAGACAGCAGGAAATATTTCATTCATTAGAAAACTTGAGGTGCTGGGAAACTTAATGTTGCATTCTTGTTTTCAGATTAATTATGGGTTTTGTTATACCTTGTTAATGGTCTTCTGTGAAAGGAGTTCACATAAATTATGCCATAGAAGATAACTGCATTCATGTCAAGATTATCTTTACACATCCAACCATGTGGTTTCTTTTCAATGAATAATAATTTTTTCAGTCTTGATTTATTAAATTTTTTCTGTTGTAAATGGTATGATACTCATTTTATGAGGAGGTATTTTATCTAAATTCTGCTTCTACCAGTGACGCTTTGCTACAGCAGCAGATGCAAATCTACTACAAATGTAAATCTACTGGAATGCATTTTCTTCCTTCTTTTAGTGAAAAGACTTCATTTTTTCTAAAGTGGTTTCCTATGCAACATGAGGTACAGTAATCTGTACTGTTATTAAGTTGTCTGAATAGGATGAAATGAAATTCCCTTTCCTAGGAATGAAAGCATTTTTATGTAACTTAATTTTATAAAATCCTGGGTAGCATCTGGAGGGAAGAGAATGCTGGGGAATTACAAACTCAGGGGATTTGTTCAGTATGTTGAATCTACTCCAGTGTCTTATTTTTCTTCTATGACCACTGTACATATGGTTGGGCTGCTACTGAGAGCAGAAGAGGGGCTTAACTTAAAGCTACAAGGGGTTTGTATAGATATAAGCCACTTTTCCCTCTTTTTTTATATTATAGCCACACCTCATTAGTGTCCTGGCTTAAGTAGGAGGATAAAAATCATTTCCATTTTCTTTTCCTGCTGCCACTACTCTGGAAGGCTGTAATAGAGACCTTTTTTTTTCCCTTTTTTTTTTTTTTTTTTTTTTTTACATCCTATTTTATCTGTGCCTGAATTATTCCTATGTTCCTAACTCTGGTTAGGGTTTTTTTTTTATATGTCTCTTTTCTGGTTTCAGTAGTTTTTTCACTTTTTTTTAAACTGGGAAAATAAATGAAAGAAACCAAAACCAAACTGTTTTAAATCTATCTGAATAATTAAGATAAAACCCCTTGCATATTGTTCATCTTAAAGAGGGAAATTGGAAACTGGCAATGAGTATCCTTTCACTAACACAGATTTGTTTGTTTGAAAGTATTTACACAAAGCCCTAGGCGTAAGCAAGCTCCAAATGTAATTTTTTTTTTTTGAGTTGGTACTCCTAATTATGTCTTTGAATAATTATTATTCCCCTGTTGCTTAACCAGTGCTGAACCCAAAAGCTGCTTCCTTTGCTACCTGTCTGTCAGGTTGCCAGTCGGAGCATTCCAGGCTTTTTGGGTTTCTTCTCCATCTTACATCTCCATTCAAAGCATCCTGAACTCTATTGCCCTAACAGAAAAGGTCTTGGCTCTGTGACCTGTGCTTTGCTGTAGAAATTGGTTGGACTTGTATTCTCCAGCTCTGCTTGGGAGACACGTGGGTTTTTTTGAATAGCAGTGTCCGGTGATGTCCGTGTTCCTGGGATCAGTGTGGCCACTTGGCCTTGGGCAGCAGCCCGACCCCAAGCCAGCTATTTCTCACACTTTCTGCCCGTAGTCCCCCCTGTGTTTCACCACTCTGGATGTGGCTTCCAGCAACAGCCTTGTTTATGTATGAGCTAGGAAATACTTTGTAATGAATAGGTATGATCGTGATGGAATAAATACCCTGTTGTAAAGTTTCACCCTACACATCTGTTTAAAGGAGAGATTCTTTGGTGTGTCCAGTGCTGATAAAGAATATCTGCTTTCTAATGCTTCAAATTGTGTTAGAAAGTTTATTTTCCAGCTGATTTCAGTGTCACTTCCAGCCCCCACTCCTAGACAGGGCTCACTGTGCTGTTCTCCACTTGAACATCAATGTTGTCCCAGCAACAACTCCTGCTTTGTTACTGTTTGTGTCTTACTGCTCTGAAAGCCCCACAGCTGAACAACAGGGATGGGCAGGGTGGGATGTGGCTCCCAGCAGTGGGGGTGCTGCATGGGGGCTCCGGGGCTTGGGAGAAGCCGTGGCAAACCATTGCTAGCAGAAAGAGGAGTTGCAAGAAGATGGGAAATCTACAGGTAAAGCCAGTTTTCTGCCTTTGGTGGGAACACATCAGCCCTTCATGGCAGTAAATAGTCATAACATGAGGGAAAGTAGTATTTATTTCAAAATATTGTGGAAAAAAATGAAATAACACTCTGTATGGCAGTGAGGCTGATGTTCAGCTTTTGTATCCTGACCTGAGTGTTTAAATTGCTTTTTCACACAGTCGTTTTAATCCTAAAGTTTTAAACTTTTAGTTATATATAGGTGTCACCACCAACCAGGTGCTGTGGATTACATCCCTTGGATTTCATTATCTTTTTTCTTTACAAGAAGGGTTTTAAATCCTGCAGGATAGGAGAGAGAGTGGTATGAAAAGCTTTGCAATGCTTCTGAAAGCTCTTAGTCCCTGAGACTTCCTGGAACACATTCTGGTTAGTTTTGGGTTTAGTATTTAATCTTTTAAAAGCCCTTGGGAGCCACCAGCTTGAACATTAGCAACTATGTATGAAATATATGCCAAAGCACTAATCTATATTAGGTGTTGTTGAATTGTTTGAGTTATGTACTTCTAAAATAAATATCTGTTTAGAGTGACCTACTTCTGACACACTCTCTGACGTAAGGAGCACCTTTCTTTCCAGTAAGCAGGTCCCTTTGAGGTGTTTCTAATCGCAGGAATAAATAGTTTATGAATATAAATCATATGTGCTTTGATCTGGTTCAAATTCCAGGATAAAGCCTTCCCATACCTTCCTGGAAGTGATTTACTTCTCACCGCCCCAAAAGACCCCAGGCTTTGGCTCCTGACAGCCATTCTGTCACAGGTAAGCGAGGGGCATTGTTGCACACACCCTAGGAGCTGTACTGAATCATGAACCAGTGACAATTTGTCATATGCCAATCCAAAGGATGTGATGGGACATCCAAGGATGGGGCTGCTGCTTTTGCACTTTTTGGTGACGAGAATCCTGTGGAGGGATGGATTTGTTGGTTTGTTTTTTTTTTTTCCTGTTGGGAACAGTTACATTTCCAAACACTGCAACTGCTTCACACTGCTTGATTAGTGATTTGCTTGATTAGTGTCTAATCAGCAAAATCCAAGATGATTTGCAGTTTTGGATCTCTTCTAGACTCCTTCTGCTGCCCAGTCCAAAAGCTTATTGGAATGCCTGTGGTGGGATAATATTGCAGGGAGTATCTGAGACATAGTCCTTGACCCTGTTTTCACTTGTCAATAGCTCTTAATACTGTTCAATATTCTGTATGAATGAGAATAAGCTTGGGAAGTCTTGCTGGGTAGATGGGTTGATGGATCAATACTGACCTTTGCCATTACAACTGCAATTAACACTGAGTATGAACTGTAATAGGAGTAGCAGTTTCGGCACCAACGGAGATGGGGAGAGGGTTTTCAGGGTGATATTTTACTCTAAGGGTATTTTATGCCATTTTTGTTGTCTCTGAAAATGTCACTAAATTGAGAATAAAGATGAATGGAGAAAGGCTTGAGGATGTGACTAGTTTTAAATCAAATCTGTTATGTGTGGTTTGTTCCATTCTTTGCTTTTTTCCTTGACAATGCAAAACCTCTTAGGAGTGAGTTTAAGCATCTTCATTAAAAACAAGCTACAAATTCAGCTCATTTCTCTCACTGCACTTGCTGTGTGGTTTGTATGAAGAAATGATATTTATCTCTAGGAGATCTCACAAGCAGTGGGCAGACAGGGTTAGCAGCACAGTGCTGTCTGTGGCCATGGCAGAGAAGTCAGAAGCTTTTAAGGTCATACCCGTGTTCTCTATTGTTTTGGTGTTGTTTTTTGTTTTTTTTTAGGGGTTGGGGACAGCAGCAAATATGTGAGGGGAAAAAGATCATTTTCACACACTTTGTATTGATGTAGCTTGAAAATGAGAACCAAAAACAAGAGAAAAAGGGCTGTGTGGGTGGAAAAGATCAAGGACAGTCAATCCACTTCAGAGTACTTTCTCTCTTTTCAAAAAATAAAATAAAAGGCTTTTCCACTGTGTACCAAATCCCAAACTCTGCATTCAAGTGAGAAGCTATGTTTGTGGGTGGCTTTAACCCTAGTCCTTTAACTTACTTTCTCATGGGCATTTTTTATTATGAAATACAGAATTGTGAGGGGGCCCACTTTAAGAAACAAGAGGAGACATCAAATAGTTGAAGTCTCCTATAATTTTGGCCAGCTTTGTTTATAAACTCAGGAAGACTATGTTTACAAGTAAAGAAATGGAAAAAGAAATTAATTCACACACTGTGTCCTGAAAAAGCATGAGTGGTTGAAAGGGTAAAATGAAATGGGAAAATGAGAATGAAAAACTGCAAAGGAAATTTAAAAGTAGCCAGGAGACATTAAGTGACTGGATGGAGAACAGCACAATTTCATCCTTGAATACTGCTGGATTTTGCTGCCCTGACTAAATTAGTTTTTTAACATTACAAAGAGTTAAAAGCCCTCTCAAAGCTGTGCCCTCCTTGTGATTGGAGAACAGCTGCCAGCACTACAATATAAGATTTTCATCTATCCACAGATATTTGTGTGGGTGGAAATAAAGAAAACATACTTTCCAGGTTGGACTATATGGTATTCCCTTCTCCAGAAAAAAAAATTCCTTTTTGACCATGACTGGGAAGGAGTGGGAGGCTGCAGATACCTGTCTTGCCTCTGGCACTCCTGCCAGCTGCATGGCCAATACTCTGCTGCAGAGCAGTGAGAAGAGAGTCAAAAGTGCCGGGGGGATTGATCTTCCTGGATGGGTTCAAGTGCAGGATGTTCCCCAATGTATCTGGGAGAAAAAAGTGGTATTGATCTGTTCTGTGGGAATGTTAAACTTGCACTGTACAGAAAAAAAATCTCATTAAAACTCCCCAAGATGCTCTTTGCTGCTATTGTTGGCTTTTCTAAAAAACATTTTTCTTAACATCAGTTTTCCTTAGATTAAACTGCCTCAAGTGTAACAGGATCAATGCAGCTATCTGGGGACTGATTTTGGTAAAAAAATAATTGTAATACAGCAAATAAAAGCTATTTGCCATGTTATCTAGTGAAAAGCAAGGCAGAATCTTTTTTTGTTCTGAAGCACTGAAAACCTGTAATTCCAGCTCTTTAGGTGATTTTTTCTCTCTGTCCTGTGCTAGAGCTAGTTCTCAATGTGACAATCCTGCCAATCAAAGATGATGTAATATATACTTTTAAAAAATTTTTTTAGAAAAACCAGCTAATGTGTTTGAAAGTAAATGCAGTTGAATGTGACTGTAACCTTTATAACATGGCAGCTCTATATAAACTCTAGTGGATCAGATCCTTTCTTTTATGTTCTTTTGAATTATTACAGAAGTTATTATATAAATAGTGGTATATTTTATGATATTTTTAGACTGCTGCAGTAAAATTAAAAAAAAATACAATAGTAAGTCTCCTTCCCTTTTTGGATTCCATATATAGATTACCCGTCTCTCAGATTTTTGAGTGTTTTCGATGTTGGTTAATTGTTTGGGTCTAAATTGTTTCTGAAAATGAAAGTTCATTTCACTGCTAATATGTTACACAAGTAATACCTTGGGGTTGCACTGTTTATCAGCTGAAGATCTCCAAGTAGTTTGGAAATGTGTTATTTATTATGTATCTGTAGAATAATGAGGGAGCTTTGTTAAATTCATGGCCTGTACAGTCATGTTTACAGCCAAGCCTGCACTTAGAGGAGTGGTCAGAAAGGAGAGCCTGTCCCCTCTGGACTTCATTTATGGGGGTGAAACTCCCTCTGGTTAGGAACTAACTGAAAGCTTTCTGAAAGTTCAGCAGTGAAAGGTAGGGCCAAAGCACTTGCATCAATTCAATTTACCTTTTTTTCCCTCAGTTTGCCTGGTATGCAAATGTACCTCTACAAATGCAGTCTGCCTCTGTTTCTCCTTTTGAGTTAAAGATGGCATTAGTAGTAACTCAGCATCCAGAACAAGGGCAGTTTGATTCCAGAGATAGTACAGCAGCAGAGGACCTGGTCTCTTATGATTCATCACTTCTGAGAAAAAAGATATGGACAGATCAAGGTTTACTTGTTTGATCTAGTTCCATTTTTTTTCTGTGAATGCAGCAGTCTTTTAGCAGTATAATCCCTTAGACCATCATTTTTGCTTGACAGCAGCTAATTGCTCACATTTTTGTCAACTTTTTGACCTTTAAATGGTGCCACTTTTGACAGCACTTGAAAATGGTGACTGCTTTTAGAGAAAGAAAGAAGAAACAAGGCATGCATTTCCACATTAATTAGGATATGTAGTGCATTAATGACAATCATGTTGTCAGAAAACTTTAGACACTTGGAAGGCTGTCATGATGGGCAGTTGTTATTTCTTGTCATCTTCCTTTGTTTTTCATATCCATAAAAGTTACAAGTGTCCCCAAGGGTAATGTGGCTTGGCGCACAGTGTTTTCAACAGAATACTGCTACTGACATGAGAGGAAAATCATTGTATAATGTACTGCCAGACTGCCTGTAGGGAGAAACTGGTGGGGAAAGGAGGTGCTGTGACAGTCCCCATGTCATGTGGATAATGCCTGACTTGCTAGGTGATCTGGACAAGCAATTTCTGAATCCAGGAGACTTTGCCGTGTTTGGGGTACTAGATTTCTTCTGAAAGACCTGAGCACACAGCTCTGACCTGTGCTGTAGGTCTGGCTTCACCTCAACATGACAGCTCATGCAGCTGCGATGTGGGTTTGATATCCTGCCCCATCCCAAACAAGGAAGCAGGCTGGAGCTGATGGTTGTCAACAGAACTGTTTGTTTTTGCTGTCACACAGACCTCCTCAAATGTTGGGGCTCCATTTCTATTGTGTGACTATGTGGATGGAAAAGCTGCAGGGGAAAAAAATGGTGAGGGTGTAGTTGCCACTGGAATAATTTACTGAGCTTGTAGTTACCTTTGTGGTGCTGTCACTGGCCAAAGAAAGCCTCTGGGAAAAGATGTGAAGCACTGTAATCACTTGGTTTTGCCTTAGTGGAATGCCTGTGTATAACTTTAGATTTAAACATATACAGACACCTTTCACGTCTGCCTTTTCTGGTTCACAGATTGAGGCCCCAGCACTTAGTAAACTGCTTTTACAGGCTTCTCTCTACTATACTTGCACAGAGGACTGTACAAGTCTTCTGAGTACAGCCAGACTTTGAAAGCAGAACATTACTGAAGAAAAGGTAAATCCACAGGAAAGTGTAAGTGCATATTTCAAGACATTGAAAGATTAACTTCCCTCTAGGACTCTTATAGCAGGTTTTTAAAAAATAGAATACAAGAATAAATGTTCACTATGTTTTGGTTGGGATTTTTTTATCAAAGGTTCCCTTCTGACCTGTTTCAAAATCAGTTTTTACTATACCTCTTATATTGTCTTTTAGTATTTGACTGTGGTTGACCTTATATGAAGCAGACTTGTGAATCCTAGGAGAGCTCTTTACTGTCATTATCCTACATATTTGTTAGTTATTAGTAGTTGAACTATTTATTTTCAAGTAGGTGGATTGAGTCACTGAGTTCTGGAATTATATTGATAAAATCTGGATACTAGATACCTTGTCTCAGTAAGCACATGACTTCCGAACACTTAAAAGATGGTTTTTCCCTGACTTAAGTATATCAATACTTATATTTGTAGACCTTTGAATAGTCAGTATAAAGTTACAGAGAAGTAGTGAAATGGCACAGGTAATGTTATAAATATTCAGCCTTCATAAAAGCAAAAATAAGATCTTCTAGGGGAGAGGGGGTCAGATGCTGCTGCTTTAGGCTTCTGGTAAAAGTGATGTGGGTTCTTCTGGCTAAGCTCTGAGTTTCTCTTGTCTGTCTTTTATCGAAAACAAAAGCCTGATCCTTCTGTTGGAGATAAATGTGCCCTTTCCACCTTTCAGAGACATGGAAAATGCTGTCATATGCTATATGTGACCTTGAGTTTTGCAGGATTTTGTTGTTTAAATATCTAAAATATTTTCAAGTTAAAAATGTCTACATGAAAGATCCCAAATAAAAAGTGTCTGTATTTCATTGTTTATAAATCCTGAAAATAACTTATTTACTTACAAACCAGGAGTACTTTTAGAGCACTGTGTATATTCATAATATTTCTCCCAGTAAAATAATGACGGAAATTGAAGCATGAAATGTTAATTAAATGTTAAATGTTTTCTTTTTCATCGTGTTCTGCACCTTCTGAAAAAATTCTGAGAAGCAACCTGGAGCAGGATGGCTTATTCTGTATCGTAATTGACTAAGATCTCACAAAGGAACTGTTTCCTAGCTCTGGGCTGTGCACATTAGTATTTAGATGTGTACTGGGTTTGCATGGCAGGGTTCTGATAGCAGGGGTGGCTACAGAGGTGTTGTCTGTGAGCAGCTGCTTGAGCCTTCACCTACATCTGACACAGCCAACACCTGCCAGCTCCAAGACAGAGCTACTGGGGGCCAAGGCAGAGTCCATCAGTGTGGTAAAAACACTTCAGTGATAACAGTTAAGAAAGCAGCCAGCAGGGCAGGGAGGAAATAGAGAACTTGAGAGTGAAGTTAAGCTGTTGAAGAAGGGAGGAGTGGGCAAAAGCCATGATAAGATTTATGCTTTATTTCTCATTATCCTGCTCTGATTTGATTGGTAATAAATTAAATTAATTTCCCCAAGATGTGTCTGCTTTGCCCATGGGAGTAACTGGTGAGTGATCTCTCCCTTCCCTTATCTTGATCTAAGAGCCTTTTGCTTTATTTTCTTCCTTGTCCATCTGAGGAGGGAAGTGATAGAACATCTTTGGTGGGCACCTGGAATCCAGGCAGAGTCAACCCACCACAGCCTGCAAGGGGGACATGGAGAACTTAACCTTGAAGATATGACATTGAAATTTTATTTATTAGTGTGTTTTAATAGGCCAGTCTAAATACTTGTACAATATGAATAGGATTAATTGTTTACTTCATTTAGATAAATATTTAGGGCAAAATGCATGTCCCCCTCCCCTGCCTGCAGCTCTCTGGGGGTTTACTGCTCATTTTCCTCTGCTAGCTATGCATATGGCCTTCAATGTGAGTGAAAATAATGAGAACAACTATTACAAAAAAATATCCAGATAATTTTATATATAATTAAAACACTAAACCCCCTCTTTAAAAAAAAGTGCTGTACAAGTAGCAGTTCTTACTGTTCATACTGAATTCTGTGTAAGGCTCTTAACAACAGATGTTTTCAGACAACTAATTTTTCTATTTTTCATGGGAGACAAAAGAAATATTCAAAATACTGAGTTTAATGGGATACATTTTTCAATAAGAGTACATTGACCTGCTGGCATTGCTGTGGTCTGCGCTGATGAAAGTGTGACCTTGCTTTGGAGCTGCAAGCTATTTATTCTGGGCTCAATGTGCCTTTTGAGAATGTGGCCAGCAGTTCTCTTTTGTCTGAAAGAAGCATGCCCAGCTTGAATTGTAGAGAAAATGGCTTGCTTTAAAAATGATAATCCCTGGAAATAAACCTGAAGACTCTAGAGGAGGAAAATGTTTGTCTGCATCTTACCGTGCAATTTATTGAGGTTTAGACATTTAAATACTGTTGAATCAGGGTCTAAATTATTTTTAAGTAGTAAAGTAGTTTTTTTATTTTTTAAATAGGCTTTATAAATGCATTCTTGGTTAAAAAAGATGGTGATAGCATGATACAAGTAGACTTCAGCTCTGGTTTTGAGATGCTTTCACCTGTCCCAGTCTCCCTGCATGGGGCCAGAATCCTGCAGTGCAGATTTTTCCCCTGTATGTTGCTTGCATCTTTTTTTTAAGATACTGTTTTTCAGGATACAGTCTCCAATTCTGAATTCCTTTACCAAATGTCTGACCTTGTGTTTGGCTGTGAATAGCTTTGACTTGCCAGCTTAGCCAGTTTGCCTTTATGGCCATCTTACCCTTCTCAATATTTAGTACCAGTCTAGTGACTCAGTGATTCTAAACATTTTATCAGCAGTGACTGCAGTGACTCTCCCATTAATTTCCAGCCCATTGTTTTGCTTTCTCTGTTTCTTTGGATTTGGGATTTTTTGTTGTTGTTTTATTTTGGTTTTGTAACTCTAACAGAAACTGGAGAAAGAATTGCCTGTAAAATTTGAACCTTATGTATCTTGGAGACATTATATCAATCACTGGATATGGAGAACCTGTGCAGATCAATCCAGGTAGGTTTGGGTTTTATGTAAAAAAAATCTCATCTTCTCACTATAGTAATTTCTGTCTCTGTTAGCTCTGCTTTCACTCAGCAGTAGCAGAAAGGGATGAACCCCCCATTTATGTGCAAGAGAAACTGTTTAATTTATCCCTGAGCACGATTCCTTATATTCTTCTGCTGTAGTCCAGCAAAATCACATCATAGGAGTCAAAAGACGTTCCGTGAATATTTACCAAAGGTTGCCTGGAGGTGTGTGCTTTTTTATCTTAGAGGGTCATGGACCTGACAGTTGCTTGTTCTGGGGTTTGCAATGCAAGGGGGATGAGTTCCTGTAAATAATGACAGGACTGAAGGGTTCTTAAAACATTAACTGCTTCAGTACCCTAAGGATGTAAAGAATGTGCCCAATAAAAGTTACCCTACTGTGACCCCTTAGTTTCACTGGATTTTCTTGCTCTTTTCTGTAATGTTTCTTCCCTAATAAAATGTCTCTGCACACAAGGGATTACCCTGTAAAAGCATATGCTGCAGGCATTGAAATACAGAATAGTGATTTTATTTTTCATTCTCATCCACAATGGAAGAGGGAAAAACATTATATTTTTTTTTCTTTTGAGAATAAAATTCTTAGTGACCCAGTGAATCACCCTTAGCATTTTTTTCCCTCCTTCTTTTCTATATTCTAGAAAAAAAATCCCATAATTGCAAAGTCCTTGGTGGCTGAAATCAATACATCATCTTCATTTTATTTGGAGTTACCCAGAGTCCTTAGGAAATCTGGGCCATAATTAAAGTCAGTACAGAGTTCTAATAGGTGTGAGACAGCTCTCGTCTGTCTTGTCTCAGGGTAGTGTGTTTTAATAACTGAATTGTGAGCTCTTCTCAGAGAGGCTGAGCATCCAGGCAGAGGTATATCATTACAGGGAGTGATTTACAGAGCTACAGCATACTTGTGCACAGCCAAGTGCAATTATTTAGATGGTTCATGTTACTCTTAAATTTGATACTATTTTGACATGTTTCTTCAGATATTTGTATGAGGAGAGGATAAATAGAGCAAGGCTGTTATTTCCTTGCACTTTGAAGCTTGTTGATCTCCCTTCATTTAAAAGATTGCCTATTAACTGCAATTTTGTCTGTGTTTGTATCTGCAAATGTTAATTAACATTCTAGTTTATGGATTTCAGAAACTTGATTTCAAATCTATAACTCTTTTTGCCTGGATGCCAAAAATCCTTTTAGCCTTGTACTTGATACTGATGTGAGAATGAGATAAGGCCTTCTTTATGGTGTGGGATTTTTTCTTCTTTCTATGATTGCTATAGAAGTATCTGTTTAGAGGGATGTGATAAAAATAATCCTTACTGAAGTTTCTTAATGGGCAGACAGTGGGTGAGTAGGTCAAGGTGACAACATAAAAATGTACACTTCAAAAACTGCGTGAAAAATAAAAATTCCTTTGTGTTCTGAGATTACAACTGCGTGTTATCCTAAGTGGTTTTTTAATTTCAAAATATTGGAGAATTCTTTGTTGTGGTGGGCAACCAGAGATAGCAGAGTTAACTTTTTAAAAAGTCAAGAGTTGCCTCACTGTGACTAATAACAATGAATTTATTTACAGTTCTGAGTTTTTAAAGTCAACTGATATCCTCTGTTCCACATGACGTCTTTGTCTTTAAACTGGAAACACATGGATTTGACAGATGGACCACTCAGATGTTGAGGAACATATTCAGTGCAGGTACCTCAGTGTATGAGCTGCAGGTTGAGCTCTGGGGGCAGGAGCCCAAGGCAAGAGGCCATGAAGTGCTGGGGACCTGTGTGGCAGCCAGGTGAACAGACCCTGGGGAGACACGGCAGGAGCCCACGACCCCCACACTTTCCCTTGCTTAGACTGTGATGGTATAAAAGCCCAGGGGTTCCATTGTTCAGAATCCCTTCTTGGAGGCACAAACTTGAGCTATTTTGTTATTTTATTGTTTTATCGTTAAATTATTACACTATGATTAAATTATTTTAAGGACCTGGATGTCTGAATTTCTGCTGTTGGAATCCTGGGGTCAAGCTGGTGAGGAAATGTGGTCTGATTGTGTGAGTGGGGTGTGTAGCTGTGAAGGGGCTTTGGTCACAGCTCAGGTGGTGTGAGTGTGACAGTGGCTCCTGGATGGTTGGACAGGGAAGTTTCCTTAACAGAGTTGTGGTCAACAGCTGGATGGCCAGGTGGGGACCAGTGATGAATGGTGTTCTCTGGGGTTATATTGGGATGAGCACAGTTTAACATCTTTATTGGCAACATGAACAGTGGGATCGAGTGCACTTCCAGTCAGTTTGTCAATGACACCGAGCTGCGTGGTGTGGTCAATGGGCTGGAGGGAAGGGATGCCATTCAGAGGGACCTGGACAGACTGGAGAGGTGAACCTGTGTGGGCCTCATGAAGTTCAACAAGGCCAAGTGCAAGGTCCTGCACCTGGGTCAGGGCAATCCCAAGCAGAGGCTGGGCAGAGAAGGGGTGAAGAGCAGCCCTGAGGGGAAGCACTTGGGGGTGCTGGTGGAGGAGAAGCTCAACACGAGCCGGCCATGAGCACTCACAGCCCAGAGAGACAAACGTGTCCTGGGCTGCATCCAGAGCAGCGTGAGCAGCAGGGCAGGGAGGGGAGTTCTGCCCCTCTGCTCTGCTCAGACCCCACCTGCAGGGCTGCATCCAGCCCTGGGGTCCACAACACCTAGAGCAGGAAAAAGAGCAAATTCTGCCATTCTATTTGATGTCACTCTATCATGTTAACAACTAGAAACAGTTGTCATGGGTCAGGGTCCCATTGCTCAACTACTGTACTAGTGCAAAGCAGAAATGTGTAGAAGAGGAAGAAAGGCATATACAACATATACATAAAATCCTGTTTACAGGCTGAGTCTAAAAATGGGTCACCACTGTTGCCTTAAATGACAAGGGTATATTTTCATGCTTTCAGAACAGTCACTGAATTTGTTTAGTTCAAACCAGTCAGAGATATATGCTTTGCCATTTGTTGTCATGAGCAAAGAGGATGGAGCACCAGTCCCCAAAAATGTCCCTCCTCAAGAACACCAAGCTTCTGTTGTAGTAGATGTGTAGTCATGGGTCTTTAACTGTATGGTAGAAACAAGTGACATAAGGGGATATTACCTGTGTGATAGGGTCTTGACATGGAGTAAATTCAAATGCAGATGATGAAATTAGTGAATCAGTCTGTTAAACAGTAATTTAGGTTTCTGTGCTGTCCTAGATGCCAAATTGTAGATGATTTTTTTCTTTGTGTCAGAGACTCCTGTGTGTTTTCATGACGGGATCAGCGATTGCTTTTAGTGGTGTTAAGAAACTTAATCTTGGATGGTGGAAAGATTTTTGTCAGTTTTCTAAAAGACAAATGTACTCACATGGCAGAATGGCTTCATCTGAGCATCCTGCTCATAAGATTAATGACAAATCCAGAAAGAAGTCTTGTGATATGGGTAGAATTGATCTCACTTCAGAGGAAAACTGTTGTATGAACACAAGATCAAGTACAGGGCATGGTTAGGCAGTTATGTTGGCTGAAACAGTACTTAATTTAGTACCATGGAAATCTTATCTTAAGCAGCCTCTGCCTTTCCCGCTTTAAAGGCCTGTGGATATTGTGGTGTGACTGTGACAACAAAAGTTAGAGATGGTGCATCATTTGGTAATAAGAAAATATGATCTAGATACAAATCTAGATTTCATTGGATATTTAAAAAATAATGGCCTGGAAAGAACTAGAAAATAATTCTATGCTAATTAGCAAAGCTTATGGCAGAGGATGTGGCTTATACGGGGTCACTGAAAGCACGCTTACGTTTCCAGGCATCAGTAAGGAAGAGAGAACACAAACTGAGGTATGGGAGAACAGTCAGAAAAGGGAAGGTTGACAGGAGGGCTAAGGATGAGTGAACAGAGCAGAAGAATTTTTTTTTTTTGTGAAAGTGAGTGCAGTTTGAGGTTCATTAGGCAACCACAAATTTCTTGTGCCTCCTGAATTTCTTTGTTGTTGTTGTTTGTTTTTCGGTCTTTTTAGAAATTTTTACTTATTTATTTGGGTTTTTTTTTTCATTTTGGTGGCTGGTGGTGTTGTTACCTTACCTTCATGAAGCTATTGCATTTGGTTCCATATCAGAAATTCAAGATGAGATTTAACAGATGAATTCAAAATATTCAGTTCACAACTCTACCTGCTGAAGCATATTATGAGATTGTTGGTCTCTGTAATGCTGTGACCAAATAGATAAAATTATAATTATCTGTGTGTGTGTGTGTGTGTATATATATATGTATATATATATCATATATATATAAAATAGATATAGATACCATGGTTTTTAACAGTTGATGCCAAAGGTATAACCTGTTTGTTTGTTTTACTTACCTCTGTTCTTGTGTAATTATTTTCTAGAACTTGAAGCAAAATACAGAATACAAAGTAGTTCTGATCTTTTTTTTTCTTTTTAAATGTGCTGCATCTAATTGCATATAACTGTGTTCAGATGTGGAAACTTAAAAGTTTATCTCTAATTTACTGCATATTTCCCAATGGCAGAGAATTGTACCAGCACTGTACAAATTGTGTTGCTATAATTAACACTGGAGTGTACCAGCGTGTTTAAACACACTGGAAGGACCCCTTTACAGAACATACCCCAATTAGTGCTCTTCCTTAAAATGTTAAGTGCACCAAGACAATAAATCAGCAAGTGATCCTCAGAGCAGTAGTGACACTTGTAGTTTTCAGCTGTGTGGAATATGAACCAGCAGCCTGCAGGTAAATATTTCTGGGTAGGCCCCCCACCAATCACCTGGGCTAAACAGGTTGCCAATACCCACTTGGCACAAATGTGTTTTTCAAGCAAAGGATCTATTGCTTTTTTTCTTATTCATGTAGCTCCCATATTAATGTCAAAGGAAACTATGTGTTTGTGAAAGGAAAATGGTTCCCCCGAGGGTGTCAAGTATTTTAAGGTAATGTTCTTCTGTTACATTTTATGCACTGCTTATTTTTATGAGCTGTTGTAATTGTTTAGGGTGTATGATTGCTTTAGGGCCTGTTGTCAGGTGTGGAATCACTGCATAAAAAGGGCTCATGAATGAAATACTGAGAATTCAGAAAAGAAACCTCTTTTTTTTCATGTCAGCAAAGCAAATGCATAGTATTTGGAATAGGAACTCACATAAGGAATAGCAGAAACTGATAACTGCATGAGAACTGTGAAAATGCATGGTCCTAACTGACCAATTAGTGCCTGCAGTTATTGACATTTCAGTTATTCATTAAGTTATTCATTTCAGTTAGTCTGTATCAAAACCAGCTGGTCTGCTGGGAGGAAAGCTTGTAAGGGTGGCATTGATTAAATACACTGAACCTGAGAGACCAGATTAGTGGTCATATTTCTAATTTGTAAATTATACATGCTTACAACGTAAACTGCTTGTTTATTCTCATTTTTGAGGAAGCCTTTTGACATGATTTTGGAAGTGCAGTGTTATCTGAGCTTATAGAATTGTCCCAAAGTAATTGTGAAACTTTTTTTTAAATGATCAGTCAGAGAGAACTTGATATTTCTTGAAAATAATCAAATTCACCATGGCTTGATACAAGCCATTTGTGTTCCTACTGCTACTACTATTTGAAAACTGATCATTTCCTCGGTTACAGAGGCACAGTAAACAGTGAAAAGACAACATGAGTAAGAGTTGTTCTGAATGTCAGTTAAGAATGGATAAAGATGACAACTATTGCAAAGAAAGCTTTCTATAAACCCAGAATAAATTTTTTTTGGCATGATGTGAAACTCTTGATTTAGAGATTTTTTTTGTATGGCTGGAAAAGTGTTTTAAGTTCCATGGGGTGAGGTGTCCTCTTCTCGGAATGTTAGTGCTTTTCTACAGTTTTGTTCACCATTAACATGACAAGTTTTTACCAGGACTGAAATCCTCTTCCAGCATTTTGTTCCATAGAACTGTAGCAATGGCTATAGTTTCCCACAAAAGGATTTCTGTTAAGGTGAGGAGTATTTGCCTTTACTCCTGTGTTTCTGTTTTACAGCAGTTATCTTTGGTGCAAGCCAGCTCATTTGGAGTTTAGTCTGCTAACTTGAGTGGTTCTGATGGATAAGTAATGAAAGTAATTCTTTTTACTAATGTACCATTTTCTACCCAATCTTTGACCTAAAGAGTAAACCATGTCTGATTTGGGCCCAAGTGAGGAATGATGAATTAATTTGTATATAAGTTCAGTCTGGGGGTCAGATTTGTGGTTCATGATTGATGTGGATTGTCAACAGAATATGGGGACAACCTGTTTGTTACAAGCTGACTTATAAACCCAGTTGTTGACTCTTTTCTGATGTGTAACCTGGGCTCTAGCCCCAAATAAAATTCAACCTTCTGACATATTCCTGAAGCTGCTTTCTCAGAGCTTTCTTCTACATTGGAAATACATAAACCCTACTTTGTAGATGCT
The DNA here is from genome assembly GCF_041296385.1 of Aphelocoma coerulescens. Lineage (NCBI taxonomy): Eukaryota > Metazoa > Chordata > Aves > Passeriformes > Corvidae > Aphelocoma > Aphelocoma coerulescens. The sequence continues at coordinate 12,673,542 of NC_091023.1, forward strand.
TTTTGTCTATTTCTGATATATTTTTGAAAAAAGCCAGTACTGGTTACTTCAATATTGCTGTTTTTATTAACAAAACCAGTTCCTTTCCCCCTGGAAAATACAGTATTTCCCTTTAAGTCGATCTCTGATACCGTAGCTAGGTTACCAAATTGGCACAATAGGCAAGACATCTGGCTGGCCAAGTCTGTGTATCTGATGAGAAAATACTGCAGATGCAGGAATAAAATATTTGTCTTCAACAACAAATTTCTGTGGCTTACCTCATGTCCTGGAACTTCTTGCAAGCAACAGATATTTTTCTTCTCATTGCAAAGCTGCACTAGAACTGCATTAATCTACTTACCTATAACTTTCTGCTATAGAAATTGATTCTATCCAAAGCCATTTTTCTTATGTTCCCTTTCTTACCAAACTGCTTTCGTACTTCTCCCTCGTAGAGCAGGAAATGCCTGGATTGCAGGTGATCTTATGAATTAAAATCAAACCAGTTTATTACTTCAGTGACCACTTGGATTCTTCACAATGGTATTTTCCAATGTTTGATTCAAAACAGAATTCTGCAAAAATCAAATCATGTTTGAGCCCAACTTTGGGGAACAGGAATAGAAAATTAAAAAGGGGTATTAGAGAGTAATTTCCTCAGTATAAACTTCAGACAAGTCTCCAGCTTGGGATAAAAGCTTTTGAAACATTTTAAACTCATTGTCTTGTTTCTCAGTCTGAGTATTCCATATTCAGGTATAATATTTTCTTGCACTGCCATTGAGCTGGCCTTAGTACATGAGAGCTGATCTTTCTAATTATGACTAATTGCTGAATTAATACAATCAGCTGATGCTTACATTTACCAGTGCAGCTGTTACCTACAGGAGAAGGGAGGGTTGCTGTGCTGGAGGGCTGCTTTGGCAGTCCCAGGACAGCCTGTGGCCCTGGAGCTCCAGGAAAGCAGCATCTCCTTGAAGGGTGAGCGTGGGTTGTGCTGTGCAGGCACAGACTGGAAGGATCCAGGTCACCCTGGGAAAGGACATCATCCATGTTCAGCCTTGCTTTGCAAAGTCTCCCAAGGCTGAGGACTGGGCACAAGTCCATAGCAGGAGTTGGGCTAAGATGGCAAAAAGAGACTGATTCCCAAACTGTATTTCAGTGTGTCAGCTTGCCTTGTGGTACTTAGTTTGAGTTTGCAATTTTTAAATCCAAGACTGGAAAGTTTTGGCCTACAGCTTCCTTGTGGCCACAGAAATTTTTTACTAAGCTGTGAGAGAATGAGTTTGCTTGGTTTGAAATAATTTTGATACGTGTGTTCAATAGTACTTAAGAAATAGTTTCTGGGGTTTTTTTATATACCGTTTAACTTATTTTTGGCACTTACAGAAAATAACTGGTCCTCTTAATTTGTTTTCTGGGACATTTTACACTTGTATGTTGTTTACCTAAAAAATCAAGGTGACCTATTCTAGGAGTTTGGAAATGTGGTTTTGTCTTGAAATGCAAGAGGAACTTTAGTTGTTTTAATGTCTTTAGTATGGTGTGCAGTTACAGTGGGTAACAAATTCTAAATAATAGGGTAAAAATGTTTACAAGATCTGAGTTTCTCTTATGGGTTGGCAAACTAAGATTTTCCAGTTACTTTTTAGCTCCAACTATCAGCTGATCAGGGGAAGAAATATCTGAATGGTGTTTTTCATCTCTGTGATTTTGTATTCAAGTGTGCATTAATGAAAGATGGTTAGATGGAACAGGGAATAACTTCAAGTAAAATTATGCACAGCCAAGCAAGTATATACACAGAAAAGCAAAGATAGCCTGACTCTGACTAATGAAGTTTGTAATCAGTGTTTTTGTGCTTGGTGGATTGCAGCTGGTCCCAAGAAGGCCCCATGTAATCCTGGAGCTTAAAAAAGCTGAATCTCCTGGCTCTGGTTTAGTTCTCTATTCATGAACTCTGCTCTCTCTCCACCATTTCATTACTCAAGTATTCTACTAAATAGATTAGGTCATGTTGCACTTTTTATCTCTCCTTGCTTTTAATCAACATGTCCCAGATCGAGATGTGTGTCTTTTCTTTAGTTTTGTTGGTTGGTTGATTTTTGTTAATTTTATTTTTTTCTGTGAGGAAGGAGGAAAAAAGACCTGATGAAATATATGCTTCTCAAACTCTCTTAAGGCACAGAGTGATGTATTGGCATCTAGTAGGTTTGCCAGTGACAAAAGTTTTATGATTGTGATTTCACTAAAGTCAAAGGGAACAGAATGCAGTGTTATAATGCTGTAAAACCACTGTTGGGTCAAGATAATCAAAACCTAGTGTCTGTCTGTCTCAGTGGATTTATTCCTACTTTCTGTGTTGTCAGAAGACGGGAGGATGTGACTGATGTGAATTAGTGTCTTTACAGGCTTAAAAAATGAAAGGAAGAGGGGGAGGGCAAATTATCCCTGGTTGTAAGTGTTTGTAAACCCTTTCTCTTGTTTGTGAATTTACTATACAACAGCTTGAAACCCTGAGGACCTGCAGTTATTCTGCAAGGCCGTTGTAGGTAGTGATCTCTGGAGGCCATTGTATTTTAAGGCAGACCACGTCTTGTAAAACCAAACCCTTAAAGTTATAATTTATGCGTACATTTTTTGTATGCAAACCCTCCACCAATCTTGTGAAAAGCTTTTCAGATCAACTGCAAAATTTGGGTGCCTTCATTGACAACATGTGTAGTACTTTAAAGTCCAAGCTTTATTTTTTATTTCAGTCTTGGAAGACTGGGCAGACAAAATTCCAAGTTTGTAGTTTGCTTCTGTTGCCTGTGTGCTCAGACCTCACTAAGACTGGACTTGCAAGGCTGTCTGGTGAGAAAATTGCTGTTTAATGAATTAAATTGGCTTGGCCAAAGGTTTGGCTCCAGAGCAAGTGAAGTGAGGTTGGGTGGTAGGAAGAGGAGACTCTCTCAGACTACGGGGCTCCCATCCTGCTGTATCCTCACTCTCTTCAGTCCTGAGTCTTGACTGTTTTTAGTAACTCAAAGTGATGACTTTGAAATTATCTATTGAAATGCCACAAACTTGAGCTGCTTTGGGGCAAGGGAAATGGAGTCTTAAATCCATCAGGTTTACCCCACATAGCATTTTATTTAGTGTTGTGGAAACAAAATGTAGTAATTTCAAATGCTTCCAGTTGGAGTTGACTAGAGGTTCTTACAGAGTACAGATTACTGTAATAATGGTACTAGAACTTGATTATCCTTTAAAAACATGTACTGCAGGACTCTTCATGTCTTGCTATGGAATATGGTAAAAACTGAACTATACCTGTCAAATGAGCAAAGAACATATTGCAGAGTATTTTACACTTGCCCTGCTTGTATTTCCTCACTTTCTACCATATTTTGGATTTTTTTCTGAGAGTCTAACAACGATTAGTGCTAATTAAAACCTTGTAATGCTGGTTTTATGTAAATGAAATTGTCATTTCAAGTGGTGAATTTGACACGCAACATATGTCGCTCTGTGTTTGACTGTTACCCCTTCTGGAGGAAGGCATATAAATGGGTGTTATCTTTTGTTTCAAGGCTGATGGTTTTTAGGGACCTTCTGAATGTACTTTTTTTTCTTATAATGAACATAATTCACGGAATCCTGAGGAAACCTGCATGGCATTGTCTCCACCTAGAGATGTTATTAAAATTCTACTCCAAACTGTGTTTCCATATGACCTGTGTGACTTCAAAGTGAGGTTAAACCTTAGCAGCTGCCTAAGTGCCGTTTCACTGTTACACATCTGTTTGGAACTTACTTTTGCAACTTTTATGTAGAAAAAAAATATTTCTCTTTGAATTTCTGAATCACTAGAAATGCTGGCTGCCATTAGTGTGGCTGTAAGTGGGTTTCTCTCTAACGTAGGCGTCTTTGTATAGGAGGAAAATGCCATTGTTTTTAGACTGCATTTAAAATGCACCTTTTCTGAAAAGAAATGGAAGAGAGGAAATCCCCAAAGGAATCTGTTACACTCTTCTGATGTCTCTCTACTTAAAAGCTACAGTATATTTACACGCACCTAACCAAGTGGCCTCTGCACACGTGCATGCTAAATTCCCTCCCAGATTTGCAACAAAAGAAAGGTAAATATGGTTCAATGCTTGAAACTGAATTCAGTTTGAGATAGCAATACTTTCTCTGGCCTGGGAGGTCTATAAGCTCCAGACTGCTATTATGTGAGATGGACTAACCTGACAAGGTGATACTTTCTCATCATGATTGTGTGTCTGAAATATTTATTGTACAGAACTCTTGTCTTTCAAACAGGCAGAATAGTATTGAGACTGTGGAGAATGTTGTTGTCTGAAACACTTCAAAGAGCTGGAGTTGTATATTTCATTGCTAAAATGTGGTGTATGCGTATGAAGCAATAGTTGAGATCATGTCAGGCAAGTCTAATTCAGGTCTACCATTCTTGACAATGTCACTTTAACCATAACTTGGGCTCTGTCTTTCTGTGAGATACTTGAAAATACAAACTCAGTGGAAATTGTAGCCAGTTTTTATTCAGCAACTGAAAGGAGTCACAGGTTTGGAAGCATAGCTTACTCTGCCTTTGCTGGTTGCTTTCATTTATTTCTGTGACCCGAGAAAAGGAAAATGAAACAAAATTTCAAATACAGTTTCTGTTACGAATGAATCATGTCTTTCAACCTGTTTGTAGCCCTATGCACTACGCATTTTTGAGAGCTGGCTGCACTGAACATGCCAGCTGAGAGATGATGGGTGCATTTAGGATCACGACAATGGGTTTTGTTGTCCCTGATGTTTGTGTCCATGGGGACTCTGATGACCTGAATGTAAAAAAAAAAACAAAACAATTTAGAAACACATCTTCAAAAGCTGACTTTCATTTGCTGCTAGACTGTTTTGATTATTTAAGGACACTGCCTCTGTGGGTTTCTGCCTCTCTAGACTTTTTATCTAAAGTTCTGAAAGACATTATTTTGTTTGTAAGCTGTGTCATAAACAATGTCTTTATTATTTTTTTCTTGACTCTCCTTTTGTAACACAATGATAACAGATAATTTCTCATTGTTTCTCTATTATATCCTAAGATAGAAAACAGCTGCTGCATTTATTATTAAGATATCTCTGCATACATGTAATTTGGCAAACATTTATGAACTGTAAGGATGCCAGATATTTCAGTGCAATCTGTTACAAAGACTAATCTTGTGTGTTTGTTCCTAGACTGAAGGTATAGGGGGAGTGACAACTCCCAACACTTCAGTGGTGGAACAACCCTACCACTTTGCTGAGTGGTAGATGCTCAGCTTTCTCTAAGTATTAATGGAATATAGGTAATCATATTTGTTACTGTGCCATGCCTGCTCTACTGTCATAGAGCATATGGTATCCAAGGATGTGACAAGCTTGGCAAATACTTATTTATGCATTTCTCTTTGCCAGTAAAATATGTGTTCTCCTGTTTGGTTGTTAAATACCCAAGACCAGTGTCTGGTTGATGTTCAGCAAATATCTTATTTCATCAGTGTAAGCATGTATAAGTATGTATGAGCAAATACATGTTCTCAGACCCTCTAAGAGGAAAATAACTTGATACCTTTGAATAGATATTACTTATTCAAACATAAACCACTAGCTGAAAATGTTTGGTGGCTCTGGGTTGTTGCAGAAATAAAAAGAAAGTGGTGCAATTGTTCTTAGAAAGAACACAATTTTGGGCATGTTCTTTCTCTGAACATGGTGGAAGAACAACAACAGTAGATCTTTCTTTCCTTGAATACCTATAAATTTTACCTCTTCAGCAAGATTTTGCAGAGGTTATTTTAAACAGATATTCATTTGCTATATCTCAAACTTCAGTTAGGTAACTTATACGTAGAAATAAATTGTTAAAGGTAAGCAATTAAATAAATCTTTATGAAAGTCATGTTAGGCCTTAATACCTGTTTGGTCCCAATTTTTAAGGCATTTTCAGAGTTAAAATTAAATATACAGTGCAGCAATTGAGAATTTGTTTTTACCCAATTTAAACTTTTTAAAATCGATATAAAAGACTTTATAAAGAGCAGAGCAGAAAGTTGCTCTAATGTGTGGGAGCTCTAGCAAAAAAATTTATTACCTAGTTTTGTTCCTTCTCTCAGTGAAGGAGAAAAAGTTTTGTAAGCATGGTAGCATCCATGTGTTTTGTCTCTCAGTATCAGAGAGCTGGTGGTTGCTGCAGTCTAGAACCTGTGTATGTGTACAGTGAATCAGCCAATGCAATAGCTCAGGCAAACTCTATTAATTAACACTGTTTTAGGACTAGGCTGCATTCTCACAATGTGTTTTTGAATATCCCTAAAAATATTCCATCTATTTATGCAAGTACACGAGCTTATATATTCTATCAGTTGCCTGCAATCATTGGACCAATATAATTAGGGCTTTTGTTTTATTTTTGTTAATAATAAAATAAACAATTAGGACTTCCTGAAAAAAATAGTTGTTTCAGATGGAATTATAGCATGATTTTTAGGAATTCTAGCAGAAAATATTCTCTATAAAAGATGGCCATTAGTAAGGGCTGTGCATGGTTATTGATAAATTGTATGCATGAGGAGACAGAGAGTAACTTCCCTCTTACGGTTTTAATGGTCTCTGAAGATACTATGCTGTAAATGCCTCTGTTAGAATATGGATCTACCCACTTAAAGTGGCTACATAAGAGCACAGACTAATTTCTTCAGTTATTAAATTATAAATGAAATTAAGTTGTCATGTTTCCTACTTGCGTGAAGACAAGGCTTCTTCTCTAAAGTGTATGTTTTTTTGTAAAATACAGTTTTTAACTTCCTAATTTTTTATTTTGAGTTATTTGTCTGCATTGTTCCTTAATAGTTTTTAATAGACTAAAAAAAAGTTGGTTTGCTCCTTTACAGTGTCTGATAATAGCTCAGTTCTGGTGAAGAGGCAGCTGAAAACAGCTGGTTGATCCCCAAATAAACTACTACATAAAGCAGCTGATGGATCAAATCTTTTTTGAGAGTTTGCACTCCACATGAGTCTAGGTTTCCTTGCTCTTCTTTGTATGCAATACTGCAGACTGCTCTGCATGAATCTGAAAATGTGTCAAATCCAGTCCAAAGTTTATGCAACAAAGTTCAATAGAAAAAGTGAGAGTAATTATTCAACCACTGTCTGACTTTTCTGTTCAGAATTGCATTTTTTGTCTTACATGCCAGCTATACGTTAAAGAAGTCTGACGAAAGTCAGGTCCACCAAGAAAAAAGGTATTATCAAACAGCCATTCTGTATGACATTCTACAATATTTATTCATAGCTTTGTAAAACAAAAAGAAAGCTTGGAAGAAAAGTAATGTTTTCCAAGAGTCTGGCAGCTAATATTTGGCTACATCATTAATTACCTTACAAAATATTAATTATAAGTGCAGTTTACCCTCAGATTGCTAGTACAAGTTGAAGGAGAAAGTTTCCATGTGAATCTGACTTTAATAATTTTATTTAATTTCATTTCCTTTTCCAAATATTATTTTTTCATTCCATTTTGAAAACTTCTGCTGTGTCAGAGAGCTCTATGCTCTTTTCACCACTAAGTCTCCACAAGGATTTGTAGAAAATCTCTTCATTGGGCTTGAGATGGCAAGAAACAGTTTTAACCTATTTAATAACTTAGTTGATGCTTTCTTCTTCACAGCATTGGAAAAACTATGATACTTTAAAGCAAATTTAGAGTTCTAGGGGAAGGAACCTTGACCTTTGCCCCAGAATGAAATGTTCTTCTCCCTGAAGTCAGACTAGAAATTGGCGAATATAAATGCAAATTTCTCAATCCCTGGTTGTAGGGGTTAAGATGAATAGTTGGACTAAATTAATTCTTGTGTGTACCCCTTTATGGGTAAGTTGTAGTGAACTAGAGCCCTCTTTATTGAGGAACTGAAAAAATACCTCTTAAAAGTCCAGAGGTAGAATTACTATCAAAACTTGTATTCCTAGTAAAATATATCTAATGCTGCCTAGTTCACTGATAGCTATCATACTTCTTTTTTACTATTAGGAGTTGGCTTCCTGTGGCTATATAGAGTTGTAGTCATTAATTGTAAGTAAACTGGTTGAAATGCCACACTTTCTAAATTGAATTTGCACTTGAACCAGTCCCCCAGAATGATTTCTAGGTGTTTTTAAATGGCTGTGATCTGGGTTCATTAAAAGGACTGTATTTTCTGTGTCTAAAAAACATTTGGGTAATTAGTTTTTGTAGAAACTTGCCTCTGTCAGTGAGATGCATATCACAATCTTACAGATACATAATCAATAAACCAGGAATTCTGAGCCATGGTTCAAATTTCCTTCCAAGCTTTCCAGAAGTATTTATTTAGTCATTAGCCATGCCCATGCACTTATTGATCTTCAGTTTACAGCCAATTTTTTTTGGTGTAATTTTTTTTTGGTATAACTTGGCTGCACAGATGGGTTTGGTAGTTTCAAACAGGCAACTCTCTTATCCTCTTTTATAAGAATGAGGGGACTTGGTGGAGTTCCACTAAACACAAACTTTTTGATTTTTATGACACTGGTATTTCATCATGGTCAGTAAAACTTATCCTGAGTTTCTGGCTGGTTATTGCACTGCTTTACTATTAGTGAGCCATGGACTAGGACACCTGACTTGGTGCTGCTGTGAAGAGGAAAGCAGGAATTATCTCACACTCTACTTTTCCCCTTTATATTTATGACCTCTGTTGCAGGGCTAGGTAGCATAGTGTTTTTATGGCCTGAAGGAGATGAGTCAGCTAGAAAGTGTCTTGAAGTCTGAGGAGAAGCAGCTGATGATGTCTCTCTTAAGCTGTGGGCCAGATCCATTGAATCTGTCAGGGGTGTTGGGAATTTATAATTTCTGGATACCATGCACTGCTCTATGCTCCTACAGTGATGTGTTAGAGCAGGGACTGTGAATGAATTCCAGTAGGAACCTAGAGAAAGGGATGTGTCTGGCAGGATAATTTGCTTCCTTAACAAGCACTTCATGATTTCAAAGCATAAATATTTAGAGTAAGTTGCTGATGTTTCTCAGAACATCTGTTTTTAAGTAAAAGCAGGGCCCTTTCACTGCTTTTGGTGTGCTGTGGCTTTCTCTGTGTTGCTGTCCAAGCCACTGGGAGCTTCACTGACAGTCCAAGCAATGAATTAAGTCTGCAGGCAACATGCAAATTATGGCAACTGAAAGGTGTAGTGTCATTTGGAAGATTATATGAAGGCTTATTATTCCTAGGCATCTACATGAGCAAAGCAATGACCTCCTTTGTCCACCTCTTGCTTTCAGCTGGGATGGCTTAACCAAACCAGCTCAGGGCAGTGACATGGCACAGAACACCTGCCCTGCTGGGGGCTGGCACTGACTGACCATCTGCTCTTGCTCAAGCCCCTTCTCTTGGCTTCTGCAGTTTCTGCCACAGATGAGCTCATTAAAAAAACATTCTTTTTGGGGTGGGAGGGATGTCATTGTGTTTAGACAAAACTAAGTCTCTGAAGTCAACCCCTGTTCTCACTAGACCTTTCAATAAATGTACTTAATGAGAGTATCTTAATCCAGATAAATATTTCTTCTGGTTTGGTGCCAGTGTTTTCCTTCTGAAGTAGCTGAGTGTTTTGCACAGGGCTCATTTCCCTGCTGGTTCCCCCTAGATATTACAGCAGTGGTGGCCCTGCTCAGGAATGGGTCCCGTGGGTGTTAATGTGAAATGAAGTGATGAAGGGATGGTTTCTTGCTCACAAAAAAAAAGCTGCAATATTGTGTATGGCCACATACAGTGAGTTTTTAAGCTAGTGTTGTGGTGTATCTGAAAAGCTGAATAATTTTTGTAGTTTGAAGATAAGTGCTTATTTATACTTTACAGTCTTCCTATACATGTGCAGGGGGGCTGAAATATGCCTTCTTACTATTTCAGTTTGATTTTTAAGACCAAAGTTAAGGTTTTTACATTAAACTTCGAGGTTTTTGCCACTTTGATGTACCAGATCTACTTGCACTGGCAGAGGTGAATAGAGACCTTACTCTACCTCTTGTGAAGTAATGTATTATATTTTGTGAGGGAATGAATATTGGCCTTAGGGATTTCTCCAAGTCAAATAATGTGGGGTTCTCTGTGCTTGCAGTATTACTTTCATTGTCTCATAAATAACAGCTGTTTGTACTGGATTTGAATTGCCACAAAAATGGTTGAGATGGTAATTTTGAGTGCTTTATGCAACTTTTTAAAAAATGTAAGAAGTTATGATTTCACTCTTCAGTGCTGCAAAATTGGATCATTTTTTACATTGTTGGAATACAATGCAGATTTTAATGGTAAAAATAGCTCTGGGAATTAAAAAATTATGCACGAGGATGAATTAAATACACTGATAGAGGGAGGATAAGAGCCTGTGAATAGAAAGAATTTATGAAATTTTGTGATGTTTGCTTGTATACTCTCATCACAGGACAGGTATTTGAGAAATCTCATCTTTCTTGAATGAAGCTGATTGTGAAGAGCAATGTTATCTCTCTCTGTAGTATTTCTATTATTCCTCTGCTTCCTGGATGCATCATCCCAGGGCTCTTTCCAGGTACCTGTCCTACTTTGAGCCTGGGCAGGTTGCTAGGGAACTCATTAAAATTGTGGTAGAATAAGGTCTAGAGATAATCAGATTTCTCTGTCTTCTATTGCCTTTCCCCTTTTTCTGCAGTCTTTATAGTTTCAGAATTACACAAAACTCTGTGATGTAGTGGAGTACACCATATGCTAAACAATAGGTGCCTTTCAGCTCCACGGGCTGTGCCTATAAATCAGGAGAGGTGCTGCAATGTTCATCCTACCTATGTTGGCATCAGCTGCTCTTTGTTCCACAACTGAGTCAGAAAGTGCCATTTCAAACACGAGCAGAACAGACTGTGAGCACAGCAGAACTTGCTGGGAGGGGTGGGTGCAGGAGGGTTGTTTTATGCTTTGAGCCTAAATACTTGCAAACGATGGTGGTTGGGAAGCTGCAGTATTTTTCTGAAATGCTGATGTGAAATACAATTTTCTGTAATCTCTGCATACTGTCTTCAACCTGCTGTGAGAGGGAGGGGTAGGCTTAATTATTTCAGAGCGCAATTTCCTTCCTAAATGCATCCAAGTCTGGTTCCTGTCTGGAAGGCAGATCGTGGCAGAGGATTGCTGGTGCCAATCCTGGATGTTTTCCATTTTCACAGATTTAGCTGAATTTTGCATATGACTTTGCAGATATGCAGCCTTTGGAGGGACTGAGTTCTGAGCCCAGAATGATTAATCTAATACTAATGGTCTTGCAGTCAAAGATCCTTCACAGATCTGTGATTGTGCATTGAAAAAGGGGTTACTTTTGGCATCTGCTTTTTATTTCTCTAAAATAAGACTTGTAAAAAAGTCCACTTGTGACTTTTGTGTTGAGAAAACAGAGTTGACTTCAGTCTTTGATATTCTCATTACTAGAAGATGGACTTCCATTTAATATCTGTCCTTATGCATGCATTTTAACAATATTTAGATTTTTCTGGAGGCTTTGTCAATATTTTTGAGACCTCTGAGCTTAATAATTGTATTCAGCAGAGATCTGGTTACTGTCTTGTCAAGCCAAAAAGGTCGTTTATTTTTTTCTAGATTGCCATACTGTCATTTCCTGCTTTGTACGCTGTCATCTCTACCTAAATCATCCTATTTGTTTTCCAATCTGTGTTGAAAGTGCACATCTGATAGTTCATAAAAATTTGATCGTTTTCTCATCTCTATCAATTCTCCATAGTGATCAAATAAGCAAGATGTCATTGTGAAGAATACAGGATGAGCAGAGTTAGACTGTACATTGTAGGCTCTAAGACTACTGAGAGCAGATGAAGTCCTAATTATGATTTTGTAGTCAAACATGATAAAATTTTTTGATAGTAGTATAAAAAGTTTATAAGAATATAAACATTTCTCATCTGAAGAGGGGGAAGAACATGGCATGTAATGACATTCTTAGCATATGGCAGTTACAAAATTCATTCAAACCAGGTGAATTACTTATTCATGAGGCTGAATTGCAGCTGATAAAGTTAAGTTATTTCCTATTAGCAGATGCAGATAACAAGTATCCAAAGGAATTAGAAAATCACCAAAGGAATGCTCTGAAACTCATTTTTTTTTGGTTTGGTGGATTTTTGGGTTTGTTTCTTTTCCCCAGAGCTCTTGGGGAGCAAACTTTGACATTCTGGAAGACCACTGATGTTCCTCTGGTATTTTGTAAGGGTTAATAGGATTATCTACCTGAGTATTAGAATTAACCAGTATGAGTGTGGAAATAATGAATGTCTAATGTGGTGCTTGATGAATGCAGTTAAGAGGGATATCTGAGACTATTAGTATGAGTTTTTGATGGACAATAGTATCATGCTAATTTTATAAGACATTCTCATTCAATTCCAGGTTTGGCTAATTGATTAAAAATAGTACTAAAATAAGATAGATCATAAGCGCAAGGAATTTCTGATAGTTAACTGTAACACAGCATAAATAAACAAGAAACTTAATTATGCAGAATGTAACAAACTTGCATTATGTGAATAGGATGTACCTTATGGTAATCTCAAAATGTAATTTTACATAGGAAGTGGTCACTGTATTTGAAGAGTTCTAGATTCCAGAAAATGTTGGTCTCAATAATTCGGTGTAATAATAAAGTAGTATTTAATCATTACTCACATGTACAGATATCTCTGGAAACAATAGAAAATACTAAACAACAACCCCAGGTCCATTCTGCATGGTTTGGGCAGCTGAATTCGGTCAACCACACACTGCGTCTGAGGGCTTTTGTTTTGGTCATGCTCTAACAGAGGTTAAACATTTGACAAAGGAACCAAGTTCTGGGAAATTTTTATGAAAAATGCAAGATGGTGATAATGGCTGATTAACATTTTATGATCTCTCAGGGTAAAATTGCCCTGAAACCCTTATTTTAGTCCTAGATTTACAAAAAGGGAACTGTTTAGTAGGAGCAGTAGTTCCTGTATTTGACATTAGTATGAGGGTTATTTGGATCATCTTAATCTTAGCCCAGAATGTAGCTGGAAAATCGGTGAAGATGCATAAAAATGGTTAAAAAATAAAATATACATTTGGAGTGAATGGGTGCTGCTGTTTATCCAAAGGGACTGCTTTAGATGTTTATGTATTTTTGTGAGACAAGTATTTTGTTGAGATTTGAACAAAGATTGCCACTGGTTTTTTTTGTTTGTTTGTTTTTTTAAAGAATATAATCAAACTTCAACTTGGAAATATTTTTCTGTAAATATTACTTTCAAGTGACAAGCACAAATCACACATTTTGCTTCAAAAAACAAGTCTGTTTTTCTTCAGATATATGAGCATAAAAATACTGGAGGAAATGGCAGCAGTAGAAAAACTATATCCATGTAATTAATTTGAGCCAATAATGATGAATTATCACAAATCAGCTTTCCAGCTATGTCTTTCGATAACCTGTGTTATTTATTTATTGCCTTATTAATGAAGTATGAGATGAGCAGCCTAACAAAAAAAAAAAATTCCCTAAAATTGGGCCAATCAATCCAGAAAAATGACTAAATGGTTCTTGTTGTAAAATGTCCTAATTAAAATAAAAGCTCCAGGATAACTGTGTGTTGTTGAATGTAACCAATCGGTGGCAGTGGTCCCAGCTCAGATGCGAATGCAGCCTACAGAAACTAATTGACTAAGTTGTTTTAGTCTTGCCAGACCCTAAATCCTGTCATGTTTGTCTAGGAGATGAGAAAAAGCTCTTCTGTTTTGTGCAAACTAAGGCAGATTACACACTGTTAGAGAGACAATGATGTAGGGTTTCAGCTTCTTCATGGTGGTGTAGAACACTGCCACTTGAATGAACAACAGGCTGGCTTGGTTTTCATTGCAAATAATCCATGAAGGTTGGATTCCATTACTGTTTAAGATTTCCAATTGCTGTAATGTTTAACTTAATTAAATGAATAATGGCAAAATGTGTCTGACTTAAAAATGTCCTACATAACCTTGTGCCAAAGCAAGCCCTGTGATAGCCATCCTGCTCTTAAACATTTTTATGATGAATCATCCAGTTTATTTTTAGGTAAGCACATATTCATAGTAGGGAAAACCTTCCCATGAATTGTTCTGCAAACAAAATCCAGCCCCACTGTTAGATGCTCATAAATGGACTGAAAATCATGTTTATGCAAAGCAAAGGCACAAAGACTGTGCTTCGCTGGCCTCTTGCTTAAGCTTTTTACCTCCTGGAGGCCACAAGCCATGAACTGGCCCTTTGAATGCAAGGGTAATTTAATTTATTCTCAAGAAGTCAAAATGTAAATTAAAGACTAAATTCCATTCCATTATGGCAATAAATATAATGTTCTCACTGAGCCATGACCAATACCATCATCTTGTACTGAAAAAAATGGATTATGAAACACAATAAGGATATTGCCTGTCTTTCCCTTGGGGGAAGAGGAAGATCTTATTGCCTGTGAATGATGGCGGGAACTATGTTCCATATAATTTGTCATGAAAATCTAAAATTAATTGAATAGATAAAAATGGGGTACACTCGAGTCTGCAAAAGGATAATAAGACAAATTAGCTCTAAGTCAGTAATTTTTAGCAAGCTGGTAATAAAGAAATCTTGCTTCAAACAAGAGCAAAATATGGGGTAAATACTGTGAGGTCTAAGAACGGTGCCATTTAAATCAGCATGAGTGTATGCCACTTATACAGATTCTGAAGGAACATTCCAAATAACCTCCCAACTTCTTTTCTGGAATTAAATTTGAAAATGTTATCTCTATATTTCATTCAATATAACTGTGGTAGTCTCTTGCCTTTGTGTTCCAAAGTCATTCCTAATCAAGTCTTGACTTAAGAAAACCCCAAAACAAAGCTGCCTGAAGATAAACAGTAAAACACCTCTGTTAAACATCTTATACATCAGTAGAGTGATCTTGTTAAGGAATTTGTTTCTTTCAAATGATTCAATCAGCTAAGCAGACACTTTGTATTATTACCACAGAAATGAAATCGTAAAGTGTAATTGTCAGGTTTAAAAAGTTTGATGTGCAATACAATTTTTTTTTCATCTTTCATTCGCTTTCTTGTTTCTTCCTAATTAATTTCCTGATTGAAACCTGAGTGAGAAACTTGATTTGTACTCAAGATAGGATCCTAACATAAAGAGCTGAGTCATAGAGGTGAAATAGATAATTGTTTAAAGTTTTACCAAGTTGGTTGTTTTCTTTTTATCTAATTGTTCTGGAGAAATCTGGATAATTTATTTTACTTTGTGTTTCTGGTGGCTCAAAGACTGAAAAATAATTTTTTTTGACTACAAATATTTCACACTAAACACAGAAGCACCAATTGCTTTCAGGGTTGTAGTTACTGATAATGGAAAGAAAACGTGTTTAAATTTGCATATTAAGTTATGTTCCACATCCACAGTTCTTGGTTTTCTCTACTTTTTGACTTAGCGATTGCAATACAATTTTAAAATGTGACTACTTACCTTTAGGCAAAGAAATGTGTGCTGGGTATCTAGTGCCTTTCTAGACCGGAGCAATAATTTATTTATCTTCAGGTTTCACTGTTGGTAGTGATTATCTGCATTTAGATCTGCCTTTATAGTGAGGCAATTCCCATTTTCATTCTGTATCCACTCCTTTAAGAGTTACTGAGGTCTCTCTTATCCAGTTATATATAAGCCATACCAGTTAGAAGAGTTATAAGGCTTTTTAGTGATTTCAGTGACTGGCTTACCGAGATTCAGCTGAATTTTATTTTTGGTGATAGAGTCTCTACTCCCACCCCAGGATACCATTCACAGTTCCTTTACTTCTCCCATGTTATAAGAAACACAAACAAAAAAAGCTAACTACGAGTCTAGGGGAATAAACAAATTCAATTTTTTTTTTCATGGATTTGAGAACAGTTGGTTCTCCAATATTCCCTTTTTATTTTTATTGAGCTTTACTTTTCCAGGCATTTGGAGCTCGTAAAGGAGAGGCTCCCAAGGATGCTGTTCCAGATCAGGGGGCAGAAAGAAGGAAGCGTAATCTTCCTGCCTGGTCCAACAGCCAGCCTTGCTCCTCAGCTACAGCAGTCTATATTCAGTGATGGTCACTTGGGCACTCACAGGTTAAAATATATAATGGCACTGAAAAAAGGGAGGCAAATAACAAATACATGAGGCACTGTTTGCCAGTCCTATAAACAAAAATAATTTTTCTCAAGTTGTCTCACTGGAAAAAGAAAAGAATGAAAAAAGACTCTCTTGGCATCAGGAAGAGGGATAGCAATCCCAGCTCTCCCAAGAAGCTATTCAGGGACCGTAGGGCTGTACGTGATAATATTCAGCCCACAACAGAACCAAGTAAATGACAAGATAGATGTGGTTTTGTACTCTTGCAATTACAATTCTCTCAAATGTCAGAAATAAATATTTTCAGGCCATGGGGAATGAAATTAATTTTTCAACTATATAACAGGATTTTTCTTGATGTAGAATTGAACTATACCCCACAGTCATGCAATTTACTTGTCATAGGCACACACTACTTTCATTCCTTAAGTCTATATTTCCTGGAATTGCTTTTGCAATGTATGTTTTGCTGGAACTGTGTCATTCACTGAGCCTCTACTTTTCAACATAATACTTAAAAAGAAAAAAACCACAAACAACAATAATGAAAACCCCAAACAACAACAACAACATATGCACACACAAAAGGCACAAAATCCCCCACAAAGAAACCCCCAAAGCAAGTGAAGATGAGAAGGAAAATCAATTCTGAGAAGTAGAGTTATCATATCAGTCACTTGTTTGAAATAGTCAGGCTGTTTTGTGTACTTGAGGTGGGTTTTTTTCTTTGTTTTATTTGTGTTTTTTATAGGGAGGAAAATTAAATTGTTTTAACTGAGTGTTCACAGTGGAACTCAGTGGAACCTTTTCAAGTAAAGGGTGTAACTTTTCAAAAGCCACATTGGGCTGGAATGTAAATGTTGGTGATGCCCCAGCCTCCCCCACCTCTGCTGACCTAAATGTCTGTGGAGGGATTCTGAACAAACTTCTGTCAGTTCTTGGTTCTGAATCACTTTTACTTTATAGACAAGTTCTGTAGCCCTCCCCTCCTCAAAAACTGTGGCTGAAATACACAAATAAGTGTGCTAAGATAACTGGTATGCTGCATTGAAAAGAACTCTTTTTTTTGAGAAAAGCTACTTAGAGGTTATAATAGCATTATTACACAGTTTCATACCCCTAAATAAGGATTGGCAATTTTTTTACTGACTGGTCAGCTCTGAAAGCACTTGGTAAATGTGCACTTACATGACTTTTGTGTAAACCCTTCTAAAGATAGCCTTCTTTAACCATGTTTTCTGCTGATAGTGTGGCCTTCATGTGACCTTGTGCTTTTATAAGCTGCACATTCAAGCATTGCTACTTAATTAGTTAATGATACCTTTATCAAATTAGATAAATGGTTTGGAACAATGCTGTATTCAATTAATTTTCATTTTCAACTAATTACTATTGCTACAAATGCCTGTAATTCGACATGTGGTTTTGTGTTGTGATATCTCATTCATTTATATTTAAAACAGGAAAGCTAGACCTTTCCAGACCCAAATGCATTTATTATCCTGAGTGTAATTACATTTAATCTTGTTAGTTGGTGGCACTGGATATGTATTTCTTACACATGATGCTTATGTAATCTGCACCCTGGTAGTCTTGACTGACAAGGCGTACATCAGCCTTGTGTCTGAGGGTGCAGGTGTCCTGTGTCAGCTTCCCAGGACACCGGAGTTGCTTCTAAAATGTAGGCCAAGGCCTGTGCTGCTCCTCCTGTGTCTGATGGGCTGCTGGAGAGCAGAGGCTGAGCTGGCTCAGACTCTGCCCAAACTACTGGAGGCTGGGCAGGCAAGCCCACACCAAACCCAGTGTGGCTCCAGACCCTGTCGGACAGTTTGTGGTGGAGCTCTGCCCTAGGTCTCTTCACTAAGAAAGTTCACCATTTTAATGATGACTTGAAATGTTTAATTTTCAATTTAGCAAACAAATTTCAATTTGTTATTCTGTGTGAAATTTTAAAATGCAGTATTTTGTCAGATGGGGAATCAAAACGACATCAATGAAGTGTCAACCTGATACAGAGCTTACTGAGAATTTTCTTGCTTATAAATGCAAAAAAGGCAAACTTAAGCTACAAGCCATTTCTTTGATGTGGTATTTGATCTGATAAATGGTCTCAGTCTCTCATTAAAGCAACGTTTTCTGCCAATAAAGGCTTTTTTCAGATTGTTTTGTTATGATTGCTACCAGACAATGACAAGAAGTGGATGGGAGGAACTCATAAGACCAGTTTGTACCATCTGTTCCAGACATAGGAACTGAGGTGACACCAGAAAGGCGAAAGCCAAACACTTGTATCTGAAAGGGTGATCAGTGGCTATTTTACATTCACAGTCTCTCATTAAAGCAACGTTTTCTGCCAATAAAGGCTTTTTTCAGATTGTTTTGTTATGATTGCTACCAGACAATGACAAGAAGTGGATGGGAGGAACTCATAAGACCAGTTTGTACCATCTGTTCCAGACATAGGAACTGAGGTGACACCAGAAAGGCGAAAGCCAAACACTTGTATCTGAAAGGGTGATCAGTGGCTATTTTACATTCATTTGAAAAACATTATTCTCTTTATACTAGTTGTGTAAACACGTACTTTATATAGTTAAAACACCCCTATACCTGTACTAGATTTTGCATTGCTTGAATGACTGACGTGGCGGTTTACCTCTGTATATAATCAAACTTATGTGGGCTATTTAAAATGTTTTTATTAAATCAGTGAAGGAACTTCAATTCCTGGTAATATCCGTGGGTACTGTGCTTAAACAACACTGTTTTTCTGCTGGTATGCTGTGATCTGTCATCATAAGATCTAGGAGAGCCAGAATGCTCATAAAGTGTCCAGAAGGTCTATTGGCAATCAGTGAGTTTTTTAGCTTACAAAATAACAAAACAACCTGTAATCCTATTAGCTTTTCTGATGACAAGGACTTTTACAAATTCTGTAGATTTTCTCATCTACTCTGGTTAAAGCAGAGATCATGAGGTGTTTATTTGCTTCTATCTCCCAGAGTATTTACAGTAGACTTAGGAAATGCGGTCACAAATCATACTTCAAATACAACTCTGTTCTCAGTTCTTGAGGTGTTCTGTGGTCATTTCAGAGCACCTTCATTATAACCCACTACACTGTGTAATGTATTTGTTAGTAAAGTATTACAGAATAGAATCATAGAATGGCTTGGGTAGGAAAAGACCTTAAAGATCATCAAGTTCCAAAGCCTTAAAGCATATTAGTATCTCCTAACCTCTGCAGGAAAGATCAGGTTGCACAGAAAAGTAAATTTTGTCAAGTCTGATAACTGTAATGCAGTTTTCATTGTGAAAATGCGGTGGATTTAGCTGTTTGGACATCATACAGGTTATTAAAATATATAAATAATAGAATTATAGGGCTGTATTTCAAGTTTAGTAAGTCAATTCAAGCATCTGGTCCTTGCTGAAGGTAGTATGACATATTTGGATGTTGGGTACATTATTTTATTTCTCTTCATATGAAATTTTATTAAAATGGCAGAACTTATTCCAATAGATAAAGTGCTATTTCTGGGGAAGAAAAAGACTTCCTAAATGCACAGAATCATAGAATTTTTAGGATTGGAAGGGACCTCTGAAGATCACCCAGTCCAATATCTCTGCCAAGACAGGGTCACTCAGAGCAGGTTATACAGGATCCTGTCCAGGTGGGTGTGGAATGTCTCTGGAGAGGGAGATTCCATGACCTCCCTGGGCTGTCTAATTTCTGTGTAAGGAATTAATTTCTACTTGTTGAACAGATGATAGTGCTGTGATTATAGAAGCTGGTCTTTTAGTTGTTATTTCTCCCTGTGTAGGTTAATACTGAATTTAATTACAGTTTTCATTCCAGAGGCAATTTTTTGTTGTCATGAATCTAGGTTTATTTTTTTATCGGCATATTTTGCAACTCAATCCTGTAGGTGTTTTAGACATAAGGAGCTCTGAAAATGAATCAGCTCGTGAGACCTATGTGATTTTGGAGACTGATGAAATGGTTGGGAGACCTTGAAGAAAATCAGAGTTACCCCCTGCAGAGTTCCTGCTGCAGCTCTCTGTAGGCTTTTTGTGGGAACTCAGTCCTTGGAAACTCAGATGTTAATAAGAGTTGTTGGCAATAAGGTATCTTCAGAAGCTGTGAGTGAAGAGTGAAGACAAATATCCTCATACAGACCATAGAAAGGGGTTTAGGAAACCTTGGGAAGAGAAGCAGTAAGTCCACAGTTTTGGTGTTTTCTCTCTGTAGCTATTGTTCTCGTGAAGTTTAGTTAAGTTTTACTTAAGCGCCAAGTAAATCTCTAATTGTAGTATTATTAACTGAAAAGGACAAAGATCCTAATAGTACTGAGTACTGGTCCTGGGTGGTTTTTTTTTTTTGTTGTTGTTTTTGTTTTTTGTTTTGTTTTTTTTTGCTGTTGCCTGGAAATGTTTTACCTTACTGGATGAAGTATTCAAATGAGTCGATCAGAAACAAATGGAATAATTACAGTTATTTTTGTAGCCCTTGCTATGTAGGGTTTGAGACTAAAATGTACGGCTTAAGTTCTTGAAAGTAAAGGAGCCCACAGACTTTTGTTTATCTTTTATTTTATCTTCCCAAAATCTTAATTGCCTTTTTTGACTCTTTATATATGCTGCCTGCTCTACAGCACCCAGCCACGACAGCTATAGTCTGTTTTTATTATAATGCATGTTGTGTTACTCCCATTAAAATAAACCTTTGCATTTCAAATTGTCATTTTTTTATTTCCTTCTTTGGCAATGAAAAATATCCTTGTCAGAAATGCAAAGCATTCTCTTCACAATCTCATTAAATAAGAAAAGTAGGTCACTCAGACATTCTTGTATCAAGCTAATGCAGAAGCTAAACAGTCAATGTATTTTAAAGCTGTGCATCTTCTCAACCCTTGTTCCTACAAGGCACGACCTTATATCAGAACTGTCACTTCAAGGTTTTGCAAAAATCTGACATATTATAGCTGTAACATGTGAGGAAGCCGTGGGATGAACTGAGGAAAATGAATTCCTTCATAGGCCAGTAACAAACTGAAGTGTGAACTGAGGTGGAGATGTGTTTGCCAGTCATCATGGCAGGTTAAAAAAAAAAAAAATCAAACCACACAGAAACATATGTTTTTTAGGTCCTTCCTTCTTCATGAGCCCTTAAGATTATAGTGCTGCTTTTGCTCTTGGTCAGAGAGACACACTCCCCACATTACCCCCCCCCCCCCCCCCCCCCAAATAGTAGTGCATTAATAACAAAAACAGTCATAAAAATAATCATTCTGATTCTCTGGAGAAACATTTGCATCTAGATGAGCCTTCCTGCCATGGACAAAAAAAGGATGCTTAGCAATTAAGTAAAAGCTAATGTTATGGATGCATCCAATTTTCTTTTAATTGCAAGAATTTCACAATGTAAAGTTGCTTTATCTTTGATGTTGGAGATTTCCATTACGATATAAACTCCTGAAAGATACAAATAGTAAAAGAATAAAAATGCCCAGTTAATTGTACAGCCAGTTTTGTCAATTATTTTGCAAAATCTGGAGACAGTGGTAGGCCATAAACAAAAGATATTTTAAAAGTCAGTCAGTCTAATGCAAAAGTAAACTGTGGCTGGATCCACGCTGGTTTGTGAGATGCTAATTGAGCTTTTTGCATTGAAAGTCTTCTACACAGATTTAGTGCCAGTACCAGCTGATAGCTGTATTGTCTGCATTTGAATTATGGATTATGAAAATAATCTCTCATAGTTTTGCATAAGAAGTGGGGAGCATGCTAGGAAGTGTGGCTTTGTATTGCTAAAAGGCTTTGGTCTTACTGCTCAGCTAGAAGGTTTTTATTGAGGTTTTTATCATTTTATGGTAGTGTGAGTAAAGAGCAGAGGAGAGTGTGAAGTGTTACTGGTGTGCACTTGTTTGGGTGACCACTGCGCAGTACCGCCTGTTTAGATGTCAGCTCACTGAGTGCTCCAAGGGGATGGACAGCTCTGTTTGACAGCAAGATGAGGGCAGTTGTATATAAGATAGCTTCCAGAAACGTCTGTACTTTTGAGCTTATAAAAATATATCAGACCTGAGAATTATTTTTCAACCCTACCCTCCATTCTGGAAGGCTGTTAACATCTGAATTTCATAGATAGTGCTGAGACCTGATCTGAAGCTTGCTGTTGAGGGGATTCTCTTGGACTGGAAGGTCACAGCAGAGGTCTTTGAGGTCATACCCGTGGAATTGAAAGTGTCCCTTCATCCATTCCATTTTCCTGCTCTTCCTTCAGCTAATCCTGTGGTGGCCCTACTGAAAGTGGTAAAACTGAGGTCAGTTGTCCATGTGCTTCCTTGCCCCCCTTGGGTGAGGGCTTGGTACTTTAGCTTAGGGCATGTACCAGAATGAATCTTCTCAACATCACCTGGAGAAGCCTGAGGCAGAGTGCAGAGGGTACAGAGATGTTGCAAGAGTGACAGTGTGGTTCCTTGGCTTCATGCAGCAATACACTCCTTCAAAGAAAAAGATAAAATAATTGGAGCTTCTTTGTTTACATACTGCCTGAAGAAACATTTCTTTTGAATGTATATGTCTTGGAATTATGGCCACATATTTACTTTTAATGATCCTGTAGTGGGGTTTGAGGCAATCAGTCTTTCTGTACATTTGATATGAGCTGAGCTGGTTAATTTGACTTTTGTTATGGTATATTCTTCCTTTGATGGAAAGATATGGGAATAATTTCTGATCACAGATTATTTCAATAATGTGTCACTGGTATTTTTGTTAATATCTGTCTGTAGTTCAGTGAAGTGATAGCCACTTTATTTTCTTGAAGTTGTATGACATTTTTAATATTTCAGCTCAAAAAATTTTGGTAAAATGGCAAATTAATCATACATAGATCTTTAATCTTATTCACAGAAGCAGCCTGCAGCATTGTAATGTGACCTTTTAGAGCACAATTACTGGTATGTTTTGCAGGAGTATTTTTTTTTCCAGAATTCTGATCTTGTTCTAAGCAGACAGATACAACCTAGAAGGGAAAGAGTGAGGAAAAACCTGAATAAAGTTAGATTATTCATCTTCTTATATTTAGGTGTTAACTGGGGAAAGAAGGCGAGAAAGAGAGAGAGACACACACACTTGTAAAAAAAACTTTATCAGAGAGCTATTATACCGCCAAAGATGTCTCCTTACAAATCTGCAAAGAGTAGGGGAGATACAGTTTATAAATCTGTTATAATCAAAGTTAGTGCTATGGATATAATATAGGTGTCTCTGTTTGTGTATATTCACAGAGAGACCTTGAATATAAATTTTGTTTAATCTTTGAAAATAGCCTGATTTTATAGAATGCCTAATGAAGTATGTATGCAGATGATATAAATTTTTGTAGATTAGCTATATCTAAAGTCTTACAGCACTCTACTGCTTGATGTGGTGAAGAGCTGAAAGCAGTCATTGAGGGTGGGGCTTATCTACAGCTGTAATGATGCTTTTGTTCCAAGGTGTCTGTACCGTGTCATACACATACATCTTCATGGAAGGGACCTAAAACACTTTTCTCTATCCCAAGACCTTTTCTACATAAAAGAAGAAGAGATAATCTAAGTGATATCTTCACTTTTTTAAAAAAACCAAAACACCAACATAAGCAAGGAAACCTACAAAAAAAAAAAAAAAAAAAAAAAAAAGGCAATCTAATCAACTGAGTTTCAATTACTTCCTCTTCCCAACTCCATGGCTATCTAAAAATTGATTTTTTACCCTTCTAACTCCAAAATAAATTGCTAGAGAAGGATAAATTTTGCCAGCCAGTTACAAAACTAGATTATGTTCCACTCCAGTTTTCCAAATAGGAATGCTTGAGATGCAGGCATTACTCATTATTATTTTTTCCCCTAGCAATGCTACTTTGTGTATCACAATAGCTTTCAAGAATCCAAAATAGCTATTTGAAGAAATATAAGTTTATTGTTTCAATCAGTCCAATATGTAAGCAATTCAGAATACTGTCTTACTGAACGTGACTTTAAAACTCCACACAGAACAGACTGTCTCTTCAGATTGTTATAGCTTCTCTTATTTAATAAATATTTAACAAGACCTGATTCTAGTTATCCTTATAAAGGTTTAGATAATTTGATTTTAGAGTGGTTACTCTAATGAAAACCAGAGTTATATGAAATAAAACTCAGGGCGACAGACTTGAGCTGTATATAGAAAGTACCAAGTGCTCAGCTATTCTCCGTCTGGTTTATGCTGGCTAAAATCTTGTGAGACAGGTAGAGATTTCTGCCCTCTCTAAAAATGACTGTGAGGGGCTCCTCTTATACAGGGATTACAACTTTTAAGGTAGTTTTAGTCATCCTCTTGTGATCTCATTGCTGTTAAAAATGTCTTCATCAATTTGTTAAATAATGAATGTACGTAGTGATAGAGGTGTAGCTCATTCAAAGAACTTCAGCACTCTCCCTGTGGATGTAGCTGGGATACACAGAGATGCTGATGCAGGATTTGGGGCATCAATCAAGGCTGATTCGATGGCTGAAGGAGAAGTTCAAGAATGTACACTATGATTTTGCACAGAATGGATGTTGGATAATAATAAAGCCAGTAGGATGTAATCTTTAGTCTCATTATGAAAAGAGGAGAAAATTAAATTAGCTATTAAAACAGCATACAGGAGGCAATATCCAGAAATCTAGGTCATATGCACAGCACATGTGTTTCCAGAGTTGCAAATGACTTCAAGGAAAATTTCAAGATGGACCACAAGATGCAATATCTAAAAAGATACTGTAGGGTCCCATTCCAGCAGCCCTAATAAATATTTCTACTGCTATTGTTTACCCTGTTTAATAACCCTGAGACCCAGTTGTTTTCATCTGAAATTTAATTTATACTGTTTAGCTTCTACCAATGAAATATTTGCACTGAGAGACCTCTAGAGAGATCTATTTCCTGCCCATACCATCTTAGGACCTGAACTGTTTGCCTGGCCAAGATGATTGTAATCAAACCTGTACAGATTTAAAAAAGCACTTTCCCCTACACAAGTTCTGGGAAGGCACTTTTTTTTCCCTGATGCATTATTGTAAAAGTTCTGTATGTCCTGAGAATACATAGTATTGTTTGCCTTGGTGAAGAGGCCTTTATCTCCTGCTGATTTTGCTCAGCTTTTGCTGCTCAGCACTTCACAGATTATAGCAGAGTGCTAACTTCCCAACAGCTACATTCTTATTGCAACAGTCTGCTTTGGAGCTGTTTGGATGGTTGCAAGGCCAAATGATCAGGCACAATGGAAAATGCAGTAGTGTGGTGCTGGTCCACCCACCTGGGCTGCATTTCAGCAGGCTACACTAGAAGGTCAGATCTACCTTAAACTTTCGTGCTCAGCATTTCGCATGCTACATGTTGACTGAGCTTCAATGTAGTTGTTCTGAGAATTATTTTCCTAATGTGATTTATTACTTGACTTTCAGGGAGACATTTGAAGTGCTTCATGGCATTGGACTAGTCTGTATTTATCATTTAGCAGGTCTGCACAAATGCATACTTGGTGTTGGACATGTGCCTGAATTAGAATGGAGCTACGCATGCTAAGATCAAGAGCTATGTGAAGGTTTATCAAATTGCTTGCCTGGTAATTTACTGCAGATGGAATTTCAAAACTTACAGTCTTGAATATAAATAGGTTATAATAAATTTGAGAAGTTTGTTTTCTGAAATGAAATTTCCCATTAAAAAAAGTAATTTCCATAGTCTGTTGAACTAGGCAAGTTATTAGTGGGCAAATCTTCTTTGTGAAAAAAGCAGAAGAGGCAGACTTTTCAGATTTTTTTAATCCTTTCTGAAGACTATTCATCTGTAGCTGGCTAATCTCATCTGTAAGATTTCTTTTTAATTGGGGGTTAAGACAGTTATGACAGTAATTATTCAGGGAGCAACCTCTGACTTGATGCTCAGCCTGGTAGATGAATGCACCTTTTTTTTATTTTTTTTTTTGCCTGAATGGAATCTTTTTCAGAGTCTTTTGGTTTCTAAGAGTTGTAATTTTCCCAGTTTAGCTTTCTGGTGCAGCTGTAGCACTAAGATGGGGTGACAGCATTTAAGGGGGATGTGATTACTATCTGCTCCCCCTGTATGCAACGGCAGGTAGAAGGGGATGACTGTAGACTAGCTGGAAGTGTAGTGAGGTGACCTAGAAGGCCAGGTTGCAAGCTGGTGTGGCTGAGGCATCTGTTTTGCTCCTCTGGCCCAGCTTTTGGGAGAACCACTCTCAGCTGAAGGCTTGAGGGAGCAGTTGCAAACAGCATCAGTGTGCTCGAGTGGCTCCACGCAGGGCTGTCAGTGGCAGGCTCTGCCACGGCTCCAGCTCAGCTCCTCAGCAGCCATCTGCACACTGGCACCAACCCTGCCTTTGCTGGGCCCGCAGTCCTGATGCTCTTCTACTGCTTGGCTTCACTGGGAGAGAGATTTATGGACAATGTACTGTGAGGTGAAGTTTGTTGTATAAGGGAATAACTTGAAGAACCTCCTAGAGAGCTGGGCTAGATGTAAGCGCAGAGGGATGCACTAGGGATAAGACAATGAACAGAATATGGAATTTAGTGTTAGCTGTGTCAGAGAGACTTAGTGCTTTTTTTTTTAAAAAAAAAGAATTTCAACTAAATAAATGCAAATTACTCTGAAGAGGGGAGTTATATCTTGTAGAAGAGTTTAATAAAAACAAAAATGTGTTCTGACATTTTAAAAATTAGGAAAAAAATGTTTCCTTATTTTTTTTCCCTTTGGGATCTAGCAGTACGTAGTTTGCTTAGCAAAATTTTGCAATTTGTCGTGTAGCTTTTAATTTTTTTATTTAGCTATTCTAAGAAAATCAATTTAGCTGAGTAACAGTGATAGGATCTCCAGCTATTATCACCTAATCATTAATTTCTCCTGGTCTCTGTTTAATACAACTGCTGCAGAATGTTTAATAAATCATTAAAATAGCTTGGATTTAACTGATGAATAAATTATTTAGAACCATAATTGCAACATATTTCCCCACTCCCAACCCCCAAAACCCTTTTGACTTATTAAAGTGTGAATTAAAGCACAATGAAATCATAAATATGAGAATCTACAGCGTTTTTAAAAAAAATTATGAAGAGAATTCCTAAATCTCATCTGCTCATGATCCATGCCTGCACATACCACATAGTTGTATTTCATAAAGTGCTTAGTACCTCCAGTGTTCACTCTCTGATTATCTGGTTTAGAATGAAGGTATTGCTCTCTTTGTTTTTGTTACTGCCTTTTTTTTTTTTTTTTTTTTTTTTTTTTTTTTTTTTTCCTACCCAAAGCATCAGAAAGACCATCAGCATGAGCAGATTTATTTGTTACCTGTCTGGTGCTTTGCAACTGTGATTCCAGCCCTGGTCACCAAGGTCAGGGCACAAAATGAATGTGTGGGTGCTGAGCCAGCTCGGCACCCTGAGGCCCTTGAAGGAGGAGGACCAGTAGTACACAAGTGCCCTGCACCTCTCGGTAGGTTTAGTGAGAGCTGCTCATAAATACAATTTTATTTTGGTGAGGTGTTGCGATTTTATTTGCTCTTTTTACTAAACTGGGCATCTGGTTTGCTTTCTGAACGTCGGATTCTGACGGCATGGCAACACTAACAGAGGAGTAGAGAAAACTTTCAGCTGGTATAAAATGAAACAGTGAACTATTTTCTGCTTCATGCTTGTGGACTTGATAGATGCAGAGCCTGGAATGTTTGTTTACAGGAGATTAATAATTAAAGAAAATTCAGGCCCAGTTGAATAGCACCATTAGGTTAAACAGATTCCTCTTCTAGGATTAAAGGTTAGCGTGAAAGATAATGTAAACGAGTAATATGACCTCCTAGAAAAATGTTTAACTTTTCCCAGCTTGTTTCGTGTAATTTTTAAATATATATCTCTAAGTCAGTGAGTGGCAAATCCAAAAGCAGATGGTTAACAGTATAGTTCTTATCTACTTTTATGAATACATCATCTCTTTTTTTAGTGAAAGTTACTTTTTTAGTAGCTAAGAATGAAGGGAAATATCCTCTTGCCTTCCAAGAACTCTTTTATAGTCAATGTAAAGGAACAAGTAACTGTCCCTGAAAGGTGACATTTTTTTTCCAATTTCCAGGAAAAGAAAGAAATAACGTACTCAACAAACACTTAGAAAAAAAACCCAGTTATTTGTAGCAAGAGGGGACTGTTCTCTTGTTCAAAAGGGCCTTTTGGTCTTGCTATCTAATAAAGGGACTCTTGAAGCCATGTGTTGAGGTAAATAATGTCACATAATGTGTACTGATGCTGAAGAGGAGAAAAATTACAGTGCAGAAAGCTCTGAGATTTGGGAAGAAATCTATATATTTACATATGTGTCCTTTGCATAACTGGCTGGTGAATTCCTAGTGTGGAGGTCGAAAGGGAGTGAAATGTCTGTTATGTTATTCTAGAAATAGCAGTTGGACCTATGCATTACAGAGAGCAAATGGAAATGTTTCTTTTGTCAGGGATTTTCAAAAAGGGAGACTCACTAAACAGTGAGTTTAACACAGGCCCACAGATGTCTGTGTATGAAACATGCTTATTTGTTATCCTGGTTTCCTTTTCACAACCTATGCTAGACAGAAAACTGTATTAGATGTTATTTCGATTGCTTCAATCTAGGCCATATTTTCAGCGCGGTGAATTTGAATATTAATGGCAACAAGAAGTGTGGGGAGGCCATCAAGGGGCCTTTTGAGGAGCATCAGGGAACAGTTAAAGGGCCATTTGCAAGTGCTCTGTGCTCCCAGCCGTGCCTGACAGGAACCCAGGGTTCTGATCCAGTCACTCTTCCTAGAGGCTCTAGGTTTGGTCTTCAATGTTGATCAGGAATTAATGTATTGTTGTGAGATGGGTGGGAAAATCTAATGATAAGAAACAATACCAGAATAGTGGGGGAGGAAACCTAAGGGATTATGGAGAACAACTGTATGAGAAGTTATACTGGTTAGGAGTCATAAATAACTGCAATAAGTAAGAAGTGCATGATTCTCTATTATCTATATTACTCTCTTCTGTTTCAAAGTTGCTACAAGCCAACCTGATTTCATCAAGTAGCCTGGAAAGTGCATCCACCAAAATCAATATCAACCCTTTGAAATTTTGTTTGAAGGATTAATTATGAAGCTGTGTGACCTGGCTGCCTAACTTTAGGTGTCTGTCTCTATTTTAGGAGACTTCTCTTATTGTATTGAAGAATTTGGCTCATGTACCTTAGCAGGTGACACTGGCTTCACATTAAATAGAACTTGAAAAACTACAACACAGAAAATGAGGTGATTGCAAGGAAAGAGATATGGTATCAAATGCTATTGTAGAGGAAGCCATGCCCAAATGCTTATTGCTTTCCTTAACCAAGAAATGATCTGTTTATTTTCATTAATAGACATATTTCTATTAAAGCAAATTACCTCTGATTTGTATCAGATGAGGGTCTGCCTATTGATACATTAATTAAGTGCTCTGGAGCTGTTCAGTGGGAGAGCTGAACCAGGGCATGAAAAGAACAAATCAAAGTATATGAAGGAAAATCCAGCTGTGCCAGAACCTTTGCATGAAACAGTCAGCAAATCAAAGTTGAATATTTGCAGTTGCCAGTTCGTAATTGTAGCTACTGTGGAATGCAGACAAAATAGGCACTGGGTTTAAGTCAGCAATACCTCATAGCTGTGAGAGACAAAAGTGAAAAAAAGAATAAAGAAAATGCATCATCATTTGACACAACCAAAGGCACTCATTCAATGCAATGTGCTATTGTAAAGGTGCTTAAATACAAAACTTAATTGTCCCAGAGCATCCCAGCAAGAGCATCCCAGCACTTTCCCAGGGGGAGAACAGGAAGAGAACATTGTCTCCAGCTTCCACCCCTGTGCTTTACTTTTCAGATACTGGGTAGAACAGAGGAAAGGGTAAACCACAACTGATATTTTCATGCTTCCTTGCACAGAGGCTAGAAAACAGTGTTTGTAGGCATTTTTAGCCATTATCAATTCATGCAATTGTAACCTTCGTAATTTTCTCCCTTCAAAGTCTGGAAGATGTTGAAATAACAGCCTAAGGAGGTTTCAAAATTGGGACTTGGCATTTAAAGCCTAGTCAGTTTGCATGGCATTGTGTAGTAATTGCTAGTTAATGTAATAGCAAAACCATTACAGTGACAAAATCTTAGAGTGTATTTCTCTTTTGATGTGTAAATTAAGACTGTCAGAAAGCAGTCCCAATATTAAATAGGTCCCCTCATCCATTCGAGTTTGAAAACACTTTGCTTAATCACTAGCAGAATATATATATACTCTTTTGCTTGTGTCTGCCATATTCACTAAAATTATCTTTCATGCATTCCAAAAGAGAAAGATTTATTTGGGCTGTGAAATGTTTGAGAGGTTATCTGTTGGACAAAGGAACACTGATTTTTAACTCAAATTCTGGTAGCATTTTTTTGTAGCAAACTACACATAATTCAAGGTTCTTAAGCCTGAGTATTTTGGTACAGTATTTCTTTTCAAATAGCAGTGCAAGATTAAAGAAATTCAGAAAAGATAATGTGTTTCTAGAGGATAGGAGAGAGAGTTTGAAATAAGCTACTAGCCTATTCGTAGAAATTATGGGAACGTCAAAAAAATTAAACAGTACCTAACTGTTTTTTTCCATT
Organism: Aphelocoma coerulescens; assembly: GCF_041296385.1. Classification (NCBI taxonomy): domain Eukaryota; kingdom Metazoa; phylum Chordata; class Aves; order Passeriformes; family Corvidae; genus Aphelocoma; species Aphelocoma coerulescens. The sequence continues at coordinate 12,704,460 of NC_091023.1, forward strand.
CTGTAAGTCTTAATTGTTTTCATTATGGTATAAACATTAAAATATAGTTCTCTAACCTATTTTTAGCAAACACATAAAATAGTAAATCAAACATTCCCATACTGCTTTCTCACTTTAGCAGAATTCTTCATAGGTGTATTTTTTCTACCAAAGATCTCAAATGGTTTTGTGAATTAGCAGGAAAAGTCACTATAACATTTCTTCATGGAAGAATGAAATATTAATGACTGTATTGCTGTTCCCCGTCGCATGCATGGTTGAACATCTTTGTGCTTTTATCTCCTCCACTTCCCCTTCTGTTCCTGATGAACTTTTAAAGTATTGATCATGGCCCAGTAGCAAGTGGATCTGCTGCAGGTGGGTATCTCACATTCACATGTGGGTGAGTTGGGTATCTCACCTTTAGTTGAGTGTAGTGAGGACCTTGGAATGTCTGTGGTACTCTGACCCATTTCAGGGTCACTCAGCTTTCTCCTTGTCTTGTCAAATTTCTTGGTTGGTTTTTTCCTCTGCTAGTCAAATAGAATTTGAAAACTAATTCTTGAGAGGTTTCCATGGTCTTATGTGGTCTCCTAAATTGTTTTTGTGAAACGGTAGTTTGATGGGATTCACTTGTCCTGAAATAATGGATAACTTCTAGGGAAGGGACTGAATGAACCCAACCAAACCACTATACAGCAGTACATTTACCAAAGCCAGCAAGCTTGCAGTGTTAATAGTTGAATTCCATGGAGAAAATAAGCCTCCATGGAGGAATTAAGTAGCTGATATATGATAGGTCAAACAATGACTTCAGCTGGGATAGAAAAGACAGGAATTGCTGCTCATCCTTCTCCACAGCACATCTGTTCTTTGCCCCTCTGCTCAAGGCTGTCTTATGTGAGACCTGAGGCTCTGTGGCACTGACCCAGAAATCTGTCTTGTTCCTGGTGTGGTGAACATCTTGCCTGGCAGATATTGGACAAAGGGCCTTAGTTTGACACAGTAGAGCTGCTCTGAGGGCTGTATGCTGTCTCACAGTATGCGATCTTCCTTCATCTCTAAGTCTGACATAAAATGTTCTTTTTCCCCTAATTGTTTCACGGCAGTGGGATGAACTGTTGTTTCTCTGCCCTGTATTAAGGATGAATAGGTAGTTTTTCATCATCGTGTTGCTTAATGTTGAGGATTATTCCTAGTGACTCTTTGATCAATGTAGTCGAGGTAATCACTGTGAGGCAATTAAAAAAAAAGGCCACTTTGAAGTTGTTGACAGAAAACAGAGTTCTTCCTCAGAGATTGCTTTCTGTCCAGTAGAGGAACTTAAAGTTTGTATAATAATTATTGTGCTAAAATAATGTTATTTAGACAGCCATTTCTCCTCCTACTTGCAAATGGACTTTGAACCCTGTAAAAAGACCTTGCAGTAAATTATCATGATTTGAAAGGATTTAGGAAATATCCAGAGGGCTGTTTGTTACAGCTTGTGATAATGGCACCCTAAATGTGTGAAGTCTCCTTTCAACAACTTGCCTTACTGACCTCTAATCAATCTACTTTACTGACTCTATCTTCATTATTCCCATAGCTGTACTTTACATCTCAGGGTCACACACATTCTCACCAATCCTTATTGCTCGGTTCTTCATTCTGAGTACAAACCCTGTGTTCCTGTTCAGAGTCCAGCAGGATACCAGCATCCCTCTGACTGGGCCTGCTTGGCTCTCGACTCAGAGCTTTCTGCAAAGTCTGCCAGTGGCCCTGCAAATAAACTTTTTCAAAACAAAACAGAGAAGGAAAAAAAAAGCCCCAAATTTCAGACCCTCCCAACTTAGTAACCAAGTTTTATCAGGAAGAGGAAGATGGGAGAGATGAGAGACATTTAGTGATGTGTGTAAAATGCTGCTTCAGAGCTGCATCCCCAGTTTTGCCCCCCTGCACCCATACTGCTGTGTTTAACCTATTTCCTAGTACCTAAAAGCAGTGGCACTATTTCATTTCTAGATCCTATTCTACCCTCTCTGTTATTTGAACTAATCTTTACAGTCATTCTTTGTCAGAGTATCTTACTGCAGTTTCCCCTGTTCAGCATCATATTTTCTAGGACAATCTGATCTGAACTGTTAAATTAATACATCATTGGGAAAGGCTGTCATTTTAATGATGTATTAATGTTACAGGTCATGAAGATAAAATGCAAGGTAAAAAATGCATTATTCTGGATATGGTGCCTTCTATAGAATAGAATTGCTGGAGGACAGATGCATGAATTTTTTTTAAATAAAAGATTTTTTTAAAAAAACAAGACTACATAAAACAAACCCCCAAAACTGAAAAAAACATACCACACCTCTGCCCACAACCAAAGTAACCAAATTAGACAACTATCTGACTTGTTCAGTGTCACTAGGCTGGTTTTGCTTCCTCAATTGTACAGTCTGTGCTGAATGTAGCATTGCTATATTTGAGTGTTGTAGGTAAAGCAAAAGCGATTTTATTTTTACAGTACTTTTCTATACACAACAGCTTTTTTTTCTGTTAGGTTTTAGCCAGATTCACTAGAATAAGTCTGTAGGGTATGGATAGATAAACAGCTTGGTGTGGGTCTGCCTACAAATTCCTGTTTTATTTTACCATGGGAGAGAGGCTTCTTCATGTCAGTTTTCCCTTGCAGCCAACATATTCGTTATCCAAACCCAGAAGAAACAAAGTGGTTTTTGAAGGGTTTCCTTTCCAGTGTGTTTTCTGCCAGAGGTCTCTGCAGTCCCTTTATCTCATTAGTTCACACTGAAGCTCACCTGTGAGATATGGGAGACAATCCAGAACCATTACTGGTGCCATCCCAGAGGTTTGAAGAGCTGATTCTGGCTATGGTGGATGAAGCCTGTCTCAGGCTTTTAGTTGCCCTTGAATAGGTCATGCCTATGTCTTGTGATTCTGTTTCCTGCGATGGAGAGCAGAAAATCTTAGTGCCAGACATCCTGGAGCAACATAGGATTGGTGGCTGGTGCTCGCTGGGGGATGGAACTGGTGCAAAGGCTTTTCTTCAGCTCTGTGCTCTTGCAGGTTTTATTTCATGTCAGTTAAAGACACATGACTGCAAGGTTTGGATTTCTTACAGTACTGGGCTTTGTGGGCCAGGTGCTGCTCCTCTCCTGCTGTGACTTTCCTTTGGATGTTTTCTGAAGTGTGGGAGACAAGGGTATTTGGAAGGGTGTCGTCTGTTTGGCGAGTGACAACTGGAGAATGCTGTTTTCCAGTTCTTGAAAGTGTTTTGGAATCTTGGGGAGCAGGGGTTGGCTTTTGTTTGTTGTGTTTTTCCCTATATATTTATGATTAAAAATATCAGTCTTCTTTTTCATGGATGAAACTTACCTGTTCCAGGAGGACTGAAACACAGGAGGACTGTATGATAATTTTGGATATTTTTTGTGTGTTCTGACAAGTGTTGTAACAATTTGGTTTCCATGTGGCCTACAGAGGATTGTGTGCCTTGCTTTGGGACTTTTCTATTGACATTGTTCCAGCATAGGACTGCACAATATATTGTTCTAGCAAAATATTTTGGAAAGATAAAGTTTGGCTGAAGTTTAAAAATAAAATAACAAAAATATTTTTATTTGACTTAATATTTTGGCACTTCCCCTATAGCCAACAGTTATTGTGGTATGTTGTGCTCATAACACCCCACATTCAACCTGTGTGTGATTCTAAGCACCATCTCCTGCCATGTTTCTGGCAGCTGCTTTTGTGCTTTTAGTCTTGTTTATCCCTTGCACAGCAAAAGCATGTGTGAGCTCACTGTGGCTGCTTGCGAATCAGTGCTGTAATCTGGATAACTACATCCTGACAGGCCTAACCCTGTGACTGGGAATAGCACAGAGTCTTTTGTCTGCTCAGACCTGAGAAAGTGGAGATGAGCTGTCCTTAACCACAACCCGGCTGTTGGGATAGTGGGGGACAGAGGATGATGGCTGCTAAATTATGTTTATAATAACACAAATAAATGCACTGGATTACAGATGTGCAGTTTAGGAAGAAGGCTTGAGGGAAGATGATCTAGGTCTAATGGGATAATTTAAATGAACTAATGTTTTGTAAAACAAAGAATCATAGTAGCATTCAGCAATGAAGCAAAAACTTAGATACAAATAAAACATTTAGAAATTTGTAACTATTAAAAAGTATTTTCACTGGTATTTGCAATGGTTCCCCTTCCCTTTAGTTTTAGAAAGACAGACTCATAGTTTGTTACTCACAAAGGAAAAAGAAAAGAAAAGAAAAAGGAAGCAAGAATATGTAATTGTGCTTATTATAAGAAATAGTCAGAAACTGATTAGTGTGGGAGGAATTAATTATTGAATCTACCCATGCTCTCTGTTTTTTCAAATTTTTGCTGTTCAATTATACATCAGTAAATGTTATCATGCAATCATTGGCAAGGTGGTAATTAGTATTTATGAATTGCTGCTTTTTAAGTCTGACCTTTTGATAAATTCCATTTGTGGGGGTGGTTTTAGGTATCGTGATCTTGAGGAACTGTGTATTTTTTTGTTTTGTTTTTCCTCAGTTCTGATTTTTTGATACACTGTTTCAGCAGCAGTGACTTACAATGCCCTTTTATTTTTGCTAATGAAAAGAGATGCTTTAATGCACAGAAAGGTGCCCCTGTAAATCATTGAATTAAAAGGAAATTCTTAATGTAAGGAAATACATGTAAATGAGCGATCAGTGAAAAGTACTGTGAAATGTAGTAAACAGATGTCTTTTAAAATCAAGCTTCTTATCTGGGTGCCTCAATGGGATTTAGATGCCTGTATTTAACGAGACACAAAGATTTTATGTTTTAATTATTTATGAGCCCTTGAACAGACCAGAGGTCAGTGGTGTTACCTTTACGAGATAGTTATACATCAGTATGATTTCACTCTAAAAATAACCATTCTCACCCCTTCTGAAACAGAAACCCAGTGTTCCTGATCCCCTGTGCACTGATTTTGCAGAGTCCAGAGGCTATTAAAGGGGATTGTGGGAGTAAGTGGGATCACAGCTAATCAAACTGACTGAGGGGATTGTGGTCAGCCCTACTCAACCACTTGTTCAAATGAAGACTTCAACCATGGAAGGAAAGCACATTATTGCTTTGATTCCCAGGCTGTCCTACTGACATGCTTTGTGCTTCTGGTAGAACGCAGCGTTCTGGGGGTGCAACTCTGCCAGAATCTGTTTAAATGTTCTTCAGCAAGCAAAAAAACCAAAAAAAAGCAACAACAAAAAAAGAGTGAATGGAGTGAATGGGAAAACACTGTTTGGTTTAACCAAAAAATCCAAAGAAGACTCTTGTTTAATTTATGCATGCATAAAAATTATGTATTTGTGTATATCTTGTATTTGTGTGATGTGTTTGGTTTTAATATTATGGTGGGGATTCATTGCTAGCTGGAGTGCTCCACTGTGCCACGATTTCAGGGCACTCGTTCTCTTGAGGAAACAAGCTTGTCTGGAGAAGAATTACAGAATCTTAAAGCTGAATTATCATGACTCACATCTTTTACATTTTGAATTATATTGTTTACTTGTGAGATGGATGATTACTTTCTAGTAGGTTAATGTAATGCTTGGTAAGGCACTAAAATATTTTCTTTTCCCCTAAATAGAATAACAGTTGATATCAGAAAATTTGATTTGATCAAAATGGGTTAAGTCTCTTGGGTCCCACAGTTGGATGTACTGCTCTTTCAGGCTGCACAGTTGCCTTGTGTCCTGGGAGCAGGAGCAGAATGGCTCCTTATGTCAGGCATGGTCAAAGAGGAGCCCTAAGTGGAATAAATAAGCCACAGCTGGGGGTTTTTGTTTGTAGCTTTGTGGGGGTTTTGTAAGCTTTTGCAACTGATTTAAGTAGGATATATACACATATATACAAATGGTCTTGTACTGTCTGATGGGTAAATATGCCCCTGTTTCCCATTTTTTCCACATTTGAGCAGTATAAGGTAACTTTGCAGAGTTGACTTGACAAGTATTAAATATTCCATTATGTTCTAGATGTGAAATTAAACTCGAGAATGAATTATTTTTATAATACTATTTTTCTGTGTTCTGAAAGTGGTTTTGAAATGTATTGAGTCATAAAGTTGCTCCAGCTGGACAATAATTCTGTTATTGAAACTGGATATGAAGAAGAAAATACACTGAATTTCTTTGCCTTCTTGGTTTCACTTTTTTAACCATCTCTTCCTTTAAAAATGAATCCTTATAAGAACATGATATGATATTATGTGCTGATGTGATTTAACTAAATACAATAACAATTGTTTGAACAGCAACATAAATAAGGACTCTAATTTTACTTAAGTAAGAAATACCCATGAGTAAAACTGGAAATTTTAAGACTCTGAGGAAAGAATTGAGTTCATGTTTTTTTTCTGATAAAAAAAGGTTAGTTTCCAGTTCTGCTTATGTTGCAGTAATGAACAGTAGATGTTCAGCAAAGTAAATGCAGAAATTCATTAAAGTTGCAGGAAAATAGCAACATCTTAGTTAATTTTCTTTGAGAACTGATTCCTTCTGACTGTAGGAGAGTTTATTTTTGGATTTTTCATATTCTGCTACCTTAAAGTCTGTGGTGCTTTTATATTTTATATACTATCTAAATAAATTACTCAGTTGAAAGCCATTTTAATCTTGAATTTTTTATTTTTTTTAATTTGCCTTTAGTCTGCATTTGTTTTTTCCTTCTACTTTCATATAAATTTGAAAGTAAAACTGCTCTGAGAAAAGCTCTATTGAAAACAAAGCTCTGTGTGCACATGCAGAGCCAAGGATACTTTTCTATTTAGGGTGGGGTTTATTTTTTGCCATTTAAATAGGAGAATATATTTGTATAATTTCTGAGTGTTTGGTCCCTAATGTAATTGATCAGCTTAACTGGGAACTGAACTGAGATGCTTAATGAGCAGAGACGTTAGCTGCAGTATATTCTTACATCTGGAAAAGAACTAAATAATACTAAGGAGTTGTGGGAGGAGATGTAGAGGCGTCCTTTATAAATGATTTATGAGAGTTCATGCACTTTCACACACAATGAAAATGGATTCATGCTAATGATCTACATTTTGATTTTCATAACTTTAGCAACAGTATTAAATCACTAAATGCGATATTTAATAAGTGGAAATATGTGCTATTAAAATACTTCTAAGCAATATTTTCTGCATTAGGAGAAAAATGTAGAAATGAGAAAAAACAGTAGGATGCACTGTTTCCACTGCCATCTTGGTTTCTACACTGTATTTAAAATCCTGTAATGGAGTTCATGCTTTTGAACTTTATTTGCTTTTTGCCAGCTGCCCTAGACCAATCTGCAGGACCTGAGTTATAAAAGATGGAGGAGAAATGCCTCTTGGTGTTCTGGAAGGCAAATGCTTTTGCATGAACTGTTCCCTGAAGTTCATATTTAGAGGTTGACTAAAACTGCCTCCTTTTGCCTTCAGTCCCACTATCTTTCATGCAAATTAGACTCACTGACTAATGATGAAGTAATAATTAGTGTCATTCCATTGCTGGCAATTTTCCCTGAAACAGTAAAACAAGATATGAAAGTTATTAATCTTGAATTATTTTCTGATTCACTTTCCAGATGTTGTGCAACAGTTCTGCTACTCTATGATGCTCCAGAAAGCTGAAAATCTGAGATTTGCCCATGCTGAATCACATGACCTGTAGTTGGTATCTATCAACAAAGACCTGCCAGTTGCCACTTCATCTGGAGGAAACCCAGAGCAGTCAAAAGGAAATGCTTCCATAGGTAAGAGAGATTAGTTTTTTTAAAATTTATTCTCTCTAGAGTGATGAATTCTGACCGTTTGAAACTGTGCAGTTGTGTTGTTGTATTTGTTGCAGGAAAGCAGCAAAAAAAAAAAAAAAAAAAAAAAAAAAAAAAAAAAAAAAAGGAGGGAAATGAAAGCAGCTCTTCAGCCTTGGATTTTGAATTATTCCTCTAAGGTTAATTTAAGTTTTCAAGTCAAGCTTTTGCTGCAGTAAGTGTAACTATTTCTTGTTGCTAGAGAATTTGTATGGGATTCCTCCTCTTACATTTGTAAAATGGAAAAATAATACCTGAAAACTTAAAGGCTTCTGCTGTGCCTTCTGATCTGCTCCAGAAGGCCAATTAGCAAATTAATGTACGTTTCTGGGTTATACCCTGTCCAGTTTATGAAGTAGCCACTTCGACATCCTTGTATGATTAAGTGGGGAGGTAAGCAATACATTACATTTTGAACACCTGCTGGTTGGGAAGCAGAGACTGGAAATGAACTATGAGCAATGTGTACATATGCCTGAGTTAAAGAGCTTCCACAGGGAAATCTGAGCACAGGGTTTGTTGTGGCCACTTTGGGGATGCTTTTTATTGCTATTGCTGTGAAAAGTCCTTGTTACAGCCATTTATATTAAACTGCACCCCGGGGTGATTAGTCTTCTGTTGATGGGTAGGAGGGAGATGACTGTGGTGTATGGCTGCAGTAAAAAGGCTGTATGTTTGGTGGAAGTTTCTTGGATTGGATTTGACCTCTGCAGCAAATGAGCTGTGGAAATCCTCGGAACTCTCACCCAGAAAAACAGAAAGCATGCATTTTCCTCATCAAATGGGCTTCAAGAATTTAACTTATTTTTCTGTTGCTAGAAGGGCAAAAGCCTTTCTATATCTATGCCTCTCAATCTTGCCTTTTATTGTTTCTGAATAGTTTTAGCTGAGGCGAGACACACTTGTCATGCTTGGCTTTATAATTTTCTTCCTGAGTGTGATTATAGTGAAAAATATTAGACAAAGGAGTAGGAGGGGAGAGAAAAGCTTTGAAATTGTGCATGTGGGCTGTAACTAGAACCCCCTAGGTGAGTTAATTAGCATGGTGGGAGCCTGCCTGCCCGGGCTATTAGTGCTTAGTACTGTGGTATTGGTGCTTTGAAAATGCTCTTGAGCTGTAGACTGCTCACAGAGCAGGAAGGTGATATGTGGTGTTATTGTCTCTACATTTTGCTGCAATTTCAAACTTCCAGGAGACTGCTAGCAATGTGATATGAGTTTATGCTGTTGCTGTGATATATTTTTTTTAAACATATGTATCTTAAAAGCTACAAGAAAAAGCCTGAGAACTTCGGAAGTTGAAGGGAAGAAGGGATTATATTTGTTTCAATCAGGGTTGAAACATGAATGCTATTATTTGGGGCTTTTAAAAAACCCCCTTGTTGCAATTCACACTTTCACTCTTAGAAATGTCAGACAATTCGTAGAAGCTGGAGTCTTTACTGATCAACTTCTGGTTCATTTTGAAACTGATCAGTAACTAACTATTCCTCTAAAACTTAATGTTGCAGTGGACACAGGGCAAAAGGCTCTGTCTGACAGTTTCTGCCTCACAGGCCTGTAATGGATGGAGATGTGTTTTGCCTCTCTGTTGTAGGACACCTCTCCCACAGTAAAAGCAGCAAAAATAGCACACAGTTGTGCTGTGCGTATTGGTTTGTACCCCACCAGCAAAAGCCACACGTGGCTGTGGTGCTGAAAGCTTTTTCCCTTTCTCAGTGAGCAGTCCATATAAAATACGTGCATAGCTCGTCCCCAGGTGTCAGATACCAAAGTCACTGAAACCTGTAATTTAGATGACCTGGCAAAGATTTCAAATTCTGGGAAAGACTTTTAGGATCTTTCTGTGATATCAGCTTTTGCCAAAGGCTTTGGAATAGTTGCACAGACAACAGACTAGTTATTGGGTTTTCTTCCTTAGATTATCTATTAGGACGCTTAACCACTTGCTTTATGTGGTGGGGTTCTTCATTTAACCAGATGAAATCTAGTATTAGATTCAGTCGATTGAATCTCATTTATTTCCAGATATTAGACCAGGACAATAGGTTCTTATGCTTTTTTTAAAAAAGAGTTGATACCTTCACCCATAATTCTGTCCTCTCCATGTCTCTTTGTGTATGGATTTGTAATGTAATGTTGAACTAATGTGCAGAGTCACTATAGTACAAATCCAGCTATCTAAATCTGTCCATTTTGGATCAGTATGTTGGAAGAAATCTACTCATTTTTAGTCAATACCGAGACCTATGTCAAAGGAAAGCAAAGAGACCTTGCTTTGGACAGAGTTATAAGATAGGTATGATGTGGAAAAAAGGAAAAGGATGAGGGGAAAAAAATAATAATAAAAGAGAACATTGTGAGCTCTAAGAACTTTTGAAAAAGCAAAAATTTTTCCCAGTGTTCTTTAGGTAACTTGTGATACAGACTTTAGGTATTTACATATAAACAGAAAGCATTATCTGTTAATATTCAGGCAGTCAGATACTCAAGTATTTTGTCCCTTTGTAGGAATTTAAAATGTTAATGAATGATTAGGCTTTACTAACAAGCTGCCTAATTTCACTTGCAATGATTTAAGAAAAGTGTTTTCCATCTGGGAGAGCCGAGAAACAAACAACTCAATTTTTGGCAACAGATATTTTAATTTATTGTTCTTTCTGAGGTTGCATTATGATGGAGCAATGTAAAGGGAGTTATTTTCTGTTTCTGGTCCTTGTCAGAAAAATACACATGGGTAATCTTGTTAGAAGAGGAAAAATTTATCCAGAAGACTTATGTCAACACATTCTCTACAGCTTTTTTCTTGAAAAGCCCAGACTGAGTATCATATTTTTCAAAGCAAAGAACCAAACATTTATTTAAGATGGGATATTAAAATCTTTGAGGCTTATTTCTAGAGTAGCAATTAGGAAATTCTGGGGCCATGTTGCAAACCTCCAATAAAGGCGTTGTTATGTTACATAGCAAAATCTAAAGGGAAGGATATTATGGATTTTGTATCAAAAATATTTTCTAACTAACTAAAAGTGCATTTATAATATATTTTTGTAGTTTCTTAGGGCACTTTATTCTCATAGTGCAATACAATAAACTTTTGAGTTATGGCATGTGTCAAGAGCCACCTGGAAAGTAGGTATTTTTTTGGCATTTAGCATGGATATTAGTTAAAGACAATGCTGTGTGATATTGGGTGGCACTTTCAGCATGTCCTTAAAAGCTCTATTTATTTCTTTTTCACTCCTTCCCCCTCAGTTTCAAATAACTTATTTCACCTAATTTCCCTTAGAGTTCTGAAAGTTGCCCTTTCAAAGTAAGGTGTAATGGAGATGTGAACAAATAATTGCTCTTTGGTCTGGTGCAAATGCAAAGTATTTACCTTAAGGTTTTTTCTTTTTACAGTTTAAGGACTTGGCATAGAATGACATTGTATAATGCAGGCATCCTAACTAATGGAGAAAAACATGAATATTTTTGCTACCAATATCTCTGTTAACTGCTCAGGGAGAAAGGGGATACCTATTGTGATATTTTCATCCCATTTGCATAAACAAGATTCTCTGCCTTATGTACTTGCTCTAATAATGTACTTATTGTGTGCTGTCTATCTGGCAAGGGATCACCATGTGGATGCAACAATTTACATGGGAAATTCCTTTAATCCTGACTGTGGCTGTGCATGCATTTAGAGCTGTGGATGTCCTTGGAGCAGTCAGTTCATTCAGCATCTTGCAGCATCAGCCCCTCAGTCTTAAAAACACACAGAAAACAACAGCAGAATTCATTCTTTGTATGAATGTGCTTAATAGGAACAAATGGTGGCAGCTACAATGGCAAAATGTTCAGGAGAGAAAAGTGTTTCCGTGCCATGTTGTGTCCTTGTGGTGAATATCCCTTGTAAAATTAAAGGAAGCGGCTTTTATCACAATGGGGTTGTTAATATAGACATATTACGTATTCAGTTTTTGTTGTTTGTTGTAGAATTGTTATGCTTATCTGCTGCTTACATTGGCAGGTCTTCTAGGTTTTCCTAAGTAAAAATTTAAAATTACAGTATTAGAGGCCAGTAGTGCTGTTGCTGATGTAGGGAGCTATGAAAGGAAAATATTTCTAGTCAATCAATTCCTATTGACTTCAGTATACCTAAGATCAGACAACAAATTCCTTCTTTCTCCCTGTGTTTTTAGCCTTATTGAACTGGAGTAATGACACACACACACACATACACACACTCTCCCCCCATTTTATTTCTCTCCTTTGAGATCTTAAAAGGAAATGGGAAGTAAAAAAGGAGGAGGTGGGAAGAAAAAACGTTCTTCTCTACGGCAGTAAGTGAGCTGCAGTAACTTTGGTCTTGCAGCCTTGTTCCTCGTTGCAGGGTAGTGAGTGACTGAGATCTGAATCTCGTGGTTGTGTGAGGTTTATGTGCTAATTTTCTACTCTCCCATGTCAGAGTGAAATCCTAGAGTATGCATGTCCCTTGCCAGATTAATTGAACCTCATCAAAGTTACATCAAATACAAGGATAAATATTAGTAAGCATAAACTATTATAAAGTTATTTTGTGGTTATTTATTGAGGGACTAGGTCTTGGGTTTATTTGTTTTTATTTTATACAACTGTATTAGATTCCTTTTTATGTTTTTCACTCAGTGTAAGGACTGCTTTATTTTGGTAATGTAGTAATTTAACTCTAATTAGGAAATTGTGCAACAAAAAACCTTAACATTGAAGAAAATACTATTCCTTTAAAGATTTTACATGCTGGATGTAAGTTAATGCTGTTTTCATTAGAAGTTTTCATTATGTCCCATCTGTTAGAATATACAGAAATGATGAATTATTAATGTGTAGTGCTGTAAGAGAATAGTCATTTACTGACAGAAAACAGCATTTGGTTTGATACAGGAAATTAATTCACTTTATGCTTGTGAGCCTTGTTAATTATATCTGAAATAAAGGATTTTAATTGATCTCAATACTTGCTGTGCAAAATAATTTTCTTCACTTGAATGTGAAAGAATTCATAACCATTTTTATTCTGTCTTTATCTTTAATATCGGGTTGAACTGTTAAAGAAAAAAACCCCAAACAGTAGTTTTCAACAGCTAATCACAATTTGGTACAAACGTAATTTACCATCTACTCAACATTTCTGTAAATGGAAAAAGAATAAACACAATCCTTATCTTTAATGCATTGGCTTGCATGAGAAGATGATTGTTCATTAACCTCTAGGTAGCCTTCAGTAAAAACTCATTTGTAGTCTCTGTGTAATATTGGAACAATGGGCTTCTCAACCCACCAGGAGCATCCTGGGCAGCAGTGTCCAAACACTTCTCTCAGCCCTGGCCAGAGATGTTGCTGAAGACATGGGTGTGCATTACTGGCAGCAGTGGCTGAGAGAGGACAGTCTCTCCCGTGGGCAGTGGCAGTCCTTGGACTCCTGATGGCCTCTGTTGACAGGGCAGCAGGAGGTTTCATGTTTGCACAAGTAAAATCAGCTTTCTGATAGCTCTACATAGAGTCCTGAGGAAATTTGTGACTGCTGCTAGAGAAAAAGACAGACTTTTATGTTTGGGGGCAGGAGAACAAGCCCTGGGTTAACTTCCAAGTGATTTAATCTTTTTTCTAAAAATAAATAACTTAAAAATTGAAATAAAATATCCACAGAATATTTTAAATGTGATATAGTGCAACTCTATTTATGCTTAGAACACCAGGCAAGTTTTAAGAGTTTGTTCACTTGCCTCAGCACATAAACTAGAGAAAAGGATTAGGAAATCTTCAAATTATGAAATCCATGTGAAGTAGGAGGCCTTGAAGCAGAGAAATAGGCAGTACCAACCTATTGGTGTACCAAAGTCAGGTGACATTCTCTCTCAGCTCTTGATGACTCCCCACATTGACTCCCACTGTGATGCTTCTGGTCCAGAAGCTACTTCTGTGCATTTCTTTACGGTGTGTTTTGTCTTGTTTAGACCTTGGGAAGGGTCTAAAGACTTGAGAGGTCTCAGTTCATCTAAGACAGATTTTACTGGAAGGAAGAGATGAACTGGAGATAACACCTCAGCAATGACTAAATATAGTAATAACCCAAACTGTTCACCTAACCCATTTTCTTTCAGTTCTCCTGGTGAGGTGGCTGATCCTGGTGGGAGGAGTGAGAGAGGCCAAGCACAGTCTCCTAGTAGTGCTCTATTTCAGCCTCAGGGCAAAACATGAAACTTTCTGCATGTTTTGTGTTCATCACATCTGCTGCACAGGCAGCGCATACATTTTTTTCTTGTCCCCTGAATCTGTTAATGAAGCTTATGATTTTTTCCACCCCCATCCCCAAATGTGACTACAGCATTTCTAAGATTTAGACTATGTGGATACAACCTCTGTGACCCAGACAGTTATGGAAATGTAAACTTATGCCTCTTGAATCAGTATAGTGCAGATAGTGGCATCTTTTTGTCATAGTTTTGTATCTTTTAATCCACTTGAAAATCCCATATAATCTGTTCATTAGGTTTAGCATTGTATATGTGATATATACCAAGACACCTTAGGAAGGTGGAATATTTAAATCTGAATAGCATGTTTGTCTATAAAATGAAATAGAAAATAAATAGAATTGATTTCTGGCTTGGGGATGAGACCCAGGATGGAACTAGAAAGCATAATAGAAGGAAATAATAAAAAGCAGGTGATTATTGCCTCAGCCGGTTTCTTATCTGCTTGGGTCCAGAGTGTTCATAGACCAGAGCACATTTCAGGTCAATTCAGTGCTGGAAGCTTTCAGTCCCACTGCACCCTCCTCATCTACTTCTACAGCCCAGATGGAACCTTATTTACTAATGAAAAGTGCAGATGAAGGAATTGATGGAGCTCAGTTTGAAAAGACTAAAAGGTGTGCAGTCAGTTTCAAATGCCATTAAAAAAAAAAAAAAGAAATGGAAATATGGTAAAACTCCTTTCATTTGGAAAAGTTCAATCAGCTTTGTATTTGAAGGTTTTTAGCAAACACTTTCCTATATCCTATTTCATCAAAACTCATTTTTCACTAAAAATAATGTTAGGAAATTTCCATCCAATATAAATGAGAGTCTGTCTGCTGGTTTGTGGTCCTTCAAGATTCAGTCCAAGGGCACTGAAATATACCAGTAGCCATGTGATGTGTTTCCTATCAGAAATATCTACTTCTTCATGTCCTTTTCTACAGTCAGGATCAGTTTACCTAGGCTGTACAGGTACTTCATAGGTGTCAGGATTTTCTGTTCCATTGCATGAATATTTTTAAGCACTTTTGATGAGGATTACAATTAGTGAATCAAGCTAAATATTTCTTAGATGCGTGTTGCCTGGGGGAAGATCTTGACCCCCACCTTGCTACAATCTCCTTTCAGGTGTTGGTAGAAAATTATAAGGTCCACTCTGCCCCAGTCTGTAGTGCTGAAGGGGCTTGTTGTGACCCAGGTGTAGGACCCAGCATTTGACCTTATTGAGCCTCATACAATTGGTCTCAGGGCATTGAGGCCTGTCCAAATGTCCTGATAGTAGTTGCTGGAATGGTGTTGATTGATTGGTGATGGTCTGAAACTACAGATGGAGAAATGATGGTAATATGAGGTTTTAAATAGTCATGGAAACAAAGTGTAAATACAAATGCAGGCACTGAAATGAAAGCTTAAGGTTAGGTGGTGAGCTGGCATGTACTTATGGTGGGGATCTCATAATTCCAAGTCAATTAAATAATTTTATCAATGATAATATTTACACTTGCTATTGTTTAGTCTTCCAACTTGCTCTCTACTGCTTTCTCTCAAAAGAATGTACCCACCACTGTTTTCACAGTAGTTGTTGTTCAGCATCAGAAAGGTAATACTGCAGTCTGATTTGTAACATGAAAAATCATTATGGTTTTCAGTGATTTTTGTTTAGTTGGTTGGTGTTTTGGGGCTTTTGGTGTGGTATTCCACCCCCCGCCCCAGTTTTTTGGTTTCTTTGTTTGTTTAGTTGGATTTTTGCCTGGTGAAATGTCATCTGGATGGTTTTTAATGTTATCTTGATTGGAAATGGCAACATGTACTACCAATCGAAACTGTGTTGTTGAGAATCAACATTTACACACTTATCCTATCATTTCCCTAGCATGGATGTTGCTTTTAGGTTTTTATTCTTAGCAAAAAGAAAGAGAGCATTATTCAAAACTGACAGGTAAAGCTTTTGCTTTAAATCTGGTTTGGGATAAAAAAGGCCTGGCTTGTATCTTATGGAAACTTCTACATTGGGGTCACAACAACTGTCACTGGTCACAAGGTCAACATTTTATTTTGTATTTTACATTTTTGGCGAGACGACAAACATGATAATCTGGAAAATTGGTATCAAAACCTATAAAACTGCTTATGATGCCTCTTTCCAAGGTATTTAATCCCTTTCAAATAGTTTTGCTATCAAGTATTACAAACTGCCCCAAATCTTTCAATGCTTTGACATCTATATCCTCCTTGGTACATGTACAGCTTTAAGATTATGTTTGTGACTTGTCATGTATTAGTTTCAATATATGCCTTAGAAAATAAGTTGTTTTCATTAAACCTCTGTAAAGACATGATTGCCAGAGTTTTGTTTCAAATGATAGGATTATGGTAACTGAGTCAAGAGCTGTGGCATCAACTTTAAAATAATAGTCTTAAAATAATAACAAAAATCTGCTAATTATTTCTGTTGCAATGAGTTTTAATTTATCAAAACTATGAAGAAATCCTACAAACCTCTTGTTTTTGCAACTAAAGGAGCATCACAAGAGAAATTTTGTTTATTAAAATTACACAGCCAGATCCCATGAGTAGCAGATGGTTTGAGAAAGCTGAAAAATTAAGTTAAGTTTTAATGAGAGCTATTGTTCTGGTTAAATAATGCATACCTCCAGCTAGAGAGATGTTACATTTCGAGTTTTTAAAATCTTATGTTCCAGTCTTGCATACAATTAAAATGTCTTTTAGTCACCAATTTAAGTAACGCTTGAGAACTAAGAATTTTAAGAAGAAACACAATAACAATAACAAAGGCTTACTGCCTATTGTACTCTGAACTCCATTTTGCAGCAATAGCTTTTTGAAAAGAACTAACCTTTAACAACCTGAATTGCTGAAATCTGGAAATGAAGGATGTTCTTTGTAACAGGAAAAATGCAAAGATCTAAACATTTCATAAAATTGTTGCACAATGTGTACAGTTCACATAGTAATCTTTCATACAGTATTTTATGTTCCAAGTTTGTTTTATTGACCTCATTTCCATTTTTACCTCATCTCCCAATCAACTCTTCCCTTTAGATTTCATGTGGTTTATAAAATATGCCAGAAAACTAATTCCCAGGGGATTGGGTTTAAGTGAATTCTGGATCCTCGGCAATCTCTTTTGAAGAAAGTGGAGAAAGGGCTGTGAGCTGTGTGGATGTGCAGCGAGTGTGGTGCACATCCCCTTCCAGGCATGGCCCTTTCTGCCCTATTCCACTGGTGTGTGCTAATCTTGTTCTTTTGCCTTCCTTCAATTCCCAGCCCAGGCTACTCACTGTACCAGGCAAGTCTCAGGCTTCCCAGTTCTCTTCTATCACTCCAATGCTTCTTTTTCTGCAGTTCCTAATTTTGGGACACATCTTAATCTTTCACAGAGTGATTTCTTCCTTTGTCCTGACTCTGGAGAGGGGCCTTGCTCTATGTGCAGAACACCAGAGGGAGAGTCATCATTCCCAAACCTCCTCTGAAAAGCAAGCTTGGTCCATCACAAGCAAAGACAGGTCCAGCACAGAGCAAATGTTTGCCGTGTCCTAAGAACACCCAAGCTCAACAGATATCAAGTCCTACAGTAAAATTTATGTGTTGAATCTTTCCAAATGAACTGCTTTCATTTTTTTTCTAAGCAAAACCATGCAATTAGTCTCCAAAATAGCCAAATGTGTATGAAAATAGCCAATAAAGCCATGGATGTTCAGGCTGCTTTAATTATGGGGAAATCTGCAAGCTTTACTTCAACACACTAAATTAATTCAGATTGCAGATTTATGCAGAACAAGTGGAGAAATAACATTCTTGTTGGAAGTTATGTTTTAAAGTCAAAGAATCACAGGATAGTCTGAGTTGGAAGGGACCCAGAAGGATCATCAAGTACCAATTGTGAAGTGAATGACCCACAGAGGGATAGAACCCACAACCCTGGCATTATTAGCACCATGCTCTGACCAGTTGAGCTAATCCCAGGGTCACAACACTTTAATAAATGCAGCTATACCTTTTAATGACCAGTAAGTTTGCTGTAAGGGGCATGTAAAGGTGGGATGAGTATCTGAAGTACAGTCTTTGCTTAATCTTCTGCATGCAAGTAAAAGTAGTTATCAGAATGCTACAATATTTTAACCTTCTTTCTGGAACAGGCAAGGCATATCACTGTGCTCTGTTGCACTGTATGTACTCATTTCCTTGGATTTCTCTGCTCTTTCCTTTGCAGTTTTCATTATGCATTGCAGAAGTCTTAATGGAAAAAAAGTGTAATAAAGATCATCTTTTTGATTGCAGCTAATCATAAGCTAAAAATGCAGAACTTCTTAATTATCTGGTAAAGCCAGTGATTCTTTAGGGACAGAGCAGTTAATTTCCTTTCTTTATATTTTGTAAGCATATTGCTATTAATCATGGAGATCATAAGCTCAGCATTCCTGAAAACGTGCTAGTTAAGTAAATGCAGCTGACTTATGATGCACTTCATAAGAAATCTTCGGAGAGCTGCATATTTTGCTTTGCCTGAGAAATTGTGGGCACACTCTGAATATGCTTTTGAAATACAGCAAAGGCTTAGAGCCATCAGACCTTCCTAGGGTCTGGAATAGATAGGAAGCCAATATTCATTCTTCACAATAAATTTTATTTATTTATTAACTTATCTTAAAATATATTTAACATATTGCTGGTGACTTTGTTGCTACTGAAAGATTATATCCTCATTGCTGGTTGTGGATGGAGTTAGGGGATCCTAGACTAGCTCATGTATGGATGTTTGATTCTGATCTAGAATGAGTATAAAACATTTTTGCACTGGACTGGCACTGCAGGTAATGGGGTTTTTTAACTAAAAAAACCCAAACAAAGGTAATTTGTGTGTATGTGGGCATAAGTTGGTTATGTAACTCAGTGCTTTGCAAGTCTGAAGAATCCTGACATCAGACTCAATAATCAAAGTGATAGATGTAACAGTTTGCATGTCAATTATTTTTATGACCTTATATGCCTGCCTTAATACTTCCCTTTCCATTGTTGTGCTCTGGATTAATTCATCAGTGTAATGGTGTGACTGAAAAGGTCACAGAAGAGTACTGCGAGTGCTGAAGGTCTAAGCTGCATCACAGCTCATAGTTCATGAGTACTTGTAAGAAAAGAAAGAAGAAAATGTGACAGATGAGACTTTTCCAAATGAAAATAAGAAACCAAGTAGTTTTTCCAGCACAAATACTTGTGATAGACCTTGACAAAGTAATTGCTTTCAGTTCTGCTAGCATTAAGATTACTTGTGCATTTTGACTTACAGCTTTCTCCCTATGTAATTCTTCCTGTTCTCAAAATTAGCACTTGTATCTTAGCTTGAATTAGTTTGTTAACAAATAAACCAAATTCAGGCTGGAAATTAGGCACCAGTCTACCTACTCCTGTGAATGGCTACTAAATTCAAATGATTCCATTGCCATAAAATAGGCAATTATGACAGTCCATTTATTAGTTACAAAAAAGAATATGATATGATACACCTCTGTAGCCAGAGGAAGATTTTTTTTTTTTTTTTAAATTCATAATAACTATCTAATTGGTTGATGCAACCTTTCAATGCTCATTTTGTGCTGTGTCACATCTGGTACAATCAACTTGGTGAGACTGTGAATGGTTCTTGCTTCATTTGTTAAGGGGCTGTCAGCCAAGAGGCCTTTGAGGTGAATCTGCCCGACATTTTCACAGGGAATTTCCTGAAGACCAAGCAAAATTCATTAGCACATAAAAAATCCACGTGACCAGAAAAGGCAGAGTGACACGAAAACTTATTTGAGGTGAACTGACACAGTGAAGGGGAAATAGCAGCATGCACACTTCCTTTCCCTAGGATCCTGCTGGCTGAAATGCTGGTGTAGAACTGGGAGCGCTCCACATCAGGCTCTTGGGAGAAGATCATGGCTTGAAATACCAGCTGGTTATTTCTGCCTGCTTGGGTGTAGTGAATGGTGTTTGCTGTGAAAAGGTCACATAAAATTTTAATCAGGAGAGAAGGAAAGGCATGGGGAACAACTGTGCAGCCTGACATGGAACCTGTGATGCTTTCCCTTGTGCCTTTCCAGAACAAGTGAGGCTTTAGCAGGGACATCTTCATCCCCCAAAGCACCTGCGAGGCAGGAGGAAAAGCCTCTCTGTGGGAAATGAGCCTCCAGGACCTGCTACTGGAGGAGGGACATGAATACTTTTTGCTACTGTCCTGTAGAAAGTTTTCAGTTCATAGAAATGCTCTTTCATGTGCTAAAAAGGTGGGAAATTATCTTCCTAATTTAGTAAAAAATGCTAGACTGGTGCCTTCTGATTACTTTGTGAGACTGAAAAAGAAATGAAGCAACTTCTTTAAAGCAGAGTAAAAAGCTCTGTTCAACTAGAAAAAACATCTTTCACTTGGCCAAAGAAAATTTTTTTAAAAAATGGTAATTATGGTTGCTCTGAAGTACATGTCTTTGGTATCTATACCCTGAATATTTTTGTTGTTTGATTGGGTGTTTTGGTGGGGTTTTAGTTGTTTGTTTTGGGTTTTTTTTTTTTTTTGAAAGTGCTTTTCAGCCCCTGGAGGCTCACCTTTTATAAACTACTGCTATTACCCCAGGATTGTGCCTCAAGTCTATAATGGGACTGGTAGTGGCCAGGTATCTGCTCTTACCTAAGGTAATAAAGGTAATGAAAGGCTTTGAAAATTCAGAGCCCCACTTTAGTCTAGTTTCCTTAAAAAAACTAGGTTTTCTAAACCTACTGACCCCATTACTCTTAGTTCATGCAGTTTTGTGTCAGAACTTCTCCTCTTAGCTAAAATAAATCTATCTTATGCAACTGTGATGCAAGGCTTTGTGGCGTATTTATTTATATATACATAACAAAGGCTTTGGGAAAGAAAGAGAAGAAGGGTGATATCACTGACTTTTTTATTTTTGAAATTATTTCAATTATGGCCACAATTTTTTTTGTATTTGAAATTACTATATGATCAAAAAACCCATATTGCTACAAAGCTCTTAAAAATCAACAGGAAGTTCCAAAAATTTGGATTGTTAACATAACCTTTTTCATTTTAATGTCATATTGACATTAAATATTTAATAAATACATTTTGTTTTCACTGTGCAAAATTCAGTGGTGCTTTTAGCCCTATTTTCAGTGGGTTTTTTTTGTGTTTGTACCTCACTGCACTAAAGGCTGTGTAATTCTTGATGTGTTGTGTCCAAAAGTAGGTCTGAGAGGCAACCAGCGGAAATGTAAATGAACACTAAACTGCAGGTGAACTTGGCTAAGGAAGGTGGTTCATGTATTCTCCTAATTGACCTGGGCAATGCATAGCAAGGGCAGGTTTAAAATATTCAGGACTTTGTTTGAAGACACAGAAATAAATGAATGTATTGTCAATGGCAATCTTCATTGTCAAGGAAGATGTTAATTCTGAAATAGCATCTTTCACTTTAAATCAAAAGTACTTGGCTTTTTATGCTACTAACACAGAATAACATTTTCTCTGTTAGAGACCTTTCTGTTACTCCTATAGAAAGAGAATCTAGCTGTATTACACAACAATAGAAAAATACTTGAGATAATATAGATTAAAATAATTTCTATTCATAGGGCTCTGAGGAAGAAAGAATAGCAAGATATTGTTCATCACTAAAAAACAAAGTGGGGTGGAAGGTAAGGTTACTAAGACTGAAAATTAGTACTTAAAAGCACTGACTGAAAAAGGCAAGATTTTTAAGAATTAAGGCTCTGTTACTGTTTTGATATAATTATGATAGTTAAAGTATTTGCTTACAATTTCTAGTTCAAATTGATGCAAAGTAAAGGGACAAATTTTTATTCAGTTAAAAAACTTGACTCTTCTTTCCCAAAGAATTATTGATGCAAAGCCTCAAGGGTTCAATGTACTGTGAAAACTGAGGCGTCAGCTTGCATCTGGATCTGTTACTGGAAGTTTTTCTGTTGTCAGTGCTGCATTAAAGAGCATTTTAACTTGTAGTTTTGTGAAGCTGGTGTTTCTACAACGGTATTACACAGACTGCTTCCTTTACTGCTGAATTTTAGTTTTCCCAATGAGAGCATGGAATGCCAGAGCAAATGTAGTGCTGCAAAAACCAGTTCAGGATCACAAAGAATATTTTGTTGTGTAGAGGAGTTCTGTTTGATCTCTGTTATTTTAGTTTTTACTTTGGGGAGGGAGGGAGTGAAGCCTATAATCTATTTTTTTCCCTCTGATCAGTATTGGATGTATCCTAAACGTTTGTTGAGTTAGGAAGTAATGACGAGGCAGAGGAGTAGGTTATGCTTTTGCTTTATACTTGAATTTGGCCTAAGCTAATTCAGATGTTTGGATGCAGTTGACAGTTGCCCAGACTATGTGGTGAAGACACACTGATGGTGACAAGTCCTGGCACTGTTTTGTTTATGAGATCTGATGAGGTAACAGCATGAATTCCTATAGCTGCAATATGTAGATGACATGCTATATTAATCAAACTGAAGTTTACAGCTCTTGAGCTGTTCACTTAAAATTTAAACATTTTTTTAAAAATATAAAGGTAAATAATGCTGTGATCTGTCTCTAAGATTTATTAATAAAAAATCCAGCAATTTTTACCTTTATGTGGAGCTGCAATTCAACTGTGACATCCTTCATAGCAAAAATGATAATCCAGACATCATAAATGACATTTCCTTTTGAGCAAGCCTGCAGATGAAGAAGCACCAAAACCTGTTCAGAAGCTGATTTAGAGTTAACAGGGGGACAATTTTGCTATGCTACAGTACATAAACATTCCACACTGACAACGTTTTATGGCTGGTCACAGTGCTGATAAATATATTTTATGGAATATCTGCTTGTAGTGTGCAGACGGAGACAGAAGAATTCTCCATTTCATTTTGGTTTACTTTACTTTGTCATTTTAATAGCATTTAGAATAAACCTGATAGGCCATTAAAAACTAGCAAATATACCTAGCTCTTAGTTACACTGATGTAAATTACAGTTTGCTGTCTTTGGTAAAATTATTGCACACTTATAGAACAATTTGCAGATTGTAGATATGCCTTGAGGCATTACAGAGATGTAAAATTAGAGCAAATGAAATAAGCATGAAACCTTCCCTGGACATTACTAGGGTTTTTTTATTATTTAAAAAAACACCAACAACTAAGCATTTAAAAGCCAAAACAAAACCACCACAAACCAACAGCAAAATAAAACCCTACACATGATCCTTTTATTTACTATGCTTTTACATCCTGAAATTTAAAAAAAAAGCAAAATTCTGATTTAATAATATAAATATAATTAAGCTAAATATAATATTTGCTTTAGGCTGTAGGTATCTAAAGAGTTAACTCCTGATATTGAAATAGGGGGGTCAGCACCTGGAGAATGCTGACTTCCTAAATTTTAAATTCTTTTACTGATCATTCTGTCGGTAAACTTTGTGATCCTGCATGGGTCATTTTAGACATCTTTTCCCATGAACCTCAGGACAGGGAAATATGGGACTATTTATGAAACTCTAATCCTCCTCTTTTAGTCAGTGTGAGAAGTCAGGTGAGCCCTGTTATCTTGTGGTTTTTTTTGTCATTTACACCTGAATACTTCAAGAAGCTGTGAATTAAAATTCCTGAATATTATTCTGCAGCACTACCAGGGCACCAAGGGCAGCTTCAAATCTGTCTAAATCCTGCAAGGCCTTCCCAGTCCCAGAGGGTTTTGCCAGCGTGCCCTGGAAGAACCAGGGTACGATGAGACTTGGGTGTGAAGCTTTTTCCAATCTGCCCTCTGAAGAGGACAAGAAAGGAGCCTAGCAGAAAATGAGAACTGTTCTTTGTGCTTTCCTACTGTTTCTTATAGACTTTTCAGTACAAATTACCTTCTTAACAGCTGGCTTAATTTGTTTAAGGTTCTTGTAGGTTGTGGAAGAGAAAATCTTGTTCACAGGTTGGGTTATGTGGTTTGACTTTTGCAACTTCTGAACAAGCAGAAATAGATTTGCAGATACCAGCCCTGGCTTCCTGTGGAGCTCTGGCTGGGACTGTGCTGAAAGCAAATCCCTTGCAAATCCTCATTGGTGTCAGCAGGAAGCTATTTGACAGGCCTCAGAATTACCCTATTGCAAAGTGTATGGTTTCCTTTCTCTAGACTGAACATGTGGAGCTTTGCTGCTCTGTGTCCTACAGAACACTGAAATCTACTATGGTGGGGATTTTTAGGGTCTGCTGAAATATTTTCAAGGCATGATGAGCCTGGGAAAGTCTGTCCCAGGAGTCGCAGTGTGCTAGTGTCAGCTACTGGCTGTCCTTGTTTTGATGTC